>NC_060140.1:392328998-392642960 GCF_021461385.2 Schistocerca piceifrons
TCCATACATTAGCCCGCCAAGGTCGCTGATGTCCCACTTATCACAGCCATTGTGGATTTTCCGTTGCCCAGTAGTGCATATTATGGCGGTTTACGTTACCGCTGTTGGTGAATGACGCCTCGTCGCTAAATAGAACGCGTGCAAAAAATCTGCCATCGTCCCGTAATTTCTCTTGTGCCCAGTGGCAGAACTGTACACTACGTTCAAAGTTGTCGCCATGGAATTCCTGGTGCGTGGAAGTGTGGTACGGCTGCGATCGATGTTTATGTAGCATTCTCAACACCGATGCTTTTGAGATTCCCGATTCTCGCGCAATCTGTCTGCTACTGATGTGCGGATTAGCCACGACACCAGCCAAAACACCAACTTGGGCATCATCATTTGTTGCAGGTCGTGGTTGACGTTTCACATGTGGCTAAACACTTCCTATTTCTTTAAATAACGTAACTATTCGGCGAACGGTCCGGACACTGGGATGATGTCGGCCAGGATACCGAGCAGTATACATAGCACACGCCCGTTGGGCGTTTTGATCACAATAGCCATATATCAACTCGATATCGACCTTTTCCGCAATTGGTAAACGGTCCATTTTAACACGGATAATGTATCACGAAGCAAATACCGTCCGCACTGGCAGAGTGTTACGTGATACCACGTACTTATACGTTTGTGACTATTGCAGCGCCATCTATCACAAAGCGAAAAAAGTGGTCCAACGAAAACATTTATATTTCTTTACGTTCTACACGTATATGTTATAATAATGGGGGTTCCTATTTAAAAAAACGCAGTTGATATCAGTTTGACATATGGCAGCGCCATCTAGCGGGCCAACCATAGCGCCATCAGATTTCCCGCTTCATGCTAGACGAGTTTCTTTCTATGTAGTTTTATCGTTTGATGCTTATTTCGTGAGATATTTGGCCCAGTCACTATCATTTTCACTATCACTTTCACACTATGAAGTTTCATCACATAGAGGTATGTATACAAAGATGGCGATATTACAACCATAACAAAACCAAAGACTTCCACTCTCAGAGCTATTTCATTATGTACATGTATGTGACAGTAGAAATTTACAAATTGCTAATTTTACATTACTTACCACTTACATTGAAAGAGAACTGATAAAATTAAGATAAACAAATAAAGCAGTCAGTTTTAAAGTGTTACTGCAGTGATATTACGTAAATATTATGGTATACAGTGAAACAAAAGTAAACGGTATGGGCCAGATGTACGTAAGTAAATATTACAACTGTACATGTATTATGGCATACGTGAAACCACAGTAGGTGTGTTGGGATGGATGTGAACATATAAATATTACAACAGTGGACTTTTTGCTTTAGTTTAAATTGGAATGTAGATGAATGAAATTTTGAAGAAAGGCTGCATTGGCTAACTCTATTTGTTCATTGAGGAGACTTTCTGGTGATTTGCTTTGATGTACATACATTTCAATCTCATTTCATTTCCTCAAGCAAATTCTTAAGGCTACCTTTCTCAGCATGGCGCAATACTTGTACATGGTCTTCAATGTTCTTTATCCCATGACTGTTAGTAGTTGTGTGCAAGGCAGATGTGGATTTTGAAATGTTGTTCACACGTATGGCATCTATATTCTCTTTAAACTATGTCTTAATGCTTCTTCCAGTTTGTCCTATATAGTAAGTGAGGTAACTTTGACAGCTGAGCTTGTATACGCCAGATTTTGTGTGTGTGTGTGTGTGGGGGGGGGGGGCTGTTATTCGTTAAGTTGTGAAGTGCTAATTGCTAGAGTTTGTTGTTTGTGTGGAAACTAATTTTAATGTTTGTGTTTCAAATAGGTTACATATTTTATAGGATACGCTCCCTAGGGAAGATAGTGCAATATATTTTCTGCTATTTTCTACTGTGTCTTGTGTAAGTAGCATGTTTGTCTGGTATGCATCTTTGTAGGTGAATGGTTTTTGGTTTTTTGTGATTCATTGTTTGAAGCTATGGTTTTAATGATACTGATTTCTTTTTCTTTTTTAACTGGTTCAAGTGGAATTTTGTGTAGGTGGTTCAGCGTGGATCTAAAATATGCCAGCTTATGCTGATCTGGATAACAAGATGAGCTGTTGATACATATGTCAGTGAATGTTGGTTTTCTATAAATCTCAAAAGCGTGCTTATGGTTTTTGCTGGGGAATTTTACTTCTAAGAAATTGATGCTGTTGTTGTTCTGATGTTCAATACTAAGGTTGATGTTTCTGTGCATGCTACTCAGATTTTTGCTAATGTGTCTAATTCCTCATTGGTGACATCAAAAAGTATAATTTTATCATCAACACATCTTTTGTAGTAGATGACTTTTCTGGTGATGTGACTGTTAGCTTCAAAAAGTGATTTATGTAAATATCTGCTAACATCGTAGCTAGACTCTACCCATTGCCGACCCACCTTTCTGTTTTTATATTTTTTTATTGAAACTGACGTAATTCCAAGACAGTACCAAGGTGAGTAACTCAACGAGCTCACAGATCTCTGCCACGGTTAGTTTCTTATGTTTCAGTAGATCGTTTCTGAGTACGTTTATGGTATCCTCTATAGGGGCGTTAGTATAAAAGTTTACAATGTCAAGTGATGTAAATGTGTCTGTTGGTGGAATGTAAACATCTATAATTTTGACAATAAGTTCGTATGTGTTGTTAGCTGAGAACTTTTTTTAAATGTATGATAGGTATTAAGCAGATCAAGCAGTTTTTATTTACCCTACATGAAGAACAGTTCCTAAAGTTCATGATTGGTCTGATAGGACAGTTATTCTTGTGGGTCTCAGGCGGTGACCGGAGCCGAGGTGCAGTAGGGTTAATGGAAATGCAGTCACGCACGTCTCAATTAGTTATCAGAAAGTTACAATTCTTAAGTGTTTTCCTAATTTTTGTCTGAAATTTAGAAGTAGGATCGGAATCTACTTCAGTTATGTTGTTAATATTGAAGAATAGCATGGGTTTGTCAACATAATCTTTTTCACACATTATCACTGCGCAATTACTTATATTAGCTTTCATTATTGAAGCTTTATTCTTAGATAGTTTGGAACGTTTGGAACGTTTAGATCACTGTTTCTGCGTGAACTGTTGTTTTTGAGGTGTATTGTTATTATGTTATTGGCATTGAAGGCCAGAACATTGACTTCCGTGGAATTTAATTTAGCAGCATCACATGCACGTTTAGTAGATGCAGTAAGGCTCTTCAAGTTATTGGCATTAATTCTTGGCTCTACGTTATGCTTTAGACCTTTGTTTATGAGAGTAAGTTCATTGTTTGAAAAACTGATGTTAGTTGAGTTAATAGTTCTTTCATGAAACTGATGTAAGCTATCATATGAGTTTTGGAGGGGAGGTTCGCATTCTTCATTTTCAAAATATCTAGTTTTTTTCTTATGCCTACAGAATACTTTCTGCTGTTCTTTTTCAGTAATGTTCTCTGTGTTTTGTAAGATGTAGGAGGATTGAAGGCTGGAGAGGCAATTTCCAAGTTGCAAGTGTAGACTGTACTCCTGCAGTTAAAAAGACGTTGTCTCACGTCTTGTTTTGGTTGTAGGCCATCACCACCCGAAGCAAATTTCGTCAGATGGGGAAACAAAAGGCGAAATCTAATGTAAAACGTGAACTAGCCGTCTGAAGATGAACTTGGCGGTTCGGAACCGGTAACGACGCTGTTTAAATAAATAAACAGCATTGTAAAATGTGGCTGGTTGCTGTAATCTTCTGTGTAGGAGTCAACCCATATTCTATACATAGCCGCAGGCTCAAAATAACAGTTATAGACAAAATAGCGTGATCCTAAAGAGCTTAAACTATTCTACAGTGAGGCGACAAAAGTGATTGGATGCCTCGTAATATCGTGTCGGACCTAAATTTCCGCCGCGTACTGTAGCATCTAGATATGGCATGGACTCATCAAATCGATGGAAGACCCCTGCAGAAATAATTGAGCCAAGCTGCCTCTATAGGCATTCATAATTGCGTCAGTGTGTTGCAGGGTATTGCAGGGATTTCTGCGCGAATTGATCTCTCGATTATGCCTCATAAATGCTCAACGAAATTCATGTCGGGCAATCTAGATGGCCAAAACTTTTGCTCAAATTCTCCAGACTGTTCTTCAAACGAATCGCTAACACTTGCGTTCCGGTGACATGGCGCATTGTCATCCATAAAAATTACTTAGTTGTTTGGTAACATGAAGTCCAAGAAAGGCTACAAATGGCCTCCAAGTAGCCGAACATAACCATTTGCACTCAATGATCGGTTCAGTTGGACCAGAGGATGCAGTCCATTCCATGTAAACACAGTACACACCATTATGGAGCCACCACCAGCTCGTACAGTGCCTTGTTGACAACGTGGTGCATGGCTTTGTATGGTCTGCGCGCCACTCGAAACTGCACCATCAGCTCTCACCAACTAAAATCGGGACTCATATGACCAGGCAACGGTTTCCGGTCGTGTAGGGCCCAACCGACATGGTTACGAGCCCAGGAGAGGCACTGCGGGCCATGTCGTGTGTTAGCAAAACCTGTCGCATCGGCTGACTGCTGTCATAGCCCTTCAACTCCAAATTTCGCCCCTCTGTCCAAACGGATACGTTCGTCATACGTGCGACACCGATTTCCGCGGCTGTTTCACGCAATGTTGCTCGTCTGTTAGCACTGGCAACTTCACGCAAACGCTGCTGCCCTCTGTAGTTAAGTGAAGGCCTTCGACCACTGCGTTGTCCGTAGTGAGAGATAATGCATGAGATCTGGCATTCTCGACACACTCATGACACTGTGGGTGCCTGAATGCCGAATTCCCTAACGATTTCCGAAATGAATGTCCCACGCGTTTAGCTCCAATTACCATTCCGCGTTCAAAGACTGTTAATTCTCGTCATGCGGGCATAACCACGTCGCAAACCTTTTCACATGAATCACCTGAGCACAAATGACAGATCCACATACGCAGTGCCCTTTTGCGCTTGTGTATACGATTGATTCTATCGCCATCTGTATATGTATATATCACTATCCCATGACTTTTGTTACCTCACTGTATAGTATACTTTAGTAGTTGTAGATTATCATCCTGGTTTCTTTGCATATCTTCCTACTAATAATCAGGTAAAAATGGGAATACATTATGTTGGCCATTTTGGCCAGCTCTCTTCTACATGCTATAGATGTCACGTCAAGGAGGTGCTCTTAACTGCGTAAACAGGGCATATTCCTATGTGAGGCAGTGTTACGCTCTTAAGGCAATGGAAGTCGACAGGAATGTTGATGAATTTATGCCCTAAATAAACTTCCTTATTTAGCTGTACATATGAAATGTAACATTGTCAATCTAGACGTAGCGGACGAACAATTTCGATATCGCGCTGCAGCGCTGAACAGAGTTAACGTTTTCAGCCTTCGCAGAATACCTCTTCCGCTACTACATAATTCAGTTTTAATCATTTAAAACTAATGGATCTGACTAATCTAAATCGAGCAGCGCGGCAGGCAAAAGCTGTTATAAATAACCCGCTTCGTGCGAAATGATGAGATTTTCAGTCTGCAGCAATCAATTTGCCACGCACAGAGCGCCGGCCTCCTGCAATGGCGTCCGCATGCGCGTGTGACCCCGTGGTATTTTTAGTTTTTTTTGTCCTCTGCAGTGCTGTCGTTTTGTCTGCGGCCGGTTTCGGGATTCGAGCACACAGCCATTTGTCAGGGGCGACCGGAGACGTAATCTGGTCGGCGCCGGCGTCGCCCTAATTGGTTTACCCGGGGCGCTGCGAATGGCCACCTCGCCGCCCTAATTACAGCGCAATCCGTCCCGCGGGCAAACAGGTGCGAACCGGACCCTGCACATGGCTCATTTTTATTCGCCGCGATAGGGGCATGATTTTCAAAGACCATCGCACCTACGTTAATATTCTTTTTTATGTTATTTCTTATATTATAAGGTATGAAAGGGAAATAGAGATTGACAAGGGAATGAAACAGAGTTGTAGCCTATCCTAGATGTTATTCAATCTGTGCACTGATCAAGCAGTAAAGGCAACCAAAGTAAAGTTTGGAGTAGAAATTAAAGTTCAGGGAGAAGAAGTAAAAACTTTGAGCTTTGCTGATGACATTCTAATTCCGTCAGAGACAGCAAAAGACTTGGAGGAGCAGTTTAACGGAGTGCGCAGTGTCTTGAAAGGAGAATGTCAGACGGACATCAACAAAAGTAATACAGTATAGTCGGATATAGTCGAATTAAATCAGGTGATGCTGAGGGAATCAGATTAGGAAACGAGACACTTGAAGTAACAGAAGGGTTTTGCTATTTGGGCAGCAAAGTAGATGATGATGGCTGAAGTAGCGAGGAAATAAAAAGTAGACTGACAATGGCAAGGAAAGCGTTTCTGAAGAAGAAAGTTTGGCAGTATCGAATATAAATTTAGGTGTTAGGAAGTCTTGTCTGAAAGTTTTTGTATGGAGAGTAACGGTGTATGGAACTGAAACATGGACGATAAGAGAAGAGTTTGAAATGTTGTGCTCCAGAAGAATGGTGACGATTGGATGGGTGGATCACGTAATCAATGAGGAGATGAAAGAAGTTTGTGTCACAGCCTAAGAGAAGGGATCGGTTGGTATGGCACATTCTTAGACATCAAAGGATGGAAGGAGGTAAGTGTGGGGGGTTCAAATGGTTCAAATGGCTCTGAGCGCTATGGGACTTAACATCTGAGGTCAACAGTCCCCTAAAACTTAGAACTACTTAAACCTAACTAATCTAAGGACATCGCACACATCCATGCCCGAGGCAGGATTCGAACCTGCGACCGTAGCGGTCGCACGGTTCCAGACTGAAGCGCCTAGAAGCGATCGGCCACACCGGCCGGCTAAGTGTGGCGAGTAAAAATCGTAGGGGAAGACCAAGAGATGAATACAATAAGCAGATACGGAAGGATGAGGGTTGCAGTAGCTATTCGGAGATGTATAGGCTTGCACAGGACAGAGTAGGATCAAACAGGTCTTCGGACTGAAGACCACAACAAAAACAACAACATATTGTAATTGTACTCGTTACTGTACCAATGTGGGCGCTACACTAACCGCCCAGGTGACGATTTTTAAGAGTGGGAACCTATCCGAGCATTGTTTACGAATATTGATACAACCAAGAACGTATACTGGATTACAGCTGAAGACACTGGAGGGGGGAATCGTAGAGGTTTCGTGGAAAGAGCAGAGTTTGAGAAAATGTAGCACAATCTCTTACAAAAATAAAAACAAAAAACTTGTGAGAAACTGTGGTTTATTAATCGATAAATGTATTAATGTGACCAGATTATAACTGGCGTCCTGCATAGCTGAGCGACGAGCCTGACTGACTACTGTTAGGAGGATTCATTTCAGTTACCGGTGCTGTCAGGCGTTTTTATTTGCTGGGAAGGCTGGCAGGTGACCCATTCAGCCTTGTGATGTCCGTTTAGGAGCTACTGGAGTGATAAGTATCAGCTCAAATATTTGGGAAGATGACAACAGCCGGAAATTTCATGACCTTAGCAGTTAAGTCCCATAAGATTTCACACACATTTGAACATTTATTTTTTGCTCTATACAGTATCTCATACTGCACGACTGATAACGCCTCTTACCACATCTGCTGACATAATGACTGGTTTTTGTGTATTTTTTAGTTATAAAATGTCACTTCCCCACACTACTTGAATATGACACAAGACATAAAGTAAACACAGACACTTTTGAAGTTCAGCTTGACTAATATCTTATTAATCCATGCCATTTAGGCATTATCATATTACATATGCTTTATATTTTATAGAAATAGTTTTCTGTTGTGAAGTTATCGTCTTAAATTGAATTTCATTTGTATTATTACATTGTATGTATTAATAGTGTTTTCCTATTGGTATATTGAGCACAGAAGTACACTTAAAAGTGGAATTAATCATAAACGATACATTCTCTCACATTATCTAAAACATTCTGACAATGTTGAAGTAGTTAACCGATTCCATGCCTGTAGAAACCTACTGGTACTTAGTTAAAGACATCGTCATACCAAGTTTGATGTGCATTTTCATCCGGAAAGCAATTTTCCTGCCGGTTTCTCGGTAAGGATACGCAAAGATAAATTTTTGATGACTTAAGGTTAGAGTTAAAAGTGTGTGAGGGATGGCTTCCCAAGCAAACTGCGGATGACGTTTTTATGAATTCATCAGAATACGTTATAGTGTACTTGCAACACGTGATGCAGTTTTGTTGGTCGTTTTACTTATATTGCAACTGTAAGGTGTCTCAGGTGTTGCAAAAGATACCAGATGCGATGGACACTTCCCCTATGGAGCGAGCAGATGCAAAAATTTATGTTCAAACTGCCAGTTGCTAGAGTGGGTGTCTTTTCTTAGGGATCAGCCATTAATACATTTTTAAGAAGCTAGTATGAAGGTATCATAACTCGTGGCAAGTAACAATCTTGTGAGGGAATGCTTAATGAGTGAACTGATGACATTCACACAAAATGCACTAATAGTCACCCTTTTGATTTTGGGACTTGGCTGGACAGAATTCTGAGGGGTGCACAGCCTTATCGACCACCTAAACCCAACATCTCAGAATTAGTCCCAACAGTCGTAGGCCAGTGGCCAGGTTTTACGTCTAAGACTGTATGTATGGTGTATTGAAACAAAGACGTTTACTGTCAAGTTAAAGATTAATTCTTCTGGTATGTTATTCTAATATTATCAAAAATGTTCAAATGTGTGTGGATTCCTAAGGGACAAATCTGATGAGGTCATCGGTCCCTAGACTTACATACTACTTAAACTAACTTATGCTAAGAACAACACACACACACATGACCGAGGGAGGACTCGAACCTCCGGCGGGAGGGGCCGCGAAATCCGTGACAAGGCGCCTTAAACAGCACGGCCACTCCGTGCGGCCTAATATAATTTTCGACCAGTGTTGCATCGCCTAGAAGAAATGTCTCACTTATGAGTACACTTTGATGCTGATTCGACTTCTACAGAGTTTTGAAGCTCTACAGATACTCTGTTAAGATCACATCTGACAGTGGTTGTAGAAACACGTTATCCGACATCTAATTCTGTGTTGTATAGGATTAACAGAACTAGCCTCTCGAATATTAGGCAAGAAATGAATATTGGTTATTTTATCCAAGTGGGATCTTGTGAAATCCGCGGCCCTTAATGATAGCTGGTGAATGGCGCAACCAGCCACAAATAACTTTTAAAGTTTATTTTAGTGCCATAACCGGTTTCGGGCTACCATGCCCATATTCAGATAGCCAATATTTTCGTTAGATAGATGTTTTCATCAACAGCATGTCGCCGGCTTCAATGGTTTGTTTTCTCGCACATTTAATCTTGTCCAGTCTGTTGCCACGAGTCACGTGAGCAGTATATCCCTCCATAGATCTAATGCTGCAGTTCTTGGTTGGTGCTGCTGTTCCAACTAGTAATCGTCGAACAATCGGCTTTCGAATGTCAGGCATATTTCGCCTTGTGTCACCTTTGTCGAGCCAAATCAAAATTAGAAAAAGTAAAAACGAGTTTATGTTGTATTAAATTTATTTTTTGGCGGTAGCAAACCATAGCTGCTGTGAGTTCTTCCATCGCCATACTGGTACCATTCCTCATAAACGTGTCAGCTTGACATATTATCATAACAAACAACACAACGATAACTAATATTTCGGTTCTTCTCAGATCGCTGTGCAGACTGGTGCCACATCATGCGTCGCGCTCATCTTGCTGCTCCACTATTTCCATCTCACCAACTTCTTCTGGATGTTCGTGGAGGGTGAGTACTGCTAAAAGAAGATCTAGTTAGCCTCGTAATAGAAAAAGAAATATACAGATTTCTTATAGAACAAGGTAGGTGATTCAATACATTACACCCGAATGGCGCTTCATCCCAAAATAGACCAGTAAATGCATCTTAAACTTGGTGGATAGCAGTAAATCTAAACGTTTTCAGACAGTAATATCGTAGGGGGAAACAGATAACGCCATTATAGGCTCTGGAAATAGGAGTGTTTAATATGGCAGGCAGCTTACTTCGGAACGAACTTTTCTCATGGATTTAACATGTACCCTATATTGGATATCTGTTTGTCTCACTCCTCTCTTTTAATGTAGATGGCCTTTCCTTTTTTCAGAAAATGTATCATTGTGTCCCTCTGATAGATCTTCCTTTTAGTTTACATGCGGGGGAATATTTCCTGTCGAGTAATCGATAACTATTTAGATAAATTTCTGGCTGTTCAAGTCAACAACATTACCAGTTTAGCTGTGAAAACGCACATACACGATGATTCACAGGCTGATAGTATGTGGGACATTCCTCCTCCTAGGTTCATATAACGTTGTAACACGAAAAGATACCATCGTGGAAATGAGAAGAGCTTCCACTATAAACTAGGATTACTCAAGTGCGAACTCTGTAATGAAAGGGCGAAAATTATCTAAATAGAAAAGGCTATGTGGCGGAAACATATATTTTAAATAATGAAACATTCTTCTGAAAAGTATTTACGTAATTTAGCTTCCACTGAACACACCGAAAATATTGAAGAACTTAATAAGTGTGTTTTCAGTGGATTATGCAACAACCGAACAAATATCAAGAACACCACAGCAGAAGCGAATGTCATACTTTCCTCGTCTGGTAAATTCATTCTGCTCCACACGCTATACCCTTGAGGTTTACAGTGAGAACATTAATAAATATTAAAATCATTGCGAATATTACTTGCACATGAGTAGGATGTTCACAGTGTGACGTTAATACCACTGCTACTGCTACTATTTCAGTACTGACAAACATAATAATCAAGTGCAATAGGTATGTACTTGAGTATGTAAAATGCACTCTACTTGAATTTGAAACTGGCCAACGTAACAAAATTGTATGACTGAATGTGTGCAATTTATCCTTTTGTGTTTGTTGACTATTAACGCTTGTTATCATTCTACTTTTATGATTTACCTCACAGGAGTAATGATGCACCATAGACTGTCATAACAATTCCTGTTTTGCCTAATGAATAAAGAGATTCAGAAACGTAGCTAGAAAGACTTGTAGACTTAGAGAGAGCTTTTGGCAATGTTGACTGGAATACTCTCTTTCAAATTCTGAAGGTGGTAGGGGTAAAATACAGGAAGCGAATGGCTATTTTCATTTTGTACAGAAACTAGATGGCAGTTATAAGAGTCGAGGGGCATGAAAGGGAAGCAGTGGTCTGGAGAATCCTATCCAAAATGCTCCAAACTTTCTCAATTGGAAGAGATCCGGCTACCTTTAGAAAGCACTAAGACAAGTAATAGAAACTCTCCTCGTGTGGGTGTGGGTATTATCTTGCTGAAATGTAAACCTGTGGTGGCTTGTCATGAAGGACCACAGAACAGTGTATCGAATATCGTCGACGTACCGCAGTGATGTAAGGGTGCCGCGGATGACAACCAAAGGGGTCGTGCTACGGAAAGAAGTGACACCCCAGACCATTACTCCTGGTTGTCAGGCCTTATGGTGGGCAACAGTCAGGTTGGTATCCCGCCATTGTCTGCGACGTCTCCCAATACATCGTCGCTGGTCGTCGGATTACAGTTTGAAGCGGGGCTCGTGGCTGTGAACCATTCTACTCCAATCAGCGAGCTCCCAGGCCGAAGACGTCTCTGGAAACACCCAGGACAGTGGTGGAGTACTAACCTGACTGTCGCCATCTGTCCAGCCCGACTATCAGGAGTGATAGTCTGGGCTACCATTCCATTTCATAGCAGGACCCCCTGGTTGTCATCCTCGGCACCCTAAAAGCACAGCGGTACGTCGATGATATTTTACGCTCCGTTTTGTTTCCCTTCATGGCAAAGAACATGAGCTTGCATTTCAGCAAGATAATGCTCCTCCGCACAGAAGGAGAGTTTTTACTGCTTGCCTTCATGCTACATAAACCATACCTTGGGCACCACAATTGCGGGATCTGTTACCATTACAGTACGTTTGTAGCACTGCGGCCAGGGCCTTCAAACCGTCTCGGGATTTTGTCGATCTCATGCGCCGGGCAGAATCTGGCTCGATATACGCCAGGAGGACATCCAACAACTCCATCAATTAATTCCAAGCTGAATAATTGTTTGCATAGGGCCAGAGGTGGACCAACGCGTTATTGACTTGCTGAATTTGTGGGGCTCATTTTCTTCAATAAATCATCTATTTTTCTTGAGTGTAATCACATCTCTGTCTGTACATGAACATCATATCTACAAAAGTCGGTCCCATACCAAAGATTTCTTCGCGTTTGTCGATTTTTTCTTTTCTGCGTTAGAATGTGCATAAAGACGGAAAGAAATCATTGGCTGTCGACTGGTAATCACTGTTCGAGTCTTGTCTGCGTCATTATATTTTTCGTACTTTCCTTTCAATTTGGATACCGACGTCACAGAAACATGAAGTTCATCTAATATATGCAGATTAGCAGAAATCTCATTGTAATTTTTATGAATAATGTAAGTTTTATTACTTTTAATTACATTGTTGTTGTTGCGGTCTTCAGTCCAGAGACTGGTTTGATGCAGCTCTCCATGCTACTCTATCCTGTGCAAGCTTCTTGATCTCCCAGTACCTACTGCAACCTTCATCCTTCTGGATGTGTTTAGTGTATTCATCTCTCGGTCTCCGTCTACGAATTTTACCCTCCACGCTGCCCTCTAATACTAAACTGGTGATCCCTTGATGCCTCAGAATATGCCCTACCAACCGATCCCTTCTTCTAGTCAAATATGCCACAAATTTCTCTTCTCTCCAATTGTGTTCAATACCTCCTCATTAGTTATGTGATCTAGCCATCTAATCTTCAGCATTCTTCTGTAGCACCACATTTCGAAAGCTTCTATTCTCTTCTTCTCTAAACTATTTATCGTCCATGTCTTACTTCCATATATGGCTACACTCGATACAAATACTTTCAGAAAGAACTTCCTGACACTTAAATCTATACTCGATGTTAACAAATTTCTCTTCTTCAGTAACGCTTTCCTTGCCATTGCCAGTCTACATTTTATATCCTCTCTACTTCGACCATCATCAGTTATTTTGCTCCCCAAATAGCAAAACTCATTTACTACTTTAAGCCTCTTATTTCCTAATCTAATGGCCGCAGCATCACCCGACTTAATCCGACTACATCCCATTATCCTCGTTTTGCTTCTGTTGATGTTCATCTTATATCCTCCTTTTAAGGCACTGTCCATTCCGTTCAACTACTCTTCCAAGTCCTTTGCTGTCTCTGACAGAATTACAATGTCATCGACGAACCTCAATGTTTTTATTTCTTCTCCTTGGAATTTAAATCCTACTCCGTATTTTTCTTTTGTTTCCTTTACTACATACTCAATATACAGATTGCATAACATCGGCGATAGGCTACAAACCGGCCTCACTCCCTTCCTAACCACTGCCTCCCTTTCATGCCCCTTGACCTTTATAACTGCCATCTGGTTTCTTTACATATTGTAAACATCCTTTCGCTCCCTGTATTTTACCCCTGCCACCTCCAGAATATGAAAGAGAGTATTCCAGTCAACATTGTCAAAAGCTTTCTCAAAGTCTACTAATGCTAGAAACGTAGGTTTGCCTTTCCTTAATCTATTTTCTATGATAAGTCGTAGGGTCAGTATTGCCTCACGTGTTCCAACATTTCTGCGGAATCCAAAGTGATCTTCCCCGAGGTCGGCTTCTACCAGCTTTTCCATTCGTCTGTAAAGAATTCGCGTTAGTATTTTGCAGCTGTGACTTATTAAACTGATAGTTCGGTAATTTTCACATCTGTCAACATCTGCTTTCTTTGGGATTGGAATTATTATATTATTCTTGAAGTCTGAGGGTATTTCGCCTTTCTCGTACATCTAGCTCACTAGATGGTAGAGTTTTGTTAGGCCTTGCTCTCCCAAGGCTGTCAGTAGTTCTAATGGAATGTTGTCTACTGCTGGGGCCTTGTTTCGCCCTAGGCCTTTCAGTGTTCTGTCAGACTCTTCATGCAGTATCATGTGTCCTATTTAACTTTCATCTACATTCTCTTCCATTTCTATAATATTGTCCTCAAGAACATCGCCCTTGTATTGACCCTCTATATATTCCTTCAACCTTTCTGCTTTCCCTTCTTTGCTTAGAACTGGATTTCCATCTGAGCTCTTGATATTCATGCATGTGGTTCTCTTTCCTCCAAAGGTCTCTTTAATTTTTCTGTAGGCAGTATCTATCTTACCCCTATTGATATGCTCCTCCACATCCTTAGATTTGTCCTCTAGCCATCCCTGCTTAGCAATTTTGCCCTTTCTGGCGATTTCATTCTTTAGACGTTTGTATTCCTTTTTGCGTGCTTAATTTACTGCATTTTTATATGTTCTCTTTTCATGAATTAAATTCAATATCTCTTCTGTTACCCAAGGATTTCTATTAGCCCTAGTCTTTTTATCACTGCTACCTTCACTATTTCATCTCTCAAAGCTACCCATTCTTCTTCTACTGTATTTTTCCCCCCATTCTTCTCAATTGTTCCCTAATGCTTTCACTGAAGTTCTCTACTACCTCTGGTTCTTTCAGTTTATCCAGGTCCTATCTCCTCAAATTCCCAGATTTTTGTAGTTTCTTCAGTTTTAATCTACAGTTCATAACGAATAGATTCTGGTCTGAGTCCACATCTCCCCCAGGAATTGTCTTACAATTTTAAACCTGGTTCCTAAATCTCTGTCTTACCATTATATAATCTATCTGAGATCTTCCAGTATCTCCAGGCTTCTTCCATGTATACAACCTTATTTTATGTATCTTGAACCAAGTGTTAGCTTTGATTAAGTTATGCTCTGTGCAAAATTCTACTAGGTGGCTTCCTCTTTCATTCCTTAATCCCATTCCATATTCACCTCCTACGTTTCCTTCTCTTCCTTTTCCTATTATCGAGTTCCAGTCACCCATGACAATAAAGTTTCGTCTGCCTTCACTATCTGAATAATTTCTTTTACCTCATCATCCATGTCATCAATCTCTTCATCATCTGCGGAGCTTGTTGGCATATAAACTTGTACTACTGTGGTAGGCGTGGGCTTCGTATGTATCTTGGCCACAATAATGCGTTCACTATGCTGTTTGTAGTAGCTTACCCGCATTTCTATTTTACTATTCATGATTAAAACTACTCTTGCACTACCCCTATTTGATTTTGTGTTTATAACCATGTAGACACCTGACCAGAAGTCTTGTTCCTCCTGCCTTCGAACTTCACTAATTCCTACTATATCTAACTTTAACTTATCCATTTCCCTTTTTAAATTTTCTAACCTACCTGCCCGATTAAGGGATCTGACATTCCACTCTCCGATCCGCAGAACGCCAGTTTTCTTTCTCCTGATAACAACGTCCTCCTGAGTAGTCCCCGCCCGAAGATCCGAATGGGGGACTATTTTACCTCCGGAATATCTTATCCAAGAGGACGCCATCATCATTTAACCACACAGTAAAGCTGCATGCGTTCGGGAAAAATTACGGCTGTAGTTTCCCCTTGCTTTCAGCCGTTCGCAGTACCAGCTCAGCAACGCCGTTTTGGTTAGTGTTACAGGGTCAGATCAGTCAATCATCCAGACTGTTGGCCCTGCAACTACTGGAAAGGCTGCTGCCCCTCTTCAGGAACCAAACGTTTGTCTGGCCTCTCAACAGATATCTGCGGTACGGCTATCTGTATCGCTGAGGCACGCAAGCCTCCCCACCAACTGCAAGGTCCATGGTTCATGGACCTACTACAAATTGTACGCAAGATTCCAATTTCCATTGAAAATATTATCTCTTAATTACAGCCCTTTTGTAAAAGATTGTTTAAATTAAAAAATAACATCGCAAGTTCATGTTTCTTCCCCATTCCGTGTTTTCGCGTCATAGTAATGTTCATGGAACATGCACATAGTCTTAAAATTTTACCATGGATCAGCATAGTGGGTTCGTTATAGTTCAACGTTTTACCACATAATCAAACGGCTCATCGGAAAGATGACTTTGCTGTAGTGTATTAACGTAGATCGGAATCCTTCAAAGTCGATTTTCTCGTGAATTTTTTTTAAAGTCGCATTAAACTTCTTTGACATATTGACATTTGCGTTCTGAACATCATGTACCATAAATGTAAAAAATATACAAGAAAACGATTGCCCTATGGTCTCCTAAGTGCAAACACAGCGTTGTCCTGCGAATGGCTGCTTCAGCATGGGAACGCTACACTAGTACCAGTGATCGGTCTGGCTATTTTTGTGAGTCTGTGTTCGCGCTTTGAGAGACAGCGCACTCTTCAGAGAATGCAAATTTATTTCTACCTCCATTACACTCCATTACACATCCCTCATCAGTATTTACATCAGTTGTCGCAATGTGGGACTGATACAAGGAGGTCGTCGTAGTACTATTTATGTTTCAGAAATATTTAACAAGTGGAATATGCAACGCAGAGCCATAGTGAGCCACAAAATGTCTCGTCGGCTGTGACATTAGAATGTAATAGCTCTCTTTAGCCTTCTAAGTATAGAACCTAGGTTAACATTTCGTACGTGGTGATTGCCTGTGATCAAGAGACTAATTGAAAAAAAGATTCACGATAAAAAAAATCACAAACTATGACTGTTATGAATATGGTACAAAAGCATTTTTCAGCAATTTATGTCTTCAATTACTCACGTAGCGTAGTACCGTCCACTGATGCTTAATGTGGATTTTTGTAGTGCAGGTTTGATGCTAGGAATGGCAATCTTGTTACCAACGTCGATATGATACAGCGGCAAACGTAAATCATTTTCTAAATCTGTTCGTCTCTATTACTTGTAGGAGTGATGTTCATATCACAAACCTGATACTCCAGTTTCGCCGAAGCTGCAATGGCTGTGTACTAGACGGGGCTTGTTCTTTTCCTTAGCCTCGTCCGTTCCAAGCTAGTGCTCGTGCGTATATTCGGATGTTTATTGCTTAAACGATAACACATAAATTTCCGCTGTCATTACAAACATAACTGGCGATACAGTAGATTTGGTTCAGATATATCTATGGCTCAAATACTGCGGTACCTCATTTGAAACAATCGACGAAGAATATAATGCTGTGAAATAGTGTGGCCAACAATATGATTGTGATCTGTGTTCTCATAGGATACATATTGCAGCCTGTGGCGTTGCACACGGTGGAACAGTCACTGCCACACATGTTCCTGGGACGAATTTTCGACCTTTCAACTGCTTGCCTTCATTCAGTCGTTTTGGCTGATATTTACATGTACATCCGACGTTCCCCATCATTTAACTAGTGACGATGTACATTCATGACACTGTCAATATATAGGATGTAACTTGCATAAGTGTAGATATTTTTCTTGGTGACTGAGGACATTGTACTAAACAACATTACATCAGTATTTACGTCATTTGCAGACTAATAACTACAGCTGTTAGGAGTAGTATGTTTTCAAAGTTAGTTAGTATCTCCAAGTACATGTGGCAATAGCAGGCCAATAATGCTTATTTTACCCTGGATAAAACGTCGGGTACTGAAGTGTGAACAACGGTTAATCAACGCTGAAGGCGTAGTCCACTTGAAAGTGCAGTTATGACTGTGTGGAAAACATCAGATTAGTAAATTATATGACGTGTTTGCAAGAAGACTGTTTGATGCAGAGGAAAAACAATCA
The DNA here is from genome assembly GCF_021461385.2 of Schistocerca piceifrons. Classification (NCBI taxonomy): domain Eukaryota; kingdom Metazoa; phylum Arthropoda; class Insecta; order Orthoptera; family Acrididae; genus Schistocerca; species Schistocerca piceifrons. The sequence continues at coordinate 392,346,752 of NC_060140.1, forward strand.
ACACGTTGATGTGTGTAGATGTATAAAAATATCTGCAATTATAACCATTACATTTTGTATACACTTTTCGAAAACTTGTCGAAGTGATATAGTTGATGAAAATATATAAGAGGTTAAAAATCGATATATTCGATATGTCCGATGTATTATATATCAGAGAAAGTGACTTAGATTTTCTAGAAGTTATTGGGCTGTGCACAGGGAACTTTCTCATTTAAATTTGCTTTGTGAGATTGTTGATACAAAATTTGTCGAAAAGATTTTTGTAAAAAGAGACACTAGTCCTTAAGAACAGGAACATGAATTCCGAAAAGGAAGTTGGAGGATCTGAAGAGTGCAGTGTAAATTCATTCACTCTGAAGTGCAACAGTTTCTCACTGAATACGTAGTTCCTTAAAGCGTCTGCGTCTATTGGTGACAGATCATGGGGTAGCAATTGCGTAACAAGAACTGTCTGATTTTATAATTCTACATCTACGTGATAACTCTGCTGTTCACAATAAATTGACTGGCAGAGGGTTCAATGAACCACCTTCAAGCAGTCTCTCTACCGTTCCACTCTCTAACGGCACGCGGAAAAAAGAGCACTTAAATTTTTCTGTGCTAGCCCTGATCTCTCTTATTTTATCGTGATGATCATTTCTCATTATGTAGGTGGGTGCCAACAGAATGTTTTCGCAATCAGAGGAGAAAACTGGTGATTGAAATTTCGTGAGAAGGTCTCGTCGCAACGAAAAACGCCTTTGTTTTAATGATTGGCACTCCAATTCACGTATCATGTTTGTGACACTATCTCCCCTATTTCGCGATAATACAAAACGAGTTTCCCTTCTTTGTACTTTTTCGATGTCATCCGTCGGTCTCACCTGATGCGGATCCCACACTGCACAGCAATATTCCAGAATAGAGCGCACAAGCGTGGTGTAAGCAGTCTCTTTAGTAGACCTGTTGCACCTTGTAAGTTTTCTGCCAAAGAATCGCAGTCTTTGGTTTGCTCTACCCACAATATTATCTATGTGATCGTTCCAATTTAGGTTATTTGTAATTGTAATCCCTAAGTATTTAGTTGACTTATCACGTAATCGACATTTAGCTGATTTTTTTTAGTACTCATGTGAATAACTTCACACTTTTCCTTATTCAGGGTCAATTGCCACTTTTCTCACCATACAGATATCTTATCTAAATCATTTTGCAAGTTGTTTTGATCATCTGATGACTTTAGAAGACGATAAATATCAGCATCATCTGCAAACAATCTAAGACGGCTACTCAGATTGTCTCCTATGTCGTTGATATAGATGAGGAACAATAGAGGGCCTATAACACTTCCTTGGGGAACGCCGGATATTACTTCTATTTTACTCGATGACTTTCTATCTATTACTAAGAACTGTGGTCTATCTGACAGGAAATCACGAATTCAGTCGCACAACTGAGGCGATATTCCGTAGGCACGCAGTTTGGTTAGAAGACGCTTGTGAAGAACAGTGTCGAACGCCTTCTGGAAATCTAAAAATATGGAATAAATTTGACATCCCCTGTCCATAGCACCTACTACTTCATGAGTATAAAGAGGTACCGTAGCTGTGTTTCACAAGAACTATATTTTCTGAAACCGTGCTGATTATGTGTCAATAAATCGTTTTCTTCGAGGTACTTCATGATGTTCGGATACAGCATATGTTCCAAAATCTCCGTTAGTATAAAGGCCTGTAATTCAGCGGTTTATTCCTACTTCCATTTTTGGGTATTGGTGTGACTTCAGCAGGTCTTCAGTTAGTCTTGATAGTATAGCTAGGATGTTAACATGCTGTGTACGGACGCAGAAGGAGCTGGCCAAAGTTTACAAACAGCTGAATGTCCTTTTGGCTACGTCATTCGCCTTCAGGCTGCTGCCTCGGAGTGTAGTGGTGGCGGAGAATCTGGCACGTCGTATGGGACGCCTCAGGTGTTGCTTGTTTTGCCCATGGGCTCTTCTTCCAAGACACCCCCCCTAGGGAACCCGACGTGACGGATCCGCCCTCACAGCAAAGTGAGTGGCGGGTGGTAACGCGTTCGCGTCGCACGAGGCGGAGGGCCAATGTGGTCTCGTCCATTCACCCTTCAGCAGGGTCCGAGCAGGCACACGGGGGAGGGTTATTCGGAGCTACAATGTTATTTGCGTAATGGAGCACCTCAGGCAGATAGCGATCAGGGCTAGAAAGAAAGCCAATGTGTAGTCCGTATGTTTGCCGCGGCCTAGTCCGAGATATGGAGGCGGCCTTCACTGTCGTTATCGAGCGTGCAGGGTGCAGTCATCGGGATGTTGTGGCTCACGTCGGCACCGACGACGCCTGTCGCTTGGGTTCTGAGGCGATCTACAGTTCGTACGAGCGGCTGGCAGAGGTGGTGAAAACTGCTGGCCTCGCGCCTGCAGTGCAAGCAGAGCTCACAATTTGCAGTGTAATTCCCAGAGTTGATTGGGGTCCTGTGATTTGGAGCTGAGTGGAGGGTCTCAACCAAAGGCTTCGTCTACTCTGTGACGGTCTTGGCTGCGGATTTCTAGACCTGAGTTATCATGTGAGCATTTGTATGTCTCCCCTTGATAGGTCAGGGATGCACTACACAAAGTAAGCGGCTACTTGGGTAGCCAAGTAGTTGTGTAGTGCACATGAGGGATTTTAGGCTAGGCAGTTGGTTCTCTGGCGAACACTCACAGGACGATATGCAGCAATGGAGGTCAAATGGCGTTCAGAATAAAGACACTTAGACTGTCACAATTTTGTCAGTAAACTGCCGAAGTATTTGTGATAAAGTTCCCGAATTTACTGCCCTAAAGAAAAGTTCTCACACTCCAACTAATCTTGGGAGCCAGAGCTGGTCGAAACGCGAGTTGGAAAGGTCTGAGATATTTAGAGAGTTGAACGTATATAGGAAATACAGATTGGAGGCCGTAAGAGTGGGAGTGTTCATTGCAGTTGACAAAAGTATTATCTCTATTGAGATCTAAGTTCAGTGTGACATTGAAGTCACCTGGTGACATGTAACTGGTGTAGATGAAACCAAGTTAATTGTTGGATGTTTTTACCGGCCAACCGACTCTGCTGCGACAGTTATAGAGCCATTCATAGAAAGTCTATGGTCAATTGCTCGTAAATAAACTGAGTCATTCAATGCCAGATGCAGACGATTTAACCCGCCGAATATAGACTGCGATTCTCTGGATTCATTGCGGGGGTACACACAGATAGTCATGTGAAATACTTTTGAACCCGTTGAGCAGCTAGGTTGTCAACCCACACACAACGAAAATATCTTAGACCTTGTAGCTACGAACAGGCCAGACGTTATCGACAATGCCATTATAGCAACTACAAGAAAGTTAATAAATCAGTCACGAAGACTAGGAGATTATGTTTGCTAGGCTGAGCAGATAATCGTTTATTAGCATCTCAGTTAGACAGTGAATTTGCCCAACTTAGTTCCAGTAAAATGGGAGTAGAGGAATTACGTCCAGTAAAATGGGTGTAGAGGAATTACGTGTTATGGAACAGACTCACCATGGTTAAGTACCGAAATTCGGTGGATACTGATGAATCAGTGGCTGTTGCCCTCTCGGTTCAAGAGGGAACGCCCAAATGATGACAAACGAAGGTTAGTAGAGATTCGTGCGCCTGTGGAAAGGTCTATGCGCGAAGCATACAACTACCACCGTCACACCTTAGCAAAAGACCTGGCACATAACCCGAAAAAAATTCTGGTCTTACGTAAAATCGGTGAGCGGTTCTAAGGTTTCCATTCAGTCCCTTGTTGACCAGTCTGGTGTGGCAGCTGAAGATAGCATAACGAAAGCCGAAGTTTTACATTTCACGTTCAAGAAATCGTCCACACAGGAAATTCGTACAAACATTCCGTTATTTGACTATCGGACAGCATATTAATAAGCATATCGGGCGTAGAGAAAAAACTGGAGGACTTTAAAGCAAATAAATCACCAGTTCCGGATGGAATCCCAGTTCGATTTTACACTCCTGGAAATTGAAATAAGAACACCGTGAATTCATTGTCCCAGGAAGGGGAAACTTTATTGACACATTCCTGGGGTCAGATACATCACATGAACACACTGACAGAACCACAGGCACATAGACACAGGCAACAGAGCATGCACAATGTCGGCACTAGTACAGTGTATATCCACCTTTCGCAGCAATGCAGGCTGCTATTCTCCCATGGAGACGATCGTAGAGATGCTGGATGTAGTCCTGTGGAACGGCTTGCCATGCCATTTCCACCTGGCGCCTCAGTTGGACCAGCGTTCGTGCTGGACGTGCAGACCGCGTGAGACGACGCTTCATCCAGTCCCAAACATGCTCAATGGGGGACAGATCCGGAGATCTTGCTGGCCAGGGTAGTTGACTTACACCTTCTAGAGCACGTTGGGTGGCACGGGATACATGCGGACGTGCATTGTCCTGTTGGAACAGCAAGTTCCCTTGCCGGTCTAGGAATGGTAGAACGATGGGTTCGATGACGGTTTGGATGTACTGTGCACTATTCAGTGTCCCCTCGACTATCACCAGTGGTGTACGGCCAGTGTAGGAGATCGCTCCCCACACCATGATGCCGGGTGTTGGCCCTGTGTGCCTCGGTCGTATGCAGTCATGATTGTGGCGCTCACCTGCACGGCGCCAAACACGCATACGACCATCATTGGCACCAAGGCAGAAGCGACTCTCATCGCTGAAGACGACACGTCTCCATTCGTCCCTCCATTCACGCCTGTCGCGACACCACTGGAGGCGGGCTGCACGATGTTGGGGCGTGAGCGGAAGACGGCCTAACGGTGTGCGGGACCGTAGCCCAGCTTCATGGAGACGGTTGCGAATGATCCTCGCCGATACCCCAGGAGCAACAGTGTCCCTAATTTGCTGGGAAGTGGCGGTGCGGTCCCCTACGGCACTGCGTAGGATCCTACGGTCTTGGCGTGCATCCGTGCGTCGCTGCGGTCCGGTCCCAGGTCGACGGGCACGTGCACCTTCCGCCGACCACTGGCGACAACATCGATGTACTGTGGAGACCTCACGCCCCACGTGTTGAGCAATTCGGCGGTACGTCCACCCGGCCTCCCGCATGCCCACTATACGCCCTCGCTCAAAGTCCGTCAACTGCACATACGGTTCACGTCCACGCTGTCGTGGCATGCTACCAGTGTTAAAGACTGCGATGGAGCTCCGTATGCCACGGCAAACTGGCTGACACTGACGGCGGCGGTGCACAAATGCTGCGCAGCTAGCGCCATTCGACGACCAACACCGCGGTTCCTGGTGTGTCCGCTGTGCCGTGCGTGTGATCATTGCTTGTACAGCCCTCTCGCAGTGTCCGGAGCAAGTATGGTGGGTCTGACACACCGGTGTCAATGTGTTCTTTTTTCCATTTCCAGGAGTGTACAAAGAGTACTCTACGGCACTGGGCCCTTATCTAACGTGCATTCATCGTGAATCTTTCACCCTGCACAAAGTCCCTAGGGACTGCAAAATATTGCAGGTGACTCCAGCGTATAAGAAGGGTAAAGCAACGGACCAACAAAATTATTGATCAATATCCCCAACTTCTGTTTGCTACAGAATCTTTGAACTTATTCTCAGTTCGAATATAATAAACTTTCTGTAGACTTAGAAGCTTATGTCCATGAATCAGCATGGTTTTAGAAAGCATTGCTCGTGCGAAACTCAGCTTGATCTTTTCTCAAATGATATACTGGGAATAATGGATGAAGGGCAACAGGAAAATTCCATATTTATGGATTTCTGGATAGCAATTGACAGGTGGTCCATTGCAGTCAGTTAACGAAGGCACGAGCACATGGAATAAGTTTACAGAAATGTGAGTAGCTAGAAGACTTGTTAAATAATGAAACCCATTATGTTGTCCTCAGCGGCGAGTGTTCATCAGAGGAGGGCCCAGGGTTGTGTTCAAATGTTCAAATGTGTATGAATTCCTAAGGGACCAAACTGCTGAGGTCATCGGTCCCTCGACTTACACACTACTTAAACTAACTTATGCTATGAACAACACACACACACCCTTGCCCGAGGGAGGACTCGAACCTCCTCCGAGAGAGGCTGGGCCATCAGTGACATGGCGTCCTAGACCGCGTGAACACTCCGCACGGCCAGGGAAGTGTGAGAGGACCGCTGTTGTCTGTATATACATAAATGGTTTGGCAGACAGAGTGGGCAGCAACCTGCGGTTTTTTTGCTGATGATGCCATGGTGTACGGTAAGGTGTGGAAGTTGAGTAACTGTAGGAAGATACGTCTTAGACTAAATTTTCAGTTGGCTATAAATGTGGAAAAAATTTAGTTAATGCGGATGAGTAGGAAGATCAAACCTATAATATTCGGATACAGTATTACTAGTATCCTGGTTGACACAGTTAGGTCGTTTAAATATCTGGGGGTATCGTTGCAAAACGATATGAGGTTTATCGAGCACGTGAGAATTGTGGTAGGGAAAGCAAATGGTCAGTTACGGTTTATTGGGAGAATTTTAGGTTCAAAATGGTTCTGAGCACTATGGGACTCAACTGCTGAGGTCATTAGTCCCCTAGAACTTAGAACTAGTTAAACCTAACTAACCTAATGACATCACAAACATCCATGGCCGAGGCAGGATTCGAACCTGCGACCGTAGCGGTCTCGCGGTTCCAGGCTGCAGCGCCTTTAACCGCACGGCCACTTCGGCCGGCGAGAATTTTAGGAAAGAGTTGTTCAACTGTAAAGGAGACCGCATATAGGAGGCTGGTGCGACCTATTTTTGAGTACTGTTCGTAAGTTCGGGATCCGTACCAGATCTGATTGAAGGAAGACATCAAAGCAGTTCAAAGGTGCGCTGCTAGAATCGTTACCGGTTGGTTCGAACATGTCAGGTGTTACGGACATGCATGGGGAACTCAAATGGGAATCCCTGGAAGAAAGGCGACGTTCTTTTCGAGAAAAACTGTTGAGAAAATTCAAAGACTAGGTGTCTGAAGCTGTCTGCCGAACGATTCTACTGCCGCCAGCTTACATGACAAGAAGTGGTACAGCGTACCTAGCACCATCCGGTGGCTTGTGGAGTATCTGTGTAGATGTAGATGTAGGCGAAACACACTGGATATTATGAGGATCGCTGAAATAAGATAGGAACAGAGTGGACAAATTGTAAGTGACGAATTCCGAGCATCTTAAAATATGTTTTTGGGTGGGGTCCGCCTTTAGTAAAACACAATTTTGTTTTTTGCCCAGAAATTTTTCACTGCAGTTGCAGCATGATCAGCGGCTTTTATATTATTATGGCTTCTTACCACATGGTGTGGTATTCTTGCTGTATTACGTTTTTACAGTGTCTGTTTTTCATTACAGTTTGACACCTGCAACGTTTGCTTTTTCGTCATCTTCTTCATTGACAAGTTTTGTGTATTGAGTTGTCACTGTGACTGTTTACCAGCTGTAATCATGTCTGCGACAAAAACAAAATTGTGTTTTGCTAAAGACGGTCCCCACCCAGAAACATATGTTATTGTTAAAGCAAACACAGATAAATGAGCTTCAACCTCAATATGATTAGCCGAGCATCTTATTCTGAAACAGTATGTAACATTCGTGGCGTTGGCATAATATTAGGACTAAATGTCAAGGATAAAGTGATATCCCTCAGATATTTATGTACATACCAAACAGTAATCATAAGCCGTTCTAAAATGGTGATCGCATACCCTTCTTCACTGAGAAGTATGTCCAGTTTCTCAATCGCTACAGTAGGTAACATTGGTACGACCCTCAACATTTTGGGTGTATCAGAATCTGAACGCATAGTACTACAATCTCAGTTATCTCCATGTTTGTTAACGCTGTAATTTTGTAATATTATCTACGCACGCGGTAATGAGTGGGAGGAAAGTAATATCGTGTGCAACTACATTGTCAGATTATAAGAACATTCGTGAAAAATTTGCACGAAATGTGATCTTAGAACAAATCAATCCTGACAGTCGTAACAGTCTCTCACCAGTAAAATGAAATAAGTAGCGTCGTCCGAAGAAGTGACAGCGAAGGAAACGTAAACAATTCGGAAATATCTGCCCATTGAATTTGCAAAAGTGACGACAGGAACAATAAACTAAGCAAAAACCTGCAATAAAGACAATACATGCCAGCTGACGCACAGAGGAAATTAAATTTCAGCATCTAATATGCTCTGAAACGGTTATCCTGCTGCATTTCGCAAAACCGGGCACGTTTTAAATTTTGTGTCACGTTTGATAATACTTTGACGGGGCATCAGATTCACAGCGTGCTGATGACAGATGAATGACGGTTGCGAATGGATGTTGAATGAGTATGCTGCGAATCAGTTCTGAAAACGGAAACACCAGAAAAGCATTAATCACCAGACTAAAGCGAAAGGAAAGCGTGTAGTATTAATGGAACTAGAAACTTCGCAATTGCAGTTGTCATCAATAATTACACATATCATTACAGACATGATAGATATCCGAGAGATGTGGGACATGTACATGCATGTTATTAGCGTGACAAACTTTCCGTATTAATTGAGCAAACATGTTATCCGCTCCCTTCACATCCGGTTATCATGTATTTCTCGGAGATATGAAGTCACTTCATCGGAAAAACGAACTGTATTAAGGTAGTCACTGTCTACATCTGGCTCCAGCATGTTCCTATCATTTGGCTGCAAAACTTCTAGGAGCTGCATTTTGTACGCGTGGAAATGCAGCCGGATGTGGAAATATTCATCACAGTGCTCTGAGGTACGCCTCTTTCTCTGGAAGCACGACCCGCTAACCTCCGCAGACTCCCTTGAAATGGCGTACGCACCATGTCAACGGTGTCGTCACTCACTTCAGGATTACCACGTCTTGCCTTGTTACCAAAATTGCCGGTAATTTGAAACTTTTTGTGCTGTCTTTTGATGTTTCTCACATCTGGCGGATTTTGACCATACGCACATCGGAACATTCGCTGAATTATAATAGGCGACTGTATTTCATGAAACCACAACATTGAGCTTTCTTCTGCCTGGAAGACATTGTGACGTCAGCACTCGTAAATTACGCTGCTTGTAACAAGCGAGATAGAAAAAAAAAAAAAAAACTGATACTTTCGTTACACATTTAGCAATGTATTCACAAGAACTTTATGAATTAAGCTACATTTTGTTGAAAAACCGGAAAGACATGTGGAAGAGTGACCATAAAAAACGTTATAAGTTAAGGTACCATTTAGAGCACAGATTAGAGCTGTATGTAGCATAGTTTATTAGAATTAAAATTTTGTTACCAGAGACAGAGATCCTGCTCATGATCGCGTCACTCCATTGCCAGACTGCCTCGTGACACTTGCTGTTAATAGCTGATGTAAAATAATCACTATCTGCACTTTATTCCAGTCAATTAACAAAATAGCCAACGCCTTATAATTAATAACGTAAGTGGTTGCCACGACTAATCTGTACGCGACCATATTAAATCCTTCTCTTCCCTGACGACTGTTTTGCGCGTAGTTTTCTCTGCAGTTTATGTGAAGCTATGTTAACGTAGCGTGGCGAAACACCTACACTCGTGGAGAGCCTCCGTTTTTACAAGCAGAACCATCAGGCCAAAACACGCTTCAAAGGAATCTTGACTTCTGCCGAAAAGTCGAAAAGTCACCTTCCTGGAATGCTATGCCAGCGGCAGTCAGTGCTAGATAAAAGACTTCGGGGTTCTATGAGAAGCGATCGGCCCGCATTGTGAGCGGTAATTATTTTCTGCCTGTAAATAGTCCTGAAAAATTAGCCCGAAATAAGGCCGCGCTGCCCAATAAATATGCACAATCTGGAAGTAATTTTAAACGACGTTAGATATCCTAAGTAACAATTAAATGAGTCTACAACAGTTTCTGGCTGATGCTAAACTTTTGAAGGTCGAAAAACCACTGAATTTTAGGAAGTTTTCGGTTTTTCAATTATTACTCGACAACGATACATCCTACAGACAATTTCCAAGACACCGAAATGAGTGACCATTAACTTACGAGTAAAATTAACTGCTTCGAACTTAAAATTGGGTCAGACGTTTAGTCATAACAAAGATGGGTAATATTTACCAACTTGGCGGAAAAGGGAGTCATGTTCACGTTCCAGCGCCTCTAACACAAACATGGCTACTCTAAATGAAAAATGTCGTCAAGTAAGGTTGAAGAGTATCAAATTCTGTGTAAATAGATCTCGTAATTCAGTGACTCCTTTCCAAAGATACAAATAAATACGTGAAAGTATTCGTAGCCTTAATTTCTGGTAAGACTTTTATGTGAAGTCAGATTACTTTTGAATCCAAAATAATCCACATTCACATTTATGAGCAATGTTGTTCGGTACGTACCTATCTGTGTAGTTAGCTCTATTTGTTAATTATTCAAGTAGTTAATTTATAATTTTTCTGTTAATAACTTGTGTTTGGATTAATCATAGAAGTAGTATCTAAAAAATGGGAAAAGGTATGAAAAATATTCACGGGAAAGACTTTGGACACGTGCACTGCCCCTACGAGCCGTGATGCGTAGGGCAGAGGTGAATGGTGAATCAGATCCTGTTAGTTCAGAAACAATATTTCGTCGAATCCCTTCTCACCACAACAATTCGAGTCACACTTCGCCTTTGCGTTAGCCCCATAACCATTAACTCTTTCTGATGCGACAGAATAAGGTGCGAGACAAGAAAATCAGACCTTTCTAACTACTCAATCCAGCCAGTGTTAAAATAAGAAGCAACACATACTTCGTCCTTAATGGTGGGTTCCTCATACACCGAGTTGCGTGGGAACTGACGATGTGTTTTCCTCCATCCATGAAAAGTACGTGAACGACATCAAAAATTCGATCCTGGTTTTCTGACGGTAAAGTCCATGTACCTGGAAACCGTGATGTCGCGGGATTGAATATCGATCGAACGTTGGGTTTTTCGGTTTTCGTCTTAACCTAGCCAGTACCTCTCAACTATGTAAGGAGTCCCCAAAAACAATGCATGATTTGGATACCTCGTTAATCTATGGATCCCCCTTACGCGGTTGGATAACTGGAGTAGATTAGGGACACACAAGTCGCCAAAGTGCGGTCGAGTAGAAAAACCTACACCAAGCTACTGGGTCATACGAAATTATTACCTCAAAAAACGCTTTGCGTTCAGTTACACGATAGTGCTTGATGGATCCCTTGGAAGGGTGCTGAGTAAGGGATAAAATCTGTGAACACTCCCAAAGAGCCCAGGCTGTGTCATCAGCTTCTGTTTTATTGAATGAAACACTGCTACATATTATGTCAAAAGAACGTTTCTTACTAATCGAACTTAATAAGAAACGTGTTATCTCGATGCTGGCAGAAAAAAATTATTCGCTTAATACTACCAAGTCAAGCAGGCCATTGAGAGTACAGACCATTAAACTCGAGGCAGGGAGTCAGCTTCTTCATTGACGGGGAAGATACTGATTTGTTGGTCCTGCTGACAGATCACGCAGGTGACAGTACTGAGCTGGATTAGCCCGTAGCCAGTATCTTCCTTATGAAGCCTGGAAACAAGTCACATTCATCTACACCGACCACAAGTCCAAGCTCTCTGAACAAACCAAAGAACAACTGTTTTGTCTTCGGTGGCTGTGATTCCACCTCTATATTTTTCCGGAAGGGAAAAAGTCAAATTTTTAAAAATATTTCAAAAGAATGCAAACCTCCAACAAGGCACCTCGGAATTCGTGGATTCCAGTAGCAATCCGGTTAAGGTCGCTGATGCGGTAGTGAAGTTTATTGTGTGCTTGCACACGGGTGGTGGCTCGGAGCATTTGAATGAAATTCGTCTACAACTGATCCAGATAGCTCTATAGAAAAGTAATAACATCAGCTTGGAATCTTTGCCTCCCACCGAAGTTGCCGCTCGTCAGCACTCCTTCAGATTCAACTTGAGGGTTCAGATCTGGAGAAACCATCAGCTGGATCCACTGAAATGCGGATGGAAGAGCACCAAAAACGATCTGTCCTCTATTGCAACCAATAAACCACATCGGTCCTGGAACTGCTCACCACAATATGCTGCACGTGCTGGATGGTATGACCAGCAGCTTGTTCAGGCAGGAAAATGTCTATGAAGTGATTGGCTGCATTTAGCGACTCCAAGGGCGCTTACATGCTTTACGTCTCAAACAGAAGAGGTCATCTTTCTCGATTCGACCTAAATCGATGATGAGACTGACGTCGAGGAGAAAATCAGTATAGATCCTGTGCCAGAAGAAGACGAAGAATCGGAAGACGACGTTTCCTCCTTGGACCATCTTCCCCAAAATTCAGAAAAACGTCAAAACAATAAATTGTAAACAAATGTAAATAAAGAATGATTACTGGTAAAAGTAAAGTCTTCAATTGAAGTATTTTTCCATCAATAAAAGCTTTCATTTAAATGCTTTCTTTTTCATTTTTAAATCCATTTGTTATCATCTACGAGTGGTATGATAATCAGTAAATATTAATTCACAGAGCAAATTCCTACGTAAGTACCTAACTAAACTACCCTCAGATTTAAATATTTAGACAAATTTAGATGATTTAGGGCTGAAAACTAAGTTGACTTCGCAATAAAGCCTGTAATGGAATAGTAGTGGATATCTTCGAATTCCTACACTCCATGTGTTACATTTATTTATGTTCAGAGACAAATGCAAGCCTGCCGCAATCATCGATCTTCCGTAGAAAAACAAAATAGTAATGTGCTATTGATAATGTGTAGGAGCGTCAGTCGTAAGGGACCAGAATTAGTCTTCGTTTTTAAAGATTATAAGAAACACTGTAATAGAAATCCGAAGTGAATAACTGTGAAATCGTAAAGTCGGACTGGAATAAATACGGAAAGGATACATTACATGCCAGTGGTCACTGCTTATTTTTTTCTGTTAAGTGGTCGATAATATGTAGTGAAGTTGTTATACATTCTGAATGTGAAATAATACTAGTGAAGGTAAGCATCAAAGGTGAGTCAAGGATGGTAATCGGATGCTTTTATAGACCACCTGCCACATGGACCACAGTAGAACGGAAGGGTCATCACGGATTTGAATGAAATTGGGCTGAACATTTTCTCTGAAAAAGACTTACAGTTTCAGGGAGCCGACTAGAGAGGAGAACGTTTTAGACTCGCTAGAAACTAATATACCTGAGCTTTTCGAATTAGTTAACGCAGAGAAAGAAAACAGTGAGCATAAGGCTGTCAAATCATCAGTAGTCAGGTGAATGTTACGGAAGGAAAGAGACCGGAAACTAACTGTAGAGTACCTGAGCATCACCAATGGATAAATATAAAATACAGGGCCCGTATGTGCCAAATCAAAAACGAAAGAGAAAAAAAAAGGCCGCGCAGGGTAGCCCCGCGGTCTCAGGCGCCTTGTACGGACCGTGCGTCTCCCCCGTCGGAGGTTCGAGTCCTCCCTGGGGCATGGATGTGTGTGTGTTGTTCATAGTGTAGGTCATCGATCCCTAAGCGTACACACTACTTAACCTAACTTAAACTATAAGTTAGGTTAAGTAGTGTGTAGGCATAGGGATCGATGACTTCTGCAGTTTGGTCCTATAAGACCTTACCATGAATTTCCAATTTGACGAAAAAATTTTGTACAATGGGAAACACCCATCGCTGTTCATTAACCACGTCAGAAAGTTGGTGCACAAGAAAACAGCGGTTCATCCAAAATTTAAGCTATGTAAAAGCGTTGGTCATAAACGGAAGTATACTGATATGCAAAATGAGCCTAAGGAGAGCAATATGAGGACCGTTCAGTGAACTGAAAATTGTTATGTTGCGACCACTGTGGTTAAGGATCACACGAACGTCACTAATCACATGGAAATCATCTACTTAGTCTCTCACTGAAAATACCGGCACAGTATCTCAAAATGGGAGAATGATGACCAAAATTCCGATGTTGGTTTTACGAAATTGTTTCTGTGCAGGAAATCGTAGAATTCTTAATCAGTCTTTGCAACAAGCCGAACTGTCAGATACTGAAATCAGAGATGGCTGAATAGAAATTCATGAAATGACTCGAAACTGAAAGGTATATACGCCCGATGAAAATGCACAGATATTACTTGTATCAGCTTCCTTTCGTAATAGGAGCAGTGATTGGAGCACCGAAGGATGTGAAGCCACTGAAAAAAGCGCCAGTCCCGTTTCCAAGAACTGTCAGTCAAGTGCCCACAATTATAGATCTGTTATGGTGGTGTCAAACAGATGTAGAATTGGGGAACAAGTTTTATGCTCATGCCTTATAATATTCAAAGAAATTTAAAATCCCCTATATATAATAATCAATGTTGGTTATTCATAGATCTTACGAAAACCAACTTGATGTGTTCGCCAGTGTAGAACGGGGCTCTGGTTGATGCTACGATCCTGTCAATCCAGAAGGAATTCGATACAATTCCGCTGTGTAATTTGGAGAGTAGGGAACATGTATACTATTTAGAACAAGCATATTATCTTATAGTCAGCTTCTTCCTCTCGTCACCAGTTATTTTCTCCATGTAACATAGTATCTCTTTCAGTATACACTTGGGTGCTGTTTAGGATTACAGATTCTTATACTTTTAATCTTTTACTCTAACGCAATATAAGGTTGATTTGGTCATAGCTTCTTTGTGTATGTCAATGTACTTGATTCTCATGAAGATACAACGGCGTACGCTGGTCACACATTTTTAGATAATCTGTCTTTGTACAACTATATTCTCTCACTATTGTGTAGGCAATCTGTTTACTCTGAAATTGTCTGAGGACAGTATGTTCTTAACGAAACATAAAATAAATAATACTGTTGAACATTAACACAGTGGATTTCAAATTCTTATACATCTATGTTACACCAATGACCAACCGAGTATTCCGCAAACGGTAACTATCTCAGTTCACAGAGTAATTCCATAACTCTAACAATATGAAGAATGACGTTTAACATATTTGAAACGAATTCGGTACAGAGGACGACGCAAAAGAAGCAAAAAGTTTTATTTACTTAACACAAGTTTCGGTACAAATTGATCCCAAGTTCTTAAAATTAATTCTCCATGAGACACTGAAAAAAATACCAACGCAGCAAACATACAATATCAGACATACAAGACAATACCTGACAACGCATGTTTGCTGCTTACTTATTACTTTTTACTGTTCCTAATGGAATATTAGTTTTAAGAACTTGATAATGCCATCACGTAGTCCTGAAACAACTTGTTAAATAATTCAGACATATAGACAACTGGCACGTCTCACCCTGTGCTGGTATCATGAGAGAGTTGTAGTATGGCATCACAACAGATCATGTGAAAACACATTTATTCTCTAATGACAATGTAGATTGTATATGTATATTATTCTGTTCTTTTGTAATAACATATTGGTATATTAACTTATGACGCTTAGACCTTATGGATGCAGACATAAGTTTCATTGAACAATGTCGCTTTGCAAATTTTGCCACCTAATTCT
This sequence comes from Schistocerca piceifrons, assembly GCF_021461385.2. NCBI lineage: Eukaryota > Metazoa > Arthropoda > Insecta > Orthoptera > Acrididae > Schistocerca > Schistocerca piceifrons. The sequence continues at coordinate 392,362,300 of NC_060140.1, forward strand.
AGTTTGGGTATCTCTCACATTATGCACGTTGTATAATTTGCAGGCCTCTACCTATACATCCTCGTGGTGGAGACCTTCACAGTGAAGAACATTGAGCTTAGTGCCTACGTGGCCATCGGATGGGGTAAGTAAGTAACATAAGTACTGGAGTGCATCGGAATTGATCTATTAAGCAAATTAGAAATTTTGTAAGGTTGCTGATTTCGTTCACGTGGACTTTTCACAGTGTTTCAGGGTGGCCACTTATCGTTTCAGTGCTGTATGTGGTGTGGGTTCTCCAGCAAGGATCAGAAAACCTGACCGATTAAAACCTGTACCGATATTTTAATTCCGAATACCCGGTATTTTTCGGTATTTATTTGGTCTCTGTTATAATAACTGTTTTTTATTTTTTACTAATAATGTAAAATTTGTGCTATTTTGAAACATTGCGTCATAACAGGAAATGGGGAAAACGATCAGTACTATTTTAGTAAAACTACAGGCAGAAATGATCAACAGTCACATGGTAAAAGGTTTGGTACATCATTACTGAGACAATAACGTCCCTGTTGCCGTGTGCCCTAGCATAAAGTACGTGTGTACGAGCAATGTGTAAGACTTGCTCTCACCTGATCTGTACGGTAGTTTCTCGTTGTCGTCGTCGGACATCCGCTGTATTGCAGAATGAAACCAGCCCTAAAGTGGAAATGCGTGACGTAACGATGAATTCCAACGCATTATTTACTTAAAAGGACTAAAGATTTGGCTGCCTTTTCTGTGAAATAATAAAAGAAGATTGTGGCAACAGCAATAAGAGGAGGAAGATTGTTGCAACAGCAATAAATTAAGAAGTTGACAAGTATTCATTCATAATGCACAATATAAATAGAAGGCAGCTAATGTGCTGGCAGTGTCCACATAATATGCCTATATCTGCGCGTAGCTCTTGGAAACGGACAAATTATCACAAAAAACAGACTTCTTCAACCTCAGTTTTCACCCCCTATCACTGACTATTCGCCGTGCCCAAACTCTGATATAATCCCTGATTACAAAATAACTCTTGAGCAGAGTTTCAAAAGATGAAAACCAGTACGAGACTGCTGGTGATTTTTTTTTCTAGTATTCAATCACTTACGACTTTCCTTTATTCGATTTGTACGTTTATTACAGGAGATAATAGGGACAAAATACCAATAATCGGTTATTTCAGAACCCGGATATTCTGAGCAGATTTAACAATCAGGTTAATGTGTCGTGGAAAAAAAAAAGATATAAACTAAAACCTATTGTTTCAGCGATAGACGCCGTCCTTATTCTGTATTACAGCGGCGGTTGCGGAGCTAACAATGCAAGAGCAATTTTACTTATTTATTGACCTGTGACACTGTACATGCACACAGCTTTGCTGCCGTGGCGCGAGCTGTGTCCCACATGCAGTATGTGACGTCCATGAGATGGACTGCAAAGGCAGTGCATCAGCAATTGGCGGCCGCGGCACCCTTGCCGGACAAATACAGGGTGAGAAGTATTTAAACCGACAAACTCTGGGAGGTTGTACGGGACATCAAAATAAATGTTTTTCCCTAATGTCATTTTTTCCTACGAGGATTATTTAAACCGGTGGAGACCGTATTACGCTCTTCAGTTGTTAGAGGCCGTATTACGATTTTCAGTTGTTAGAGGGCGTATTACGCTCTTCAGTTGTAGCCAACTGCTGTCCACCGTGTAGTAGTGCATTGTTTCTGTTTACTAGTGGAGCGATACACGTGCAGTGAGTACACTGATATGGTTGGTGCGTACTATGTAGCGCACCACAACAGACGAGCTGCACAACGGGTTTATCGACAACTATATCCTAATCACCGTATCCCGCATCATATGACCTCTGCTGCTGTGTACCAACGTCTGCGTGAGACCGGGTCATTTAGCAGATTACCTGGACAGGGACGCCGCCGCACGGTAAGAATGCTGCAATTTGATGAAGCTGTCTTGCAGCATGTGGAGGGGGATCCTTGAATCAGCACTCGTGCAATTGCACGTAACATGAGGACGAATCAGACGAATGTATGAACAGTCCTTCGAGAGCAGTTGTTACGTCCATTTCACGTACAGAGTGTCCACAACCTGGAACCAGTTGATTATCCACCCAGAGCACAGTTTTCGCCGTTGTACCTGGAACAGTGTGAAATGCATCCTACATTTCCATTCTCTGTGTTGTTTACCGATGAAGCAACGTTCGGGAGTGATGGAGTCTTCAACATGCACAATTCGGATGTTTGGAGTGAGGATAACAGTTACTAACACTCATCAAGTGCGGCTCTTCGTTAGTGTGTGAGTCAGTGTTGTTGGGGACTGTTTAATTGGGCCGTATCTGCTACCTAGGCCATTAAATGTCAGACACTGTTACAATTTTCTCGCCAGAGCATTGCCAGAATTGCTGGAAGACGCCCCACCCCCTACAAGACAACGCATGTGGTTCCAACATGAGGTAGCGCCGGCATATTTCAGTCGTCATGTGCGTCGATTCCTGGATCGACTGTTCCCAGAAACGTGGATTGGCAGAGGTGGTCCTGTACAATGGCCTGCTCGATCACTAGATATGTCCCCTTTGGACTTATTTGTGTGGGGAGAGATGTGCAACCTTGTTTACGGAACTCCTCTTGCATCAGAAGAGGATCTGGTTGCCAGGATAGTAGCAGCAGCAGGAAAAATTCAGAATACTCCTGGGGTTTTTGCCCGTGTCAGACAGAACATGATCTAAGAGTGTTACTGCCGGCCGGAGTGGCCGTGCGGTTCTAGGCGCTACAGTCTGGAGCCGAGCGACCGCTACGGTCGCGGGTTCGAATCCTGCCTCGGGCATGGATGAGTGTGATGTCCTTAGGTTAGTTAGGTTTAATTAGTTCTAAGTTCTAGGTGACTGATGACCTCAGAAGTTAAGTCGCATAGTGCCCAGAGCCATTTGAACCATTTGAGCGTGTAACCTTTGTTTACGTGTCAATGGAGGCATTTTTGAAAATCTACTGTAATTGAAGTTGGGTTGTGTTAATGTGTTGTCTCTTGGTCATAATAAAAAGGACAAGTGTTTGTTGGTTTAATTAATTTGCCGCCAGAGAAATCTTCCTCTACCGGTTTAAGTACTGCTCATAGGGAAAAATGACATTAGGGAAAAATATTTGTTTTGATGTCCCCTACAACCTCGCAGAGTTTGTCGGTGTAAATACTTTTCACCCTGTAGAGGGTTACCTCTAGTCGTAAGGCCAGAGGCGGCTGGGCTGGTGTGCACAACCTCTAGCCGTAGCGGTTGGCAGAAAGCTTACAAACTTCCGAGCTGAACTATGAAAGATAAGTGAAGAGCTGCTGTGTGAGGCATAGGCGACCGCTGAGTTGCCTCTAACCATCGAATCCCGTTTGAAGCCCGGGAACGAGACCAGCGGCTCCGACTAGTAGACGCAGTTGCTTGGTGAGGCAATGTGTTGACTATAACAGCACTTTGTCAAATAATTAACCTTCAGTACATCCAATACGACAATTTTAGATTGTTTTCGCATGTCTTCGCACCCTCTACGCAGGCCCTTGCTTCTGTATTTCGTTCCGTAACAAAACCTGTCAATGCGCTATTCCATGGAACACTGAAACCACACGTGAACACACAATATCGGATGGGAACCATGACGCTGATGTACTTTACTGCTAACATTATGGCAACGAATCTATGAGGCGGGAGAATCCCAGCTCTTACCCCTGTGAACTGCAGGCAGCGGGTGCGACTTCGGCGTATCTAATTTCGTGACGGCCACTCTAACTGTACATTTGACAGATGACAGACGGGTAAACTGCATCGGCAGAACACAAGATGCCGAATAATTCTGCCCTCTGACACAGGAGTATTTATACTTCATCTGGCTGCGTCTTTTGTCACAGCAGGCGGGTTCCTATTACGTATTCGGGTGTGGAAATGTCAGGCTGTGCTACACTTGTAGCAATATCGTACGCCATCAACGGTAGAACGCCGCACAGCCGATTTTTCGGCGTACTGAAGTTTCTGCCAGCATTAACAGTGTCCAGCTGTGGAACTGCCACTGTGGCTTACCCGCATGTATATCCACTCGTTGGAAAAGCATACTTCCTGATTTAGCTGCGACAAAGGAATGAAGCTTGTTCATGTTTCTTTCCGCATATGTAATGACTGTCGCCTCATTGCGAAACCAATATCTGGGTATGGGGTCAGAACATGTTGCTGTCACGGTTGTGAAAATAGAGAATGGAGAGAGATTTGTTTCTCGAGTTTCCACAACATGATCTTTACTAGTCGGACAGTATCCTTGTAGAGTGTGGAGTGTCACTTGTGCATCTAGATTAGGCTTTTTCAACGCTATCCGTGGGGAAAGGGCTTCATTGCCCGGGTGGGCAGGTGTATCTAGTGTAGGCTACCCTCATAATGCCCTATTACGCGCATTCTGTAGATCATCGAGCCGTTTGGCCACCGATGACCTAGTGTGCTCGCTCTGTGGAATAAAATCGGGTATAATACAGCCTAGCTGCATGTCCATCCACTTGTAAAACATTTGCCAACCCATGTCCACCTGTACATCTGCCCACCCGGCCGCCCTGGGCAGGTACATGAGCTGAAACGATAGCAACTAGATACATTAAACGACTGTGATTAGATAAAATTAAGTTTTCCACCTGCAATGTCATGAGCGTCAGAAAATAAGGGATATTCAGGGACAAACTCGATAGTGGCATACTTTATATTCTTGTATCGGAACATCCAAAAGAGCCTAGAAAAGATTTCCTTTCAGTGACCAAGTTATCACAAAGACAGAACTGAAACTGAAATACCGACACTGGTACACAACTTCATACCAATCAACATTTTTGAACTTTCTCTCTCGGTAGAATGATATTTAACAATGCCAAAGTGACGCTAGTATTCTAATCAGAAAAAAGTATTTATTCACAGTGGCGTTGATCACACTTGGCAGACTTTAACCGTTTACTTGGTTCCATTATTATAACCCATCATCGTAACTAACAATCCAGAACAGACAAAGTGAAAAGTTACAGTTAAATATAAAAAAATAGTTAAAATGTAAAACTGCAAGGGAGGAAAAATGAAAACGGACCCAGAATCTGGTTACGAAAGAAGTACATCAAACGGCCAGCTGACATGCATCATGCTCACTTAAAACTGAGCTGCCATCCGTGCTCGTGCATTGTGCATGGTGCATTGTACATATAAAATGGGACAGTTATGTTCACAGAGGGAACGTGACACTTTTTTACTAGTGTGAGTGAGAACTGAAATTTAAACCATTATTTCTGTTTAAAAAATTGTAATTTACAAATTATTTTTCGTTTTTAGAAGTATAATCCAGTCATCCTGAGTAGTAGTCTCCGTTTAACTAAATTTCTTTAAGAACTCTAAATTGTAGTTATACCACTGAAGTATCCGCAACAATATTATAAACTCATAGAATTTCCATTAGTGTCAAATGGCCTTAAATTTCCCTTTTTAACGCTTCAAAAAATACTCTTTTTCCATAATTTGTAATTCTGTTCCCTTCTTCATAATTATGAGTCTGTGATCAGTATCTATTTTGACACGCGATTTTCCTTCCGGTATGTGACTTCTAGATAATTTTTCCTCCCTGTTCTACTGTAACTGTTATCTTCGTATTCCTCACTTTATCTCACGTTGGTGTATTTTTTTGTTGGACTGGGTCAGGGCTGTTTTCCTCAACCGGTTGCAACCTGCTCGAAATCATTACGTGCCTCTCGTTCTTTCCTCGCAATTAGTGCCCTGTAATAATTCTGTCTCCTTTTGTTTTCCTTATTGTCCTTCCCTATCACGTAAGTTCACTTAAATTCCACAAGTATTCTGCATCCCCCTCATCAGCTGATATTATGCACATGAGTAATACGTGTGTACATCGACTGGGTTGCCTACAGGAACCAACATCGTTAACTACGCGTATAATGAAGACAACTACTGTTATTACCCCATCGTCAGTAGATCAGATATATGAATTCTCTTTCCTCGTCACCGTTTTCTTTTTTCTTTGTTTTTTCTTTGAGCCGTCAGTCTTCTGATTGGTTTGATGCGGCCCGCCACGAAATCCTCTCCTGTCCCGACATTTTGAAGACAAGAGTAGAGCTTGCAACCTACGTCCTCAATTTGCTGAATGTATTCCAGTATCTGCCTTCCTCAACAGGTTTAGCGCTCTTCAGCTCCCTCTGATGTCATGGAAAGTCATTCCCTGATGACTTAACGAATGTCCTGTCATCCTGTCCCTTCTCCTTGTCAGTGTTTTTCGCATATTCCATTCCTCTCCGATTCTGCGCAGAACCTCCTGATTCCTTACCGTAACACTCCACCTAATTTTCAACATTCGTCTGTAGAACCACATCTCAAATGCTTCGATTCTCTTCGGTTCCGATTTTCCCACAGTCCATGTTTCACTACCATACAATGCTGACCTCCAAATGTACGTTCTCAGAAATTTCTTCCTCAAATTAAGGTGTATGTTTGATACTAGTAGACTTCTCTTGGCCAGGAATACCCTTTCTGACAGTGCTAGTCTGCTTTTGATGTCCTCCTTGCTCCGACCGTCATTGGTTATTTTGCTGCCTAGGTAGCAGAATTCCTTAACTTCATGTACTTCGTGACAATCAATTCTGAAGTTAAGTTCCTCGCTGTTCTCATTTCTACTACTTCTCATTACTTTCGTCTTCCATCGATTTAATCTCAACCCATATTCTGTACTCACTAGAATGTTCATTCCATTCAGCAGATTATGTAATTCTTTCTACATTTTCACTCAGCATGGCAATGTCATTAGCGAAATGTAGCACTGATATCCTTTCACCTTGAGTTTAAATTCCACTCCTGAACCTTTCTTTTATTTCCATTATTGTTTCTTCGGTGTACAGATTGAGCAGTAGGAGCGAAAAACTACTGCCATGTCTTACACCCTTTTGAAACCCAACACTTCGTTCTTGGTCGTCCACTCTTATTATTCCCTCCTGGCTCTTATGCTTATTGTATATCGCCCGTCTCTCCCTGTAACTTACCCGTATTTTCCTCAGAATTTTGAACATTTTGCCCTATTTTGCATTGTCTAATGCTTTTTCCAGGTCGAGAAATCCTGTGAACGTGTCTTGCTTCCATTAACAACCTCAACGACAGAATTGCCTCTCTGGTGCCTTTAGCTTTCATAAAGCCAAACTGATCATCACCTAGCACATCCCCAATTTTCTTTTCCATTCTTCTGTCTATTATTCTTGTCAGCAACTTGGAGGCTTGAGCTATCAAGCTGATTGTGCGATAATACTAGCACTTGTCACACCTTGTCGCCTTCAGGATTATGTTGATGATATTTTTCCGAAAGTCAGATGATATGTCACCAGCCTTATACATTGTACACATCAACGTGAATAATCGTTCTATTACCACTTCTCCCAATTATTTTAGAAATTCTGATGGAATGTTATATGTCCCTTCTATCTTATTAGATCTTAAGTCCCCCACAGCTCTTTTAAATTCTTATTCTAACACTAACTGCCCTATTTCTTCTAAATCGACTCTTGTTTCTTCTTCTATCACACCAGACAAGTCTTCCCCTTCATAGACCCTTTCAATGCACTCTTTCGACCTATCCGTTCTCTCCTCTGCATTTAACAATAGAATTCCTGTTGCACTCTTAATGTTACCACCATTGCTTTTAATGTCACCGAAAGTTGTTTGAACTTTTCTGTAAGCTGAGTCTGTCCTTCCGACAATCATTTCTTTTTCTGTTTCTGCACATTTTTCATGTAGTCATTTCATCTCGGCTTCCCTGCTCTTCCCATATATTTTATTTCTCGGCGACTTGTATTTCTGTATTCCTCAGTTTCCCGGATCATTTTTACACTTCCTCCTTTCATCGATCAACTCAAGTATATCTTCTGTTGCCTATGGTTTCTTCGCAGCTACCTTCTTTGTATCTATGTTTTTCTTTGCTACTTCTGTGATGACCATCCATTCCTCTTCAACTATACTGTCTACTGAGTTATTCTTTATTGCCGTATCTATGGCCGTAGAGAACTACAAGTGTATCTCGTCATTCCTTAGTACTTTCCACTTCTTTGCATTTGGATTCTTCCGTATTAATGTCTCAAACTTCATCCTACTCTTCATCACTACAACCATGTGTTTTGAGTCCATATCTGGCCCTGGAGACTCCTTATAATCCAGTACCTGATTTCGGAATCCCTGTCTAACCATGATGTAATCTAACTAAAATCTTTCCGTATCACCCGGCCTTTTCCAAGTATACCTCCCCCACTTGTAATTCTTGAACAGAGTATTCGCTGTTACTAGCTTAAATTTATCACAGAACTCAATTAGTCTTTCTCTACTCTCATTCCTTGTACCATACCCATATTCTCCTCTAACCTATTCTTCTACTCGCTCCCCAAAACTGCATTCTAATCCCGCTCGACTATTAGATTTTTATCTTCCTCTACGTACTACATTACTCTTTCAAAATCCTGATGTACCTTCTCCATCCCTTCATCTTCAGCTTGCAACTTGGGCATGTATACCTGAACTACCGTTGTCTGTGTTTCTTTGCTGTCGATTCTGATAAGGACAACCGTATCACTGAACTGTTCACAGTAACACAGTCTTTGCCCTACCTTACTATTCATAACGAATCCTACTCCCGTTACACCATTTTCTGCTGGCCGGTCGGGGTGGCCGAGCGGTTAAAGGCGCTACAGTCTGGAACCGCACGACCGCTACGGTCGCAGGTTCGAATCCTGCCTCGGGCATGGATGTGTGTGATGTCCTTAGGTTAGTTAGGTTATAGTAGTTCTAAGTTCTAGGGGACTTATGACCACAGCAGTTGAGTCCCATAGTGCTCAGAGCCATTTTGAACCATTTTCTGCTGCTGTTGATACCACTCTGTACTCATCTGACTAAAAGACTTTGTCTTCCTTCTCATTTCACTACACTGACCTCTACTATATCTAGATTGAGCCTCTGAATTTCCATTTTCAGATATTCTAGTTTCCCTACCACGTTCAAGCTTATAACGTACCACGCCCCGACTCGTAGAACATTATCCTTTAGTTGATACTGAATATTTTTCTCATGGTCACCTCCCCTTGGCCGTCCCCTCCCGGAGATCCGAATGGGGAACTATTCTGGAATCTTTCGCCAATGGAGATATCATCATTACACTGCCTAGGTAGCAGAATCATCTACTTCGAAATCAACGATCTTGATGTCAAGTTTCTCATTGTTCTCATTTCTGCTACTTATCATTACATTCGTCTTTCTTCGATTAACTCTCAGTGCATATTCTGTACTCATTAGACTGTTCATTCCATTCAGAAGATCCTGTAATTCATCTTCACTTTTACTGAGGACATCAATGCCATCAGTGAATCTTTTCGTTATTATCCTTTCATCTTGAATTTTAATTACTCTCTTGAGTATTTCTTTTATTTCCACTAATATCTGTTTAATATAATATCAGCCTGTATGATTTACTAGTTTCCTGGTAGTTTCATGACTTTGTTACATTCTGCCGTTATCCATAGTTGCCTGCGAGAAGATTAACCTATAACTGCCGTCTTTATACTGGTCGTTGGTGGATTGAGAGTTATTTCTAGTACAACTCGTAAGATTTTGGCCTTCATCGTCCATTATTTTTGTTCAGAAACTAAACAGTAGCTAAAAGCTAACCTAGGGTCGGTTACATCACTAGACCTTGGTGTCACTGAATCTCGTAACTGAATAGAAAGTATATTACTCTGACAGGACTACATTTGGCATTTAGCATATTCACCTCTTTCATTTTCTCTCTCTCCGTCACTCCTTTCCACACGCTCTCTCATTCTCTCCCTCGCTTCCTCAATCTCTGCCCTTTTAGAACGATCTCTCATAAGCGAAGTGCACCTCATCATTTAGAACAAAAGGAGTTGTTTCATCCGATGTGTATCTAAAATATTGCCAGTATTGACCACACAGCTCTCTTCGTAAAAGCACTTTCTTGAAACTGAAATGATGATTATATACTCCGCTTGCTAGAAAGTTATTTACTAGTCTGAAAATCTTATTCTGGTTTTTCAGATATTGGATAGACCATGGGACATGAAAGTTTTTTGTATCGGCAATGCTTACACGAAACTCTTTGTGCATGTGAAAATGCAGCAGTACTCCAGTAGTTCCACTTTCAGCAGTACATTCCCTCACTAGCGATGGTTTGAACCGATTTACAAAGGGAACTAACAGGACTGTGGTCTTAAAAATTACTTTAAGATCGATGATTGCTTTCCTTTATTTGCAAGCTACTACTCTACGTAAACATAATCTCTATAAGATGACAATATTTGTAGCTTTAATCACCATAATTTTTAGTACTGGTGGTGTTGTGCTGTGGTTGTGTTCAGTTATATGCAGAAACTGGCACCGAAATATAAACAAATTTTACACAGAATATGGGAAGTGGTCACGGCTGTTTTGACCTGTTGTCCGCCACGAGTATCGATCCTCTGCGGTCATCAGCTTCGGTCCACCGCATCCCCTGTACACAGGATGACGCATACGTCTGTGTATTTAAGGCTGAATTTTTGACGTGTAATGTTGCGTGTTTGACAACACGTCGATCATAGAGACTGTAATTTTACTGTGATATGAATCAAAGTTTACCATTGAATCCCACGAGACACGTATTTCCAGCGAGACAAGTGTTGTTGCTGCCCAACATTACTGAGACCGGCTGGTAAGCGATTCCGTGTGTCTCAAGCCCTGGCTGTTATTGGTTCATCTTCACTTTGATCAACGAAGACGCAGAGTGGCTTACGTTGCAAGATAAAAGCACTAGCACCTGTGGCTATTCTCTGTACCACTCGTTTGTGATTTCAGTGGAGAGATCTTGGGAACTACATTCATCAGGTATCAAATCTTATCAAAGGAAGACAAAATAAGTGCTCTTGATTTATAATTTTGTAAACAAAGCAGTCTAGATCAGAGCTTTCGTAATGGTGCATTTCTTCTCACGTGTCACTCACTGTTGTAAATGTAATTTGTACAAACGGGACTTTTATTACGCATATTTGCTTGTGTAGACACTATGACCACAGTCATTATGATGATTCCCTGATCAAGTCGATACTCAAGCAAAAATAATGATTGAACTAGATAAATAAGATATTAAAGAACAAGATTAAAATGGTGATTAAAACACCATGAATGGAAAGAAACAGAAAGAAGTGAAAAACAAAAAAAATCACTATTAATCACAAATCTGAATGTAACAAAGAATATATTACCGAAGGATGGAGAAAGGAAAATTTTCTTGCAATAAGGTGGATGATGCAACACAATAGGCCGTAACATCGCTTAATTTCCGTCAATAGTTTTCCCACGGCGTTCCCAGAGCTCTGAAGACTTGTGCGAAATTTTCATTTAATGACCATCACCGTTGAAAATAACAACTGAAACGAATAAGAAGTAGCAAATAACGTAAGATTCTTCGTTGCTAAAGCCAGCAATATCAAAATTCAATCTTGAAGTCAAGCCCAGCATATTCCTTAAATTGTTTGAGCATTTTACATAGTGATTGACGTGGGGATGAGAAAAACCGATATCGGTATTTGTTCTAAATAACCGGTATTTTTTCGGTAGTTGATTGGTTTCGGATATTTTCTTTAATTACAAAAATCAAAATATCTGTTACCCAAAGCCACAGTGCTAAAATTTTTCATATTTAAATAAACCTTTTTTTAAAAACAAATAATTTTTATTCGTGGGATATGGATTGGTTTGAAGTATAAATGGGAAAAGAGTGCAGTGTTTTTTTAATGACGGTGCTGGCAGATCCTAGGACTGAACACATGACATAAGAAATTGTACAGCATTGCTGAGACAATGACGTCTCTGTTGCCTTATGTCGTAGCTTACGGTAGCCTGTACGTGCAGTGTGCAAGACTTGCTCCCATCTTGTCTACACAGTAGTCTCTCGTTGTCCTCGCTGACATCCATTGTATTGCAGAATAGCATCTACCCTAATCTGGAAATACTTTTGCGAAGTGACGTAGCAATGAAGTACGGTGCTTCTTGTAATTTGAAAGATTAAAGATTTGTCTAGCATTTATACGAAACAATAGAAGAGGAAAGAAATCATGGTAACAGTAATAAACTAAAAACTTAAGAAAGCGCAAAAGAAACTGGCATAGGCATGCGCAGTGAAATACAGAAATATGTAAACGGGCAGAATACGGCGCTGCGGTCAGCAGTGCCCATACAAGACAACAAGTGTCTGGCGCAGTTATCAGATCGGTTACTGCTGCTGCAATGTCAGGTTACCAATATTTTAGTTAATTTTTTATAGTCGGCGCACGAGCCATGGGTCACAGCATCCGCGAGGTAGCGATGAAGTGGTACTATCCCGTATGACCATTTCATAAGTGTACCGAGAATGTCACTAATACGGTAAAACAGCAAATCTGCGACATCGCTGTAGCCGGAAAAAGATCCTGCAAGAATGGGACCAACGACGACTGAAGAGAATAGTTCAACGTGGCAGAAGTGCAACCCTTCCGCAAATTGCTACAGATTTTAATGCTGAGCCTTAAACAAGCGTCAGCGTGCGGATCATGCAACGAAACCTCATAGATAAGAGCTTTCGGAGCCGAAGGCCCACTCGTGTACCCTTGATAACTTTACTCTTGAAAGACATCTTGTTTACGCCAGTGACTGTTAAACTTTTTATTTCCACTGTTGCAATTTCGGCCTTAGGCCATTATCAAGTGCAGATGTTTTGGCTTTAAGCCATGTCTACTTCGTACAAGCTGACACATTTATATGTCGTTGTCATTTGCTGTTATATACAGTACATCTGGCACTTGCTTCAGAGCAAGACGTTGTTGAATGTGGGGCTCCGCACCAGGTAATCGCTACATACTCCCATATTGGCTGAACGATTCCGTCAATTAAGACTGCAGTGGACACAGGACCATTGAGGCTGGACCGTCGATCAATGTAAACTTATTCCCTGGAAAGATAAATCAGGTTTCTTGTTACACCAAGCAAACGGTCTGGTTCGAACACGCTGTCATTCAGGTGCATGGCAGCTCGAAACATGTACCGCGCCAAGTACGTAGGCCAGTAGTTGCAGTATTATGGTTCAAATGGCTCTGAGGACTATGGGACTTAACATCTGAGGCAATCAGACTCCTAGACTTAGAACTACTTAAACATAACTAACCTAAGGACATCACACGCAACCATGCCCGAGGCAGGGTTCGAACCTGCGACCGTAGCAGCAGCGCGGTTCCGGACTGAAGCGCCTAGAACCGCCGGCCTCAGCGGCCGGCGTAATATTATGCTGTAGGATTTTTCAGCTGGGTCCTCACGAGCCTGAGATAATAATCACATGCAAGATGACTGTTATGGACTATGTGAATGTTATTGCAGACCAACTACACCCTTTCATGCTTGACGTCTAACCCGACGGCTATAGCATCTTCCAGCAGGATAACTGTCCGTGTCGCAAGGCCATAATCGCGCTACAGTGGTTCGAGGTGAATGTTGTGAACTCGTGATGAAGTCTCAGCCACTAAATTTGCCTGATCTGAAACCGAGGAAATAAGCTATCAGGCGACAGCCAGCTTACGGAAATTTCGTAATCTGTGCGTAGACATCTGATGCTACATACCTCTGAAAATCTACCAAAGATTCGTCGAACCCATGCGACGCAAAACTTACGCTGTATTGCGTTCCAACACACAGTTAAGCAGGTGTTCAAAATCTTTTGCTTTGTCAGTATGTGTTTGTACGTAAAAATTTTGCTTCTCGAGTTTCTCGAATATATCTAACAGATAGCATAAATTCCAAAGCCAATTTTTGCTGTGGAAGAAATAGACATATTCTTAGTTAATCTAACACAAATAATATTTCCATTTCTTTCCTATAAGAACCATTTCAGAGCTTATTTCCTTGAAAACCATTGCACTTTTGAATCTACTAATTTTGTTTTGAAATTCTATTCCATTTCATCAAATAAGTTTGCGAAAAGAAGAATGCTAAGTACGTGTCATCTAAGCTGGTAACTTTAACTACAGTTTGTAATACAGCATCAGACCTGAAGATTTTCTGGTTGCTAAGGGCTTACGACGAACCATCCAATGAACAAAAGTAGGACCACTGGTTGCAGATTAACTTTAATAACGTGAAACCCTGTTCTTTTACTGTCATTGCCACAGCGCCGTTGGTTTGTACTCCAACACATTTATTCAGTAGAAAGCTCATTATTCGAAAGCTTCATAGGTTTTGAAAAGCCTTACCGTCAATAACAATTTACAATAATGGCCGACAAAATAGTAAATCTTCGTTCGCAGTATCGGAATGACGATAACTGACACATATCACAAGAGGCGTGAAATTTTAAGTATCAGTCGATTCATTCTAAATTGCTCACACCTATTTTTTATTTTACTTGATTCCAATAGCCGGTCAAAAACTTTTACATGTTTATTGGAATAGAAACCCTGATGTTTTGTAAGTAAACATCTTATAAGTTTTAGGTTTCATGCCTTCACTAGCTAAGCTTTCACTACAAGTTAAGACATTCAGTAGTTACTGAAATAAATGTAAATCTATTAATGGTCTATTTTCTAGAGTTCAGCCGAGTTGTCGTTTTTATTTTTGTACACGACATTTTGACCTCAGGTACTGAGAGCAATATGTGTACTTCTTGCCGTGACTCAAACCAGCATTTGAAGTATTGCTAACGTCGCCAATCTATTTGCAGTGGAGTTCGACATCCGGCAACTGCTGCGGCCTTTGATGCTCGTATGTTTCTCGGAACCCGCAGTGTTAATGCTTGAAACGTAACGTTCTTTCAGCGATTTCCAGCTGTGATAGATGAGAGGGCTGACGAGATATTAATAAATCTAGTTCCGGATCGCAAGCTTTGCGTTACTTGAAATGTCCGTGCAGGTTTATTATGTTACCAACAGCTTTATTTTTATGGCCTTCTTAATTACCTTGTCCAAGGTATGTAAAATTTCTACCACAGTTCTGATGTCGTCACATTACGTTTCATGACTATAATCTAGGCAGCGCTCGGAGACAGTTGGTTTGCTTCGCTGCTTTAGTCGGATGTGTCATTGATGTTTCTTGCACCTCTCCTCAACTGCCCTAAAGTCTGCCCCACATGCGACATCTCATTTTCGCATGGAAAACAGTACGCAGCCGGCTTTCGGAGACCTTGTTCTTCTTTGAAATGACAAAGAATACTTTTTATCATTGTCAAGAGGAGCTAAATACATTGAATGTCATGTTTTCGTAGGAGCCTACAGATCTTTCTGGATACTCGTCCTAATAACGAAACAAGAAGAAAAAGGAAAAAAAAAACCACTCTGGGCTTTTTTTCTTTGTTTCTCAGTCTCAGCCTCTTCCTCAGCCGCTGATTTTAATACTCTCTCTTTCGGAACACAATTCGTAAGTCCTAAAAATCTTCGGCGATAATTTCTTTGTCAAACAATGATCGAGACCTGTAAAGCAAAGCCTCTAGCATGGAATTTCATGGTGACCCATCATCATCCAGTCTTCTTGATAACGACTCGAAACACTGGAATAATACAATAGAATAGGTTATGATAGCCGCTTTCGTTAACAGATACTCTGAATGTTTTTCTCAAGACATGTAGTCTTGCGTTTCCTTTCCCTGCTGCTACTGATATCA
This sequence comes from Schistocerca piceifrons, assembly GCF_021461385.2. NCBI lineage: Eukaryota > Metazoa > Arthropoda > Insecta > Orthoptera > Acrididae > Schistocerca > Schistocerca piceifrons. The sequence continues at coordinate 392,378,025 of NC_060140.1, forward strand.
CGCGTTCCAACTTACAACTTATAGACATTCATCCGATGTGAAGATGATCCAGATGCTTGTCACTAATCTAGTAATCGAATACTCTTAAGTGATTTCCCCCTGCTGTGGGGAATTATCGACATTTATAGTTAGCTGGCATTCAGTTCATAAAGTGGAAACGATATCAAAGTGATTCTGCACTGTCTTATTGAAACCAACCAGCGACGATTCCTTCCGTTAGATAGAAGCACAATGCCTTAACAGTGTGAGAATATTTGATCCATGACTTTCAAATGCGTGGACCTTAGGAATTTTCATCCACCAGTCTGTGAACCTGCCCGTCTGAGCTAGTCACCAGCAACGACCTGCATTCCTTTCCAGTTACACAACACTATGCCTACTGTAAGACTCGTAATATCTATGAGCGACGAAAGGGGTGAATTCCTCAGTATATTCCTTGTAAAATTTCCTGTGTATCTAGTTGGAGCCAAATACCTTATTCACATAGAGTAATTTGCGTTTTCCTTCACTAGTACGAGTACTTGTACCTGTATCTGATAATTGTGATTTTGTAAGAGGTTCAGTCGCTCGTCGCGTAGCAGAAACCTCAAATACAAATGCATCATCAAAAGTAGAATTTCATATGTAACCTTTCTGTTCATTGCCTTGAGTTTCAAGACAGCTTTGATACAAGAGAGAAATATTGTGCTTTCGATCGGTTAACAGTATTTATAATATCTATATAAGGTTAATTGCCTACAGCTGTAAGATAACTGAGGTAAAGTATCTTTAGCTTTCGGCTGTACATGAGAAACTTTATTTCTCAACCGGTTTTACTTATTACAAGTGTCATCACTGCAGGAATAGTTGTACAGTGAAAAATTGATGTTAACATCGTTTCGATTTTTCGATGTGTAGCTGAAGTGATGGTGCTTATAATAAGTGAAACCGATTGAAGAATGAAGGTGCACGTGTACAGACGAAGACTCAGAATGCTTTACTTCAAACAATCACATTTATTTATTTGTTTGAAGGGCATATTTACCGTGAATTTCTGAAAGATCTTTCGATAGAAAAAGTCTGTGGAACTTGTTCTGAGGATGACGCACAGCCCTGTACAGGCAGTTTCCTTTTTTCACTGCGCTTCTTTTCCTTTGATATTCTTTCCTGAAGGCTTCACACAGCGATTGTGTAAGCATTGTTCCGATATCCGAAGCTGGTGCACATATAATACATGTTTCAATTACGACGGTTTACAAGTCCCTCATTACTGCCCTTCTACCAGAATTCAGTGCTGTTGGCCTTGGAGGACAGTGATTTATTATTCACTAAATATCCGTATAATTTCAGCAACAAGTTATCTTCCCATCATCACCGGTCAGATTCAGGTCATAAGAGGATGCAGTAGTTCACTCACTGTATCAGGTGATCTCAACGTGTTTGTGAGGAAACTACTCTTTTGATGTTGATGTGACCGATGACTGCCGAAACCGCAAATTTTTTGATGAACGTTGGAGTGGTCATTCTGGAGAATAGATAATTTTTACGGTTCCGTGTCTCAATCGGTGAAAACAGAATCCTCATAGGATCACTTTGTTGTCCGTCTGTCTCTCTGGCCTACTGTTAGAAACCATTTATTCTCTGGAAATTATGAATGTATCACGTTGAAATTTATTCCACATACTAAGGTCTACGGCTCCTTGGTGGTGTAAAAAGCTGAAGCTCCTAAGACAATGTATTCAGAAGATACAGTGGTTTATATCACATATATTTAAAGTCGCCAAATCACTCACCAAAATCTGCAGCGTACTTCCGGTTGACCGGGGACCATTAAAGTTGGCAAGAAGCAAAAATTCACAGCACAAGTAAGACAAAAAATCGGAGAACTGTTAATATCTAGCCATACAACACAAAAAATATTTTTTTTCGTTTATTATCCGACTGCCTGCAACTCCGTCTGTTAAGACACCTTTTTTCTCATGAACCGGTAGACGTACCAATTTCTTATTTATGTCACATACGATGGATTATGGTATGTTGGGGCGTTGTAAAAAATTCAATCTTCTGTGTCAATGCACTCGAAGGATACAGTTATTTGCTGGCTGGGATGGCCGAGCGGTTCTAGACGCTACAGTCTGGAACCGCGCGACCGTTACTGTCGCAGGTTCGAATCCTGCATCGGCCATGGGTGTGTGTGATGTCCTTAGGTTAGTTAGGTTTAAGTAGTTCTAAGTTATAGGGGACTGATGACCTCAGAAGTTAAGTCCCATAGTACTCAGAGCCGTTTGAACCATTTGATACAGCCATTTATGTCACATATTTTGACCCCTTGCGAGTACCGATCTCGATAACAGGCAAAAAACGTCCAAGTTCCCGATTTTCGGAATGGATGAACTACCTGTAAACAGAATTAAGTTTGTGTGGAACCCTCGGTGCGTGAGACCTACTCGCAAGTCTGTAATGTCTGTAGAGACGTTCTGGCCGGCCGCGGTGGTCTAGCGGTTCAGGCGCTCAGTCCGGAACCGCGCGACTGCTACGGTCGCAGGTTCGAATCCTGCCTCGGGCATGGATGTGTGTGATGTCCTTAGGTTAGTTAGGATTAAGTAGTTCTAAGTTCTAGGGGACTGATGACCACAGATGTTAAGTCCCATAGTGCTCAGAGCCATTTGAACCGTTCTGGTGTTGCGAAGTCAAACTCCCTCCCCGTTTCTATCCTTAGATACTTTTTAGCTCGGGGGTCACTGATACGCTATCGTTTGCATAGCCACCGACCTCGTGAAAGCGCGCAAGCACTCCGGTGATCCTGAAGGTGTCCTGTGGTTAAAAGAATGTTATGCGTGCAGTTTCCGAAAGGAAGATCCGCTCCTCAGTACCAGTATAGTTTTAGACCTCGTGCTTCTCTAATAAAGTAGAAGATCGCTAAAGATTGGTGGCGTCAGAACACACAAACTTATGGGTAGAAATTAAAAGAATATCTTATATGATAGTGATAGAATTTTGAACGGATGTTGGAAATGAAGAGTGGAGGACTATATATAGAAACAAACATTAAATATGCTTTCAAGGGGACCGCGACTGTTCGACGTCACTAATACCGTCCGAATTTATTGTATATATAGGGCTTCTTGGTCATAAATAAATGCAACAGTGGTGCGAGCTCCAGGGGGCCAAGTGTTTAGAAAAAAATGCATTTCAGCGGCGATTGGCAAGGCATGAGTCATGTATGCTACCATAGCTTTCTGGTAGCGATTAGCGCAGCGGGAAGAATGCAGAACGATAATCAGGGGAGCGTGGAATCGAATCACTAACCAAAAACTTTTTTAATTCTTGTATTTTAGATTTTTACGTTACTTACACTACAGGCAAATAATGCCCAGTACCCTGTATGCATTAATATTTCCATAAAAGGTATGAAAAGAGAATCCATATAAAAGTTTGTAATTACAAATAAAAATTAGGTACTTTCATTATTTTACTGAGGCGATATCGGACAACCAGGTCTTGCAGTAATGTTTTGGGCGTCTTCAACCGCCGGATTTTTACAATTGCATTGTTGATTTAAGTTTCTACAGAATAACAAACTTGGTTTAAATTCATAAAATATTCTCTATCATTACACAGTTTGACAACATGAAACTTACCCTTTATATGTAAAAAAATGACAGTGATGGAAAATCTGTTACGTTACTTGATTTTCAAACAGCTGAGCAAAAGTGACGTACTCAGACAGTTTTCTCTTTACTTATTCTGTCATCACTAAACTGGCACACAATATTTTAGCGCATTACAGACTTTTTGACATTTAGTTTCGATGTTAAGTAACTCAGCAGTTAAATCTTCGCGTGTTTATTCAAGTGTTGTGTCTAATTTTTGAAGCTGTTGCTGTGTTTGTCTCTGATTTTTTTCCATTGTGTCTATCTTTTGAAGCTTTGTCCGATTTATTTCTGATTTTGTTCAAGTGTTGTGTCTAACTTTTGAAGCCATTGTCCTATTTGTTGCATTAATTCTAATAACAATCCACTGGTGTCTAAAGCATGTTCATCAGTGCTATTCGGCAGTGCACTTGAACAGGCAACATTCGCATTTTGAAAAGGAGAAAATGTGTCTAGACATGATTGAGAAACGGGTAATGAGGCGAAACCAGATGCTACAGTATTAGCAACATTTTCTCCTGTCATTTCGGACTCCTGAGGCGAGCTTTTGCCTACCGATCGATCGATAATACTACCCTGTTCAGTATCTGTTTCACTGTTTACACCATTATTTATCGCCTGGTCCATTTCCCTATGAACAATTACCAAATTACTACTTTGAATGTCTGTTAATTCATTACACGGTGATGCTGATAAGCTACGCTCTTCGTTACTAACATTTCTCAATTTACTTTGCGGCCAAGTGTTACGTTTTGCACACGCCCTAATTGTCACGTATTTCACACAATAGCAGAGGAAAGCACAATCTGAAGAGAAAAATAAGAAAACACGTTAAAATAACACTGAAAACAATATGAAATTAATTGCAAGCGCGGCTGCGAAATACTTGGTGCAAATCTACATGCATACCACAAACGTTTTACTGTACAACAATGATAAACTACAGCAAAACAATGATAAACTACAGCTACAGAGGAGTTTCTCTCTACAATTACGCGCTAGCAATAAACAAAAACTACACCAATTACTGAAATTACAAGAAAAAAATCAGGATACTCCAGCGAGGGATCGTCGGCTAAGGGTCGACATATGAAACTTCCCATTTGCATGTAAAAAAGTGATTTTCAAACAGCTGAGCAAAACTGAACGTACTCAGACAGTTCTCTCTTTAGTTATTCTGATCATCACTAAACTGACGCGATATTTTAGCGCAACGCAGTCTGACTTTCAGTAATCCCTCCAAAAGAATGGCGCTGACTATCAATAACCTATACCCTTCATGAATCACTTACCTCACAAAAATATTCGTTACTCGAACTGCTGCAATACAGCGAACGCCAACACTGCCAGCTAAATAAAAGCTTCTAACTAATGAAGGCACTAACTACTGATACGCATAGTTGATTGAGAACAAACAATGTATTTACCTTAATAGTGTTCAAAAGTCATAATATATATATCAGTACATGACATCCAGTGTCACAAATTTCCTTTTTCTGACGGACACACGTCCAGATAGTCCGCTCATAGTAACCTATCAAAACTCTGGCATCTCTCTCTCCATTATCCACCACTGCTGGCGGCTCACCTCGAACTGCCCAAGGCTACGCGCTGTTCACATCCAACTGCCCAACACTACATAAGCGAATATTCCAACAATGAGTCCAACCAGCCACAGACTGCACACAGCAGTCAAGGATTTTCATACAGAGCTCTGCGTGGCGTTACCAACATAAAAACCTAAACAGCCTACTTACAAGCAAAACATGCATAACGCATTATCTCTCCAAATATCGGCGAGGATAGTTGGAGATGGACAATGGGACGTGTTTCGATGCATTCTCGCCGGAAAATGATTTCTTTTAATCTCTCGATGAGATAACAGTAGCTTTGAAGATTTTAGGTAAAATTATTTATCTGGGGATGATTATTCACGTGTGTTGGAACATGACATAAACGGTGAAATTGGCCGATCGCAAAATTAATAAAGAATACTACAGCCCACTATAGACCATGTTTACCTTTACACAATTTTTAGAGCCTGTGGGCCACGCAAATCAAAATTATGATAAAATCCGATATCGCGGTGTTACTGTGCATTATTTCGATTTCTTTGCTGTGTAAGTAACGCAAAAAGTGAAAGCAAACAAGGAAAAGAAAGTTTTCAGCTAGGAACTCGACCTCACGACCTTCAGATTACCGTTCTGTACTCTTTCCGCTGCTCCAACTACTGTGTGGAGTCTACATTAACGTAACTGGCTCATGCCTCTCCCGACCCGCGCCGAAAAATGTAATTATTTATAAACGCTAGATCGCCTGCGGCGCCACTTCCGTTCCTTTCACTTCTGGCCAAGACCTAAACGTGCCAAAAATCTGAATGAAGTCGACGATGACAAGTACGTGCAGTGTCCTTGTTAGGTGTTGCATATTTATTGTTAAACGGGTATTATTTGTAATCTGGCCTCCACCCTTGTCCTATTCTTTTGTCTCGTTTGTATATCACCTGAACAGTTATGTGGCCTTATAAACTGCGGATGTGTGGTAGAGATTTCTCCCCGCTAAATGTTTATACACTAGATATGAAGGGTACAAAAGTATTCTGAAACTTAGCGACCACTGTTGCTATACTGTTATTTCATTTTGCAGCTTTGCTCCTCTAATGAATTTTGATTTAAACTCATCATGACAGCCCGTTACCATTTTGTATACTGTAGATGAATATTGTTTACCGTTACAAATAAACTGAAACCAAACAATGGAACACAAGGCAATTTCTAAGGAATCTAGTTCTCATAAAAGTATCGGTAAACCTTAAATTCTAGCTAACACAGGCATAAATTGATACGTGTGTGAATATGTGGTGGTGGGGGGAGGGAGGGGGGGGGGGAGGGAGGAGTAGAGGGACCAGGTATTCGGCCAGAGACTAACATGAGGAAAGTGATGTTGACAGACACAAACGCAATTTTGGAAATTTGTGGTAAGTTCCTATGGGACCAAACTGCTGAGTCCATCGGTCCCTAGGCTTACAAACTACTTAATCTAACTTAAACTAACTGACGCTAAGGACAACGCACATATCCATACCCGAGGGACGACTAGAACCTCCGACGGGGACAGCAGCGCAAACCGTGCCAACAAACGCAATTAGAAGGACATTCCGAACATGAAGAATTCTAGGATTTAATATAAAATCGATCTCTAATTCGACATGTTGTTGTGGTTTTAATGTACGTTTGCATTACACAATATGCGATTAAGTTATTTTACAATCAAATCTTCTTTTCTTACTCTGTTTAGGTAGAAAACAGTTTGTGATACTTCACCCTGGTGCTGACGCATAGACCGGTGAGACAAACAGGCGAACAGGCTGTTCCTGTGGTCGACGAAGGTGAAGTTCATGAAGCGAACGGCTAGCCAGAAGCAATGCTCAGAGTCGTCGTAGGCGTGCACAAACAGTCCACGGGGCTATACAAATCGAGAAACGTAAACACAGACAAGGTCTATCAATCTGCTGCAAATAGCTCTTATCGAAGACTTCAGAGAATTGTGAGGAAATGAGCGGCAAGTTCGGGCTTGCGTTACTTAATAGCACTGGCCGAACGCGCGTGACATGTCCGCGGCCGCACTTTGAGTCGACACACGGGATGTGCGGGGATTCTGAATCATTTTCGGATACTAAAGAAGTACCAGCGTTACATTCGTTTGGCTGATGTTATGATCTGAGCCCATGGAAAGTTAATGTTTCGTACACGTGGATTTCTGTCTTTGCAAAAACATGAAAGCAGGCTCTTTGCCTTCGCTTCTACTCTCCTGGAGTATCACTTCACATATTTGAAGTAACCATTCCTGCTTACCGGAGGTTAACACGACATCAAAGACGGAGCATCTCCCTTTCATAATTCTGAAATACCTACAGTGCAGATCTTGACCTGGCATCTTTAAGTTTGGCAAACATAGAGGCAGATAACAGATCATTGTGCATCATTTAATCTCGAAACTCCCGTACTCATTACATGAAAACTTATACAATCTCTTATGCTAGAGAAAGTACTACAAAAGCTAAGAGGTTATCTTCCAACTAGGACGGTAATATTCACTTTTTTAAACTGCGTCTACAGAGCAGCCGGGACTGCTTAGAACATTATGTTATGTCACCCGGGCCCTGAATTCCCACGGACAGAACTTGGAAGGTAACAGCGAACTAGTTCAAGTTTTTTTCAGTCCTTCGGGAGAGCTCAGATAGTGAAAGTAGTAGCGTCCTGTCGAAACAATCTTCCTTCATTCAGTTACGTCTTTCGTTAAATAACCTGATTATTATAAATTATGAGGAAGAATATGTACTACATCCTAATGAGCGAAGTCAGTCTGTTTAAAAAGATAAAACGGTAACACCATGTGAACCTAATGCCAATAAGCATATGTAAGGACTGATCGCAGTAGTACTGAACTTTGTATGAAACTTCCTGGCAGATTACAACTGTGTGCCGGACCGAGACTCGAGCTCTGGCCCGAGTTCCAGTCTCGGTCCGGCACACAGTTATAATCTGCAAGGAAATTTCATATCAGCGCACACTCCGCTGCGGAGAGAAAATTTCATTCTGTACTTATGTATGTTCCCATAATCTTTCTGTGAAATATATAACAAATTCTGAGCGCTACCTCCTTTCGAATACAGTAAATTTCTTCTAGAGGAAAGAGCTACTCTTCAAAAAATCAGCGTGAATTTGGAAACCACCACTAGTTCGAAAGTCGGCTCGCCCTTTCGTCGCGCGATGTCCTATAAATAACGAATGAAAAGCAATGTGCAAATTCCGTGCTCTTAGATTTCTTTAAAGCTGTTGACTCAATGCCAAACGGCGGATTTTTAACGGAAGTCCGAGCAAACGGTATGGGTTCTCCGTCAAGTGAGTGACTCGAAGGCTGTTCGAGAAATGGAAAGCAGTATGTTGTCCAGGACATCTAGCGTTCATCAGAGAGAAGGCTATCGTCAGAGATGTCCCAGGAAAATGTGTTGTCTGTTGTCGTCCACACACATAAACGACCTAACGGATAAGAAGATGAGCAACCAGCAATTGTTTGCTGATGATGCAGTAGGGTAGAGGAAAGTGACGTCTTTGAGTGACTGCAGAAGGACTGAATTTCTAATTGAGGTGATGAGTGGGAGCTCGTTCTAAATGTGGAAAACTGTAAGTTAATGCTCATGAGTAGGAAAATCGATCATGTAATTTTCTATTACAGTATTGGTGGTGTGCCGGGTGACACTGTTACGTCAATAATTATCTAGACATAACGTTGCAAAACGACAAGAAATAGAACGAGTGCCTACTGTTGGCTTTAGGGGAGGCCAATGGTGGACTTTAGCAAATTGGGAGAATTCTATGAAAATGAAGATCAACAAGTATAAAGGAGACCACGTGGACAACACTTGCGCTACTTATTATTGAGTACCGGGACAGGGTTTAGGATCTTTTACGGATAGGTTCTATTAACACGTGTTCCTGAAATCGATGAACTCTAATCGAAAGTTTTTACGGAAGACGAGGGTGTTTTCACGAAATGTAATTTAAAAATGTAGAGAAATTTCTTTTCCAACAGACGTGAGAATGATTCTGCTCCCTACAACGCAGATGTAACTTAATGACAAACGAAGACAAGATAGAAGGAATCGTGATTAGTTCGGAAGTATACAGTAACTTTTCCGTGCCTCCATTTGCTTATGGAACAGCAAAGGGAATCACTTGAAGTAGATCAAGGTACCCCTCCATCGTTCGTTAGGTGGTGGCTTTCGGAGTATAAATGTAGATGTAGTTACGTTTAAGAGAGCAATAAGCCTAGAATTTTCACAGAAAGAAACCTAAAGAATGGATCTTAGAACACTGAACAGGACTGGCATCGAATCAAGATGTTCTCATTCTCTAACGTTTCAGTTACTTCACTGATTCTAATAACTACGAAGTGTACCGAGGTTGCGCTCATAGAGCTTCCTTATCGCAAGGTACCTGTCATAGGTTATCTCGAACTTAATTGCAGTCCAAAGTCATGTTGCAGCTGAATGGACCTAGTGCATATACAACCTTCCCCTCCACCTAACCCCCCCCCCCCCTTATGACTCTACTACCACTATGCATCCCTCGCGCTGCGTCAAGCGTTTGGTGTGAATGGCGATGGAACTGGAAGAAAGAGACAGGGCTAATTCTGATGATGAACAGTGTAAGCGAATATTAAGACAGTCTTATTCCTTCATTTCACAATGTAAGTAGGAGTATTGTGAAATATAAAAAGAAACCTCGGACAGATACTCTACACCGTATCATTTCAAGCGTTTGACGCCAAAATTCCTTTCACCACAGCATTCTAACTGGCTGTCTCGCTGAGAAGAGACTGATAGTCACTTACAGATAGGAAACTAGAATTTTGAGCTTGAATCTCTCGTTTACACAAAATACCCTAGGAGAGCAATCGCGTTTTTAAAATTAAAAGCTTATATATTTTGGCCTTAGACGACTCGAACGGTATCATTACGGGTTTTTGACCCGCTACCAAGTCATCGTGAGATGACCAGTTTTCTAAGGAAAGGAATGGAAAAATTAAGAAATTAAATTACAAATTATACTGACTTGTATACAAAACCATGCATACTTGAATACGTTAACCTAGTTAATCGCAAGTATAAGACATGACATTCTCGGATAAAACTGACTGTGTGAGAAAGCCTTCTCAAAATTAAAGCTAGTCAAAAATTACTGAATTACTTCTGAATGTACGCTATACATGGAGAATGGGACAACTATAAAATCAAGCCTCTGTTGAAGGTCGTAGCATTATGATGTAAATAATGTTTCAGTCCAAACAGATGCATCAGAAAATCTAATTCCTTACTTAATGTGATTCTACGTACGTAAATTGCAGTAATTCCTCTGATGCTCACTTAGTAATAGTTCTGAAGCCCTAATGATACCATCTGAGCAACCTAAGTTTGAAATATATGGTTCACAAAAACATTACACAGAAACTGTCACGAAAGGAGAATCGAGTGAAGCAGGGTTCGACCACAGCAACACGTAGATCCATCCACTTCATGTCGGTGTGCAGCAAAACGTTATCGTAATAACATAAGTCTTTCAGCCACCAGCTGTCTCTGTTTTCAACGTACAGTGATCCTCAAACGAAAACGAGTTGGCCTGGCGCGGTGCGTCCACCCTGCAACTGAGAGCGCTGCTGACGTAGGAACGCCGACGTCGTGCCGTCTGCAGGCCGACAGGCGACAATTTTTTCCTGTCTCCCTCCCTCCTCGGAAACAAATTGGCTGGACTTGGCCCCCTGACACTCGTGACGCTTTCCGCTTGGCCGGCTGGAATTAATCAGATCGCGCGCCGTCCGCGCCGGAAACGTGCCGCCCTTATAAAGGCGATACGCGAGGCTGCAGCCACTTTGCGTTCCGACCGGTGGTAGTCGCTGCATTTCACGTTGAAGCCAATGTTGTGCTTGTGTATTATGTTGTTCTGCAGTACCATTCCACTCTTGTTTCCTATAACATGTTTGAAAAGTTACATCAGGGAGAAATATTTCTCCCCTCTCTCTCTTTCTGTCTGTCTCCTGTACCAATGACGGTGTTACCATTACCTTGACCAGTAACACTGAAGATAGCTTATTTCCAGTCATAACTGACATCTGTAGCCCACATACGGGTCAAAAATAAAGAACAGAGTTCAGCTGTTCTTTACAATCTACGAGGACTATTCGGAAAGTAAGGTCCGATCTGGCGCGAAATGGAAAAAACTCTAAATATCCGATGAAGTTTTGCACAGTTTTCTTTGGCAGTATTTCCAGTATGCCCGTCGATGGCATCAAGTCGCTCCTTTCATTTCTGAGCGCACAGTGAGCACGTAGAGATGCCTAAAAAATTGAGTCTCCCGCCAAGTATGGGTACCCGTTGAGAGGTTTCGCTTCAACCCATGCAGCAGACGTAACATAACTGTCATGTGTTTGCTTCATCATGGCAGTTCTAGGCCGCACACTGCAGGGGCAGTGAAGACGTCCCTGTAGCGGTGTTGTTTTTTTTTTTTTAGGGATGTCTTTGATTGCCCACCGTGCAGCCCTGACTTGGAACCCTCTGATGTTCAGCTCTTCTCACATGAATCGCTGGCTATGAGTACAAGACTTTGGCACAGACAACGAGCTGCAGACGAGCACAGAGATGTGGCGCAAAGCACAGGTGGCTGCCTTCTATGACGACGGTACTGGAATGTTGCTACAACTCTGCGACAACTGTCTAAGTCGGAGCGCCAACTGTGTGGAGAAGTAGCTGTAACTGTTCCACATTAAACATTTTTTCTTTTTACACTGGTTTCTACTCGTATAACATGACCGATCGAACATAGCCGAATGGGCGTCGTATAAAACGTTTAAAGACATTGCTCCTGTCACTGGAAAGAAGAAGATTAAACGTTTTGACACATCTGCGCTGTTGTTTGCTTTGTAGCAACGTGGCGACCACACCATAAAAGAAATCATTTTGTGTGTTGGAATTTGCTCGAACTCAATCCAGTGTTTAATGAGCTTTCCGCTGTCGATTCAGCAAGAAGCCAAGCTCAGCACAAGCAGATTTCTGATCGACATGCAAAGTTCTTGAAATGGTTGCATATGTGAAGAGAAGAGGACTGGTCGGCCACCCATGTCCGATGAAGAAGTCCAGCGTATCAGAGATGCGTTCACACAGAGCCCTCGGAAGTCCACTAGACGGGCAGGCAGGGGACTTCAGCCTCCGAAATCGACAGTGTGGCCTGTTCTGAAACGAAGCCTGCTTATGAAGCCTTACAAGTTGCAGTTACTGCAGCAATTGCGGCCCGGCGACCGTATTATAAGGCATGAAGGTTTCATTTCAATTCAAATGGCTCTGAGCACTATGGGACTCAACTGCTGTGGTCATCAGTCCCCTAGAACTTAAAACTACTTAAACCTAACTAACCTAAGGACATCACACACAGCCATGCCCGAGGCAGGATTCGAACCTGCGACCGTAGCAGTCGCACGGTTCCGGACTGCGCGCCTAGAACCGCGAGACCACCGCGGCCGGCTGCATTTCAATTCCTCCGGGGTATGGCAAAGGACACTTTCACTGAATGACTCATCTTTACGGTCGAATCGACGATTCTTCTATCGACTAAAGTAAATGGCCGTAATGTAGAAATTTGAAGGTCACAAAGTCCTGGCGTCGTCGCCGAACATAGACTCATTGTCACCGAATATGTCTTGTGCCGTTTCTGTTCACAGTGTTTATGGATATCCCGATTTTGTGGAGAAAACTGTGATGGGAATGTGATATCTGGACTTGTTGCCAAATTGGTAGTTTCCACAACTTTACGAAGGTTCCAATGTTTCCATTTTTATGTAAGTCGTAGCTCCGACTCAGTTTTACTATGTAGTGCGGCGTTATTTCGAAAACAATGTTAACAATACTATCCCACAGCTTTAGACTGGAAAGGGGACAACAATATCTTGATCATCGCTTTCGGCCTCTCAGGTCACCAGACCACACAGCCTTGCGATTTTTTTCTGTGAGGGTACATAAAACACACAGTTTTTGTCCTACCAATGACAACTATTCTTCAAGAGCCGAGGAACTGAATTACTGAACCTGTCGATTCAACAGACAGGGACCTATTGATTCGTGTGTGGTATGAAATGGACCAAATGTTCGATATTTCTCAAGCAACGCATATTACTCATGTTGAGTGTATGGTATAGATATCTACGAAAAAAATCTTCCTAGTGATATGCGCAATGTGTTTCTATCTTTCATAGTTTCTATGTAATTTACAATCGAAATTCTCTCTTTTTGAATAATCCTGTACATTGCGAGATAAATCAGCAACTTAACTGGTATTAAAAAACTATTTTAATACATCGTTTATTGTTCAGTTCCAGTTGCACATCTTTTTTGCTGTGTGACTGGTATCGATGTCACTGTATCACCATCATCATATCTGTGTAGATACGACAGCAACCAGTCGTGTATGTATCAGGACAACACATCTGAATACTCTATTCTGCAATCATTCGTTACACGGAACCTGCACTACAGCGATAAAATCGAACACGACATGAGTACTGGAAACACAATAGGGCTACAGCAGGCCATGAATGGTTTTGTCCATACATCTGCAGCATCCATATTTTCATCACCAAAGAATTAATGATCTCGTGCACCCAGTTACGATGATTTGGGCCAGACAAGTTGCGTAACTCTCTGGTTTGAGTGCACTCCAGTACCACATACAGGGGACTCGACAACTGTCATTACATCATAACCGCAACAGAAAGTCTCGCTTGTCTAACGTCCTAGCTGAGGGTATCCATAAAGCAAAAACACCAGCCTCTGGAACAAGATATCCTCGCATAATTCAGTGCCCTATGGCATACAAGAAAAAACTATTTCGTCAACGTCGTATGCGTTAACATATGGCTTACCTTATCTGTGCCAAGGAGTAAAGCAAATATCTACATCTTCTTCCAACTATACTTCTTTCACTTTTCGTTTGTCAGTCATTTACGCCACTTCTTTTTCGATTCTTTTCATTTCGTTTGTTTTTATTACGTACCTCTTTTTCCACCCTTCTTCATGTCCATTGCTGCCAATGAACTCTGCTTAAATCTACGTGACTGTGACCAACCTGTATTACTCTGTTATTGTGATTGACTAACGCAAACTTCGTTCTTCTTCTTTTCTGCTGTAGCAGCTACTTATCTTCCCCGATTTACATTATAGTTACTTCTGTTGCATGCTGCCTGAAATGAAGAACTTGTACAACATCTGTGCAGTTACGTGTATATGATTTGGAACATGAGGAATACCTGTTAGGATGTAAGGGACTGATAACGCTGATCTTCCAAGGGTAAACAAAGAAATAAAATATGTCGATCGACATTAGGTACAGAATTCATACCTGTTTGAACTCATTAAGATTTAATGGCGTACTCACCAAGAGATGCAGAAATAATCTTACGGTGTATGTACATGGTGTTTCAAAGTCTTTACGATAAACCTCTAAGGATGTCAGATATCGTCGTGAGGAACAATTTCTGTTGGAGGTACAATGTTTGCTGACGCTTCCCGGCGACGTTACTTGTCCTTTTATATTGGCCGTGTCTCTGAAACGTGGCAGGGAGTAGGTTCATGTGTATTGCCTATAATCTACTCATCTGCACCGTCTGAAAGTGGGTAGCCCCACAAAAATTCTCATTCGTTTCTAAAATATCGTTCTCAACTTAGAGACACTAATTGATAGGTCTTTTTGTTGAAACTCGATCGTTTTAGTGGTGTAGGTAAGATGGAGCTGACACTGCTAGCTCGGTGAAATCTCGTTGCCGCAGTGCAGGCGTATGCTAAAGGGCGCCTAGCTTCGCCGGGAACTTACTGGCTCTCAGAAAAGTTGTTCCGCATGAAGTGATCTATCACCACCAGACGTTTGATGCAAACACTTTGAAACTCCAAGAACATAATCTGAAATGAGCTAATACTGATTTCAGTAAATTTCTTCTGGGTGTGTGACCTCAGTGTCAGTGAGTAAAACTTCCGCTTTTCGACCGCTATTGTATGTGGCCTTCCCCAGTGCGGTCTTTTGCAATAGTGACCGAAATTCCCGAAATCTCACACATTGACAATGCGGTCACTGACCCGGAAGAATTTTATTGACTGTGGCAAAGGCACGGAAGCCTTTTACATTTACTAGTAATACTGATTTATTCAAGTTTCGCTTAAGTAAATCAGTCGTAACCTATGTGACGACAAAAATTTGTAACCCTGTGTTCAACTTAAAACTGCAAAGACTTAAGGAAACGTTCTCTTTTTATTTGCTTTACGGAGTATAAACCACGAATAATTCTGTAATTATTGTTCACGATTGTCATTCCTTATGGATGTTTATAATTCCTACCTCTCACATTTTTTTTAAAGTTCTCACAATTCCTAGTTATTAATATGGGTTTCTGAAATGGCAATTTTCCGTACCAAAACCCCAGCCAGGAAACATCTCGCTTGGGCTCAGTGGAGCGCAAAAGTTTGAGATAGGCGATACCCAAGCTCTGAATTTTCGAACTTGAGTATCGACTAGGAAAACATTCAGTTTAGTGTTCTACTCTAAATACGAGGGGCATTGAATAAGTAATGCAACTTATTTCTTTCAGAAAGCGGGTTCGCTTTATTCAGAATTCCCCACTCTTTTGGCTACAAAACAATATTATTTAGAATAATGTCCGTTCAATGCGACAGCCTTGAGCCACCAGACTGTATGCCCGCAATGCACCAGTTTACTTGTCCACGTCGGAGCCAATGTGTTGATGCATCAATAATGATCCACGTACTGCCTGCTGCGGTATGCCCCTTCATTAGGGCAAATTGATGGAAGTCGGAAGCAGCGAGATGCGGGCTGTAAGATGGATAAGGAAGAACAGTCGAATTAAGTTTTGCGAGCTTCTCTCAGATGTGCAGGACTTTGTGAGGCCTTACGTTGTCATGGAGAAGCAAAAGATCGTTTGCATTTTTGTGGTGACCAACACGCTCAAGTCGATTCTTCAGTTTCCTGAGGGTAGCACAATATACTTCCAAACTGATCATGAGGTAGAACATCAAACAGAATAACCCGTTCAGAGTCCCAAAAAACCGCCGCCATGACTTTAGTGGCTGAGGATGCGATTCTGAACTTTTTGTTCTGAGGGGAAGTGGTGTGGCGCCACTCCATTGACTGCTGTTTGGTTCCCGGTTCGAAGTGATGAGCCCACGTTCCATTGCCCGTGACGAAGCTCCATAAAAATTTTTCACGATCAGTCTTGTAACGCACAAGAAATTCCACACAGATGGTCCTTTGTTGCTCTTTACGGTCTTCTGTAAGACGACGAGAAACCTAGCTGGGATACACCATTGCCTACTCCAGCCGGTAGACCAGTGGTTCAGCACTACCAACAGAGACGTCCAGTTGAGCAGCGAGATGTCTGATCGTGAGCACCTCGAATGAGTATATCCGCAGTTCCAACATCGCAGGAGTCACAGCAGTGTGCGGCCGGTTGGCTCGCGGATGATCCCAAATGTTTGTGCGACCTGGTTGTGCTGATGACATACGCCTCGCTCAACGACTCACCGTGCTTTAGTTCACTGCCAGGTCTCCGTGAAGATTCTGCAAGCGCCTATTATTAAATGCGATGCTCTGGTTTTTCGCCAAAGGAATCTCAATTACAGCTGTTGACTTCTAACGCACTTCGGTTGCAGACGCAAATTTGAAGGCTAGTTACATCACCGTCACCCATCGGAACTTCATGAAACTATAGAGGCTGAAGCGGGAATATTACACGATGTCCCACAACAAAATCCGCATTTTTTCAACCGAAATTAGCCAAGAGAAACAAATGTAGCATTACTTATTGAACGTCCCTCATATCATGCTTTCTATAGGCACTTTATGCGTGGGTGTTTACCCTGGTGACTGCCTACTAGAAATGGAATGTGCTGGAAGGACCTTCTTGTGTATAACACTAGGCATCTTTCTTTCAGTCATCAATCTCCTGACAGTTTTGATGCATCCACCACGAATTCCTCTCCTATGCGACCTTTTCATCTCAGAGTAGCAATTACAACCTGCGTCCTCAATTACTTGCTCGACGTATTCCTCTACAGTTCTTGCCCTCTACAACTCCCTCTAGTACAATTGAGGTTATTGCGCGATGTCTTAACAGATGTCCAGTCATCCTGTGCCTTCTTCTTTTCAGTATTTTCGATATCTTATTTTCGTCGCCTATTCTGCAGAAAATCTGCTCATTCCTTACCTAATAACTCCACCTGATTGTCAACATTCGTCTGCAACACTAATCTCGCATGCGTCCATTTTATTCTGTTCTGGTTTTCCAACAGTCCATGTTTCACTACCATCCAATACTGTGTTCCAAACGTATATTCCCAAAAATGCCTTGCTGAAATTAAGGCCTATATTTGATACTAGTAGATTTCTCTCGGCCAGGAATGCTCTTTTGTCCAGTGACAGTTTCCTTTTTATGTTCTTGTTCTGTCCGTCATGGATTAGCACGCTGCCTATGTAGCAGAGTCCATGACGACATCTGCTTCGTGGTCTTCAATTCTGATGTTATTTTTCTCAGATCTGATCTATTATAAATTGTTCTGAAAGCCTGCGACTGTGAAAACAATAGGTATGTTTATAAATAACTCATCTGCTACCAGTCACGATTTTCTTTATTTTATTTTTCGCACGACGCGTTTCGGGAAATGATTCCCATTTCCAAGTGCGTTTTTTGTGTTTGTTATGTCATTCCTATGAGATGTTCTCGATGTGTGAGATTCTGCTTCAATTTGTTGACTTCGCTGCAATATATAAGAAAACACGCGATTTTTAGTTGGTTGTTGATTTTGTTATGAAGTTAGTGGCGAAATTTAGAAGAATTTGTTTCCTCATGGTCCATTTGCGCAGATCTCACACACACTAAACATCACACATAACTTGTACACTTTTAAATACCGAAAACATTTTCATAAGCAAAACAGTGACACAGATTTTCTTACAAGTAGTCGACAGAGAATGACATTGTAGGCCTTCCACAGAGTAGGATATGTTTTTGTACAGAGGTTATTTACCTTAACAATTTGGAACATAATTTACTTACGTCAATTTTATTAGTGTGCTTATTTCTATGTGTTACTATTTTTATTTAAATATGCTGTCGAAAGATCTGAAGAAACTTCTGATTCAATTTCAAGTTTTTCATTTCATATTTTATCTTCATATTTTCTGTAATGCGAATATATCTCCAGTTCTTCTAGCAAATCCATTTTTTGTCCTTTATCTAGTCGGTGGAGATCTTTTTTTTCTCTTTTTTTCCAAATGGGTGTCCTGTATTATGTACATGTGTTGCTATGGCTGATGTAGTGTGTCTGTTGTGTGTATAGACTTTTATGTGCTCTGTGTAACTGGTGTTGAAATTTCGACCTGTTTGTCCCAGCTTGAACATGGAACATTCCTGGCATGTGACCTTGTATATTCCAGAGTCTGAGTATGGATCATGCTTACACTTTATATTGTGTATTAGTTTTTGTTGTAGTTTATTAGATGCAGAAAATCCAATTTTTACTTTGTGATTTTGAAAATATCTGCAATCTTCTGTGATTCATTGCCAATGTATGGGATACCAGACATACATTTATTTTTCTCTTTTTCTTCTGTGGTGAATTTTGTAATTGACTCTTTCTTCACTTTGCCTAAGATTGTGTCAACCATGGAAGCATTGTACCCACTGGCAACTTCAATCTTTTTCTCTGTTTTTATTTTTTGTTGCATGTTTTCTTGGTTCAATGGTATTTCAGCCATAGCAACACATGTACATAATACAGGACACCCATCTGAAAAAATAGAGCAAAATGTCAAAGTACTCAACCAGCTAAATAAAGGACATAAAATGCGTTTGCTAGAAGAACTGGAGGTATATTCGCATTAAAGAAAATATGAAGATAAAATATCAAATGAAAAACTTGAAAGTGAATCAGTGAGTTTCTTCAGATCTTTCGACAGCATATTTAAATAAAAATAGTAACACATAGAAATAAGCACAATAATAAAATTGACGTAAGTAAATTATGTTCCAAGTTGTTAAGGTAAATAACCTCTGTACAAAAACATATCATAATCTGTGAAAGGCCTATAATGTCATTCTCTGTTGACTACTTGTAAGAACATCTGTGTCACTGTTTTGCTTATGAAAATGTTTTCGGTATATAAAAGTGCACAAGTTATGTGTGATGTTTAGTGTGTGAGAGACTCTGCACAAATGGACCATGAGGAAACTGTAAGTACAAACTCTTCTAAATTTCGCCGCTAACTTCACAAAAAAATCGACAACCAACTAAAAATCGCGTGTTTTCTTACATATTGCAGTAAAGTCAACAAATTGAAGCAGAATCTCACACATCGATAACATCATGTAGCAATAACATAACAAAGACACATAACGCACCTGAAAATGGGAATCATTTCCCGAAACGCGTCGTGCGAATAATAATATAAAGAAAATCGTGGCTGGTAGCAGGTGAGTTAGTTATAAACAAACCTATTGTTATTTTTCTTGCTGTTCTCGTTTATGCTACTTCTGATCACTTGAGTCCTTCTTCAGTTTACTCAAACCATATTCTATACTCATTAGACTCATCTTTCCGCTGAATAGATTCTGTAACTGTTTTCCACTTAGGACAACATAGTCATGAACGAAATTTGTATATTACTGACATCGTTTTACCATGAATTTTAGTCCCACTCTTGAACTTTTCCTTTATTTCCATCATTACCTCTTAGACTTATAGATTGGATAGTAGGGGTGAAACTGCATTCCTGTATCACACCGTTTTTAATCCGAGAACGTCGTTCTTATTCTTCCAGGCTTACTGTTCCGTGTCGGTTCTTGTACATATTGTATATTACACGTCCTTCCGTACCACTTACCCCTATTTTTCTTAGAATTACGAACATCTTGCATCATTTGATGTCGTTCTGCACTTTTACACGTCGACAAATTCTACTAACCTGTCTTGGTTTTTCTTCAACCTTGCTTCCAGTACCAACCGTAATCTTAGAACAGTCTCTCTGGTCCCTTTACGTTTCCTAAGGCCAAACTGATAGCCATCGAACCGTAAACCTTTTGATAATTATTTGGTGACTGGCCTCTGTCTCTCTGGAGAAGGGTTGTGATAACGCTACTGGTTCTGCATCTAAGTGGCCAGTAATGGAAAGCATCTACCGGTTGACGATGACCATAAATTCCAGAGCAGAATATTTTTCAAGTGGTTCGTTTTTTTAAAGTAATGCGGTAACGTAGCAGTTTTATTGGTATCCTGCTGCTAAACATCTGGTTGTACGAGTAGTTACTCTATGATCTGATGCGATCATATCACACATCGGCTATGACTGCATTTACAGACTAGTAATAACTTTTGAATGTGTGTTATCTGAGACAGTAAAACAGTACATGTCACACACAATAAATTTTCGTTGCGGGACTGTTAACAGCTAGCTCCAATACGTACAGATTATGGAACTGAAAATCCAGTTCTTCGTCAGAATCTCATTAATGCAGTAGCTCAAAATTTTTTTTCAATTTGAATTACATTTTTGTGTTTTTCGATAGTGTTTCGGTCGGTCACATCCCTTGGACAAGATACTGTCTCTATAAAAGATTAGATGGCGTACATATCGAGGGACGTGTGCACTCTGGGTGTCGCAACTTGCAGGCGTCGGGAGAATGAGATTATTCTGCATTCGCGCAGGGTGCTACTGAATAGTGGGAACGTGTGGGAACATGAAAGGATACAAGGGTGTGCAGCACACCCTTTTCGGGCAGCATTCAGCATCCACGCTTTCAAGCCGCACTGATGGCCGTCTGCGATAAGCCCTTTCGTTGCTGTCGGACTGTGTAAGTAAGGTTAAACTTCCTCCACAATTCCGTGTACCATATGGTTTCTGTGATGCTGTACATTATCAGAAACATTTTACGATGTTGTGTTAATTTAGAGTATTGTTAAATACCTTGCGGACATTTGGAATGATAATTTCTCAAATGAGATCTAGTCATTGAAGTGACATGTTGGTTGTTGTCTTCTTATATTTGTATATTGGCATATACTAGATTGGTGCGTAAGTTTGTAGGGTCTTTGATTTGTATGTTGATATTCCGGTTACGGTGGGTTCATTTATCAATTGTCATTTTCCATTTGTAGTTCATTATTGCTATTTGAGTTTACATATTGTCGTGTTTTCGTTTGGACATAGTGAGTGGAGATGTAGAGCCTAGAAAATTTAGTGCCAAGTGTATCAATCTGACGTTTCCTACATATTCTGCTGTTTATGTTCAATAGAGACGTGACCGCAGCGAAGGCAGCCAGAAACATTTGCGCCGTGTATGGGGATAATGCCAATGGACAAAGTACGGCAAGAAAATGGTGTTCTCGTTTTAAGTAGGATCGTTTTGATGTTAGTGACACTCTCCGATCAGGAATACCTTCTTTAATGAAAATCGTTTAAGCGCATTAATCTACAATGATCGAACTCAGTGTACTCAAGAACTGGCAAACGTGATGAAGTGTAGTCACTCCACAATCGTGCAACATTTCCATGCAATGGGGAAGGTTCAAAAATAGGATGTGTGTGTACCGCATGCTCTAAGCCGAAACGACAAAAATCAGCGGGTGTCCATATGCGCATCCCTGCTTGTTCGTCGTCAATTGGCTTGTGAACAACCACAACACAGTCCAGTATCGCTATTGAGGACGAGAAATAGTGTCTTTATGCTAATATAAGGAAAAGAGAAATGGTTGAGCCCAAACAATGCACTAACTCCCTGTACAAATATCTGCGCTCATCCACAAAAGGTAACGTTATGCATCTGGTGGATTAGCAACGGTGTCGTGTGCTACGGATTGCTTCCCCCAGGTGTAACTATTACTGCTGACGTTTATTGTCAACTACTGAGACGTCTTGAAGACGCAGTCCCAGAAGAACAACAAGGAAGACAGCACACAGTCATGCAACTCCACGATAATGCCCAACCCCGTTCTGCTAGACTGACATGAAGCACTATACGAGAGTTGGATTGGGAAGTCATCCGCACCCAGGTAATTCTTCTGATTTTGCGCACTCAGAATTTAATCTGCGAGGCCCTCTATCGAAAAACGTTCAAGCAACTTCCTTTTCTGATGTAAAGATGAAAATGCACTCCAAAATGGCTCGAAGAGTTCTTTGTCTCAATATCACGTGACTTCTAGAGTTGCGGAATCGAAATATTGCCCCAGCGTTGGCAGACTGTTGGACGTAGTGGGGGAGAATATGTTATCGATGACTAAAGTCTCTGTCATGTGGAAGCATTGTGTTTATTAAAATACGCTACGGACTTATGCAGCAACTCAGTAAATTAATTTTTTTCTGTCACCGTATGCTATACGTGATCATTGTGATTCTCATTTTCTCAGTTAGCGACTGCAGTTACCATTTTGTAGCAGCGGTCATCACATGACGCTCAGTACAGTGTACAAAAAAAAGTAATTACGATGAGTACATCTAAAATAATTTGGTAATATTTTAATGGTAGGAGCATAAGGTTAGATACTACTCTCCGCACATTAATCTCCATGGGGCTGTGGAGTAGGCCTGCCTCTGACGCTCGGCTAATTTTCTCAGCCTAATATCCTCTCTGTTTAGAAACAGCAGACAGAATAAGAGATAAATTGAGGGTATGCTCCTCGTGCTAACGTCGTAAGACTTCCATTACTTTGGTGTCCCGAATACCAATTCGTCGCATGTAGTTACCAGTTGATATGGGTAGCTTGGCAGCAAACTATGTCCTAGTGCTCTCTAAAGACTGAGGTACGTGGCGCTTTGTCCAAAAGGATGGCCTCGTTTTCGGAATAATCAAGTCTTACTTTCTTTTCTTCCTCTGTTTCTTATTTTATGTTGCATAGTGAAGAACAGATTGGAAAAGATTGCGTAGGTTGTTGTATTGCAGGAACAATCGGGTTTTACTTCTGTGTTCATAACATCTTTTCTGTACGCCAGATGTGTCAGAAAATGATCGCAAAAAATCGTAAATACTATCATTCAAATAAATACCCGAGACTTCACGCAGATGTGAAGGTCATCATTAACGAAAGCTAAAAGATGTTGATATATATCAGAAGGCGAACCTCAATGAAAGTCCAGGGTCGCAGCTGTACTATACTTTAAATACTCTCGGTTTTACCTCCTTTCTTTCCATTATAATTTTTTTTATATTGTAAAAAAGATCTGTCATTAAAAATATAAAAAAATTTAACAAATTCACAAGTATGAAAATTATTCCCTTTTTTCCGCCGTTATGCCCTTTTAAGAGAGAGATTTTGAAAGCAGATTTTAAGCTGTAATCAATATCCAGGATCCGCTGTTGTCTCTGATAATAAATTTTTGGTTATTAACTGCAGATGAAAACTGAAGAAGTTACAAACATGTAGGAAATGAAGATGATAAGATCCGTCTAAATCTAAGGAAGCATAGCAAAGTGAGAGTGTAGGTGGGAGGATCAGCTAATGATCGACAGAAACAGGGGAAAGGAATATTTTAGAACACGAAGGGAGTAGCTTTGAGAAATGAAATATGGAAGGCAGCTGAGGATTAGAGACATAAAAAGGCAGAGCCTAGTGGAAATCTCTGGATAACACAAGAGATACTGAATTTAATTGACCAAAGGAGAAAATATGAAGACGCAGAAAATACAGCTAGTGAAAAGGAACACAGGCGTCTAAAAATGAGTGACAGAAAGTGCAAAATAGCTAAGCGGGAATGGCTTGAGGACAAATGTAAGGATTTAGAAGCATTATAATAACTCTCTGAGAATAATTACCTGTCACGTACTTTGTGTGCCAGTTAAAATGGTTTTTCATGACTAATTTTTCAAAGGATGTCAATAATACTGCATGCGTCAGTTCGACTTAGCCCTTTAACCGCTAGGAATGAATTAACGGAGCAATATCGCATTTCACCACCGACAGCAGACTAATGAATTTTCCTCTATGGGAATTACAGTAAGTGTACGAGTACAGGTTAATGACACACGGACGGAACGTAGAAGTTTGGGTCTAGCCGTGAGGCCTGCAAGAAAGTCGACCGCTCGCGATTTTCGGGACATCCACGTTCGATTCCCAATCCGCAAATTTTTTTCAATGCAGTGATTGTTTTCTACAACTGGAGATTGCACTTATTCGCAGCTGCGAGTACATTTCCTGAAAATAACTTGTGCCCAACATGTAGATACGTTATTGGAGGTTACATGAACCAAGGTACTTCTTTGCTCCATTCCAGCTGATAAGAGAGGTACGAGAGGACACTTCAATGGAGTGTGAATAGACTGCATCAGAAAACAGCCAGAGGCAGCGTGGACGGATGGAACTTACAACTAACTTGCGAATTTTTGTCGTAGAGGCCTATGGCCAGCTGTGTATATCATCTGGCAGATAATCGAAGTGATGACCATAATTATTCTTATTATTGTTATGAGCTACAGTTAAACAGCAAGATTCCTTAAGGATTAAGGAAAGTGGCGAAGAAGACTCTTACAGTTTGCTAGGAGCGTGTGGAATAAAAACGGTGAAAGGTTTTAAAGATCAGCTCAGATGGTTGTCGGACGGAAACTGTCGATGTTGGGAGATGCGTAACAAGGACGTCATCGAGCAACTGACACCGATGCTGACACAAAACCGACATCTGTCGCTGAGACTTATATCGATGTAATTATGGGTTTTTGGAACGGAGCTGGCGACGTCACTCATAAATAATTCGATATCTGGAATCATATTATGGATTTTCACTAACACGAATGGACATCAGAGCAGAAAGTAACATGGTGTAAGTTGCTGGAAATAGTGCTGCCAATTCTATCCGGATTAGCGTCGTCAACAGTTATGCACAACTGTCTGCAGCACACTTAGTCCGACATCCAAAGATGTATGCGTGGTGTGCTTAAGTTAACTTTAACAGAAGTATTAGGCTGAAGTTTTAAACTGTTAAATCGAAATTGAACTGGGCTTCAGTCACAAAGGGTGCAGGCTGAACACAGGAAGAACATAGATACAGCAACCATTGGTATAACAGTTGTAAATCGTCGTAGCTGTATTGGGGAAGTACCAGAGCTCCAAGCGCTAATAGAAAGTATTGATGCTCAAATCGTTATAGGCACTGAAAGCTGGCTGAAGCCGGATATGAGCTCAGCCGAAATTTTTGCGAAGAACGTAACGGTGTTCCGAAAAGATAGGCTAAACACGGTTAGCGGTGGCGTGTTTGTTGCTGTTAGAAGTAGTTTAACTTGTAGCGAAATTGAAGTAGATACTTCCTGTGAGTTAGTATGGGCAGAGGTCATTGTTGGCAATCGGATTAAAATAATAATTGGATCCTTTTACCGAACTCCCAGTTCAGATAATACAGTTGCTGAAAGGTTCAAAGAAAACTTGAATTTGATTTCAAACACGTACCTGACTCATACGATAATAGTTGGTGGTGACTTTAATTTACCCTCGATATGTTAGTATTGGAGGGCAGCGTGGAGGGTAAAAATCGTAGGGGGAGACCAAGAGATGAATACACTAAGCAGATTCTGAAGGATGTAGGTTGCAGTAGGTACTGGGAGATGAAGAAGCTTGCACAGGATAGAGTAGCATGGAGAGCTGCATCAAACCAGTCTCAGGACTGAAGACCACAACAACAACAACAACAACAATGTTGGCGAAAATACATGTTCAATTCCGGGGATACGCATAAAATATTATCCGAAATTGTGCTAAACGCATTCTCTGAAAATTATTTCGTGCAGTTAGTTCATGACCCGACGCGAATAGTAAACGGTTGTGAAAACACACTTGACCTCTTAGACACAAATAATCGTAAGTTAATAACCAGCATCAAAACCGATATAGGGATTAGTGAACACAGGGTTGTCATAGCGAGATCGAATATTTTAATCCCCAAATCCTCGAAAAAGAAACGAAAAATATACCTATTCAAGAGAGCAGAAAAAAATTCACTTGACGCCTTCCTGAGAGACAAAATCCACTCATTCCCAGTTAATAATGTAAGTGTAGACTAGATGTGGCCCAAATTCAAAGAAATAGTATCGGCAGCAATTGAGAGGTTTATACCAAATAAACTAACAAACGACGGAGCTGATCCTCCTTGATACACAAAACTGGTTAGAACACTGTTGCAGAAACAACGACACAAACATGTCAAATTTAAACAGACGCAAAATCCCCAAGATTGGCGATCCTATACAGAAGCTAGAAACTTAGCGCGGAGTTCAATGCCAGATGCCTATAACAGTTTGCACAATGAAACTTTGTCTCGAAACCTGGTAGAAAATCCAAAGAGATTCTGGTCGTATGTGAAGTATGTTAGCGGCAAGAAACAATCAATGCCTTCTCTGCACGATAGCAATTGTGATACTATCGAAGAGAAGACAATGCTGCCAAAGCAGAGTTACTAAACACAGCCTTCCGAAAAGCCTGCACAAAATAAGACGAAGTTAATATTCCAGAATTCGAATCGAGAACAGATACCAACACGACAAACGTAAAAGTAAATATCCTCGGGGTTGTTAAGCAACTTAAAACACTTAATAAAAGCAAGTTTTCTGGTCCAGACTGTATACCAATTAGGTTCCATGCCGAGTACGCTGATGCATTAGCTCCATACTTAACAATCATGTACAACACTTCGCTCGACGAAAGATCCGTACCCAAAGACTGGAAAGTTGCACCGGTCACACCAATATTCAAGAAAGGTAGTAGGAGTAATCCACTAAATTACAGGCCCATATCGTTAACGTCGTAGCAGGATTTTAGAACATATATTGTGTTCTAACATTATGAATTACCTCGAAGGAAACGGTCTATTTAAACACAGTCAATATGGGTTTAGAAAATATCGTTCCTGTGAAACATAACTAGCTCTTTATTCGCATGAAGTGTTGAGTGCTATTGACAAGGTATTTCAGATCGATTCCGTGTTCGCGGATTTCCGGAAGGCTTTTGAAACTGTACCACACAAGCGGCTCGTTGTGAAATTGCGTCCTTATGGAATATCGTCTCAGTTATGTGACTCGATTTGTGATTTCCTGTCAGAGAGGTCACAGTTCGTAGTAATTGATGGAAAGTCATCGAGTAAACGAAGTGATTTCTGGCGTTCTCCAAGATAGTGTTATAAGCTCTTTGCTGTTCATTATCTATATTAACGATTTTGAAGACAATCTGAGCAGCCGTCTTCTGTTGTTAGCAGATGATTCTGACGTTTATCGACTAATAAAGTCATAAGAAGTCCAAAACAAACTGCAAAACGATTTGAAAAGATATCTAAATGGTGCGAAAAGTGGCAGTTGACCCTAAATAACGAAAATTGTGAGGTCATTCACGTGAGTGCTAAGAGGAACTCGTTAAACGTCGGTTACACGATAAATCAGTCTAATCTAAAAGTCGTAAATTCAACTAAATACCTACGTATTACAATTACGAACAATTTGAATTGGAAAGAAAACATAGAAAATGTTGTGGGGAAGGCTAACCAAAGGATGCCTTTTATTGGCAGGACACTTAGAAAATGCATCAGACCTACTAAGGAGATTGCCTACACTACACTTGTCCGTCCACTTTTAGAATACTGCTGCGTGGTATGGGATCCTTACCAGGTAGGACTGAGGGAGTACATCGGTAAAGTTCAAAGAAAGGCAGCACGTTTTGTATTATCGTGAAATATGGGAGAGAATGTGGTAGAAATGATACAGGATTTGGGCAGGAAATCATTAAAAGGAAGGCTTTTTTCGTTGCGACGGAATCTTCTCACGAAATGCCAATCACCAATTTTCTCCTCCGAATGCTAAAATATTTCGTTGAAACCAACCTACAAAGCGCGGAACGTTCACCACAATAAAATAAGTGAAATAAGAGCTCATACGGAAAGATATTGGCGTTCTTTCTTTCCGCAAACTGTACAAGACTGGAACAATGGAGAATTGTGAATGTGGTTCGGTGAACCCTCTGCCAGGCACTTAAATGTGATTTTCAGAGTATCCATGTAGATGTAGATGTAGAAATTAACTTAGAAAATATTAAAGGGATATTCGGCAGTACCCCTCGTTGAGGGTTAAATAAATACTCTGTTTGCTGTGTATTAATCTTTGTATTATATCTCTCTGACTAGTAACGTAAATAAAGCTGTAAGAACGATATATGTTGTCCTGCAGTTGTTATACAATACGTAAAACCCCTCGATTCTTTTAGTTTATGATTCTGCAAAGGTTCACGTTGTTTCCACCCCTTTGCAGGAAACTGTTAAGAGGAACGATTTAATTTCTCTTGTAAGAAGTATACGTTATATACATCACTGCCATTCATTCTTGCTACTGTGTTTCAGGCTGCCCTGCTCTCTTCGTGGCGATGTGGGGTCTCGTGAAGACTTTTGCGCCAAGAGAAAGGGACACTCAGGTGAGCAAAAATAAAATAAAATAAAATAAAAAAGCAGAAATATACATGAGACAAATGTCTATGGCACCACTATTTGAGATTCATATGTTAGTAATATATCTTTTGTACACAGACCACCACAATTTGGTTTACCTAAAAAGATTTCACGCTTATAGTATGCAATAGTTGTATAGGTTTTCATTAAGTGTCTGCAGGAGTTACAGAGAGTATCGTCAGGTTACTATATAAATTTATAAGTTCGCAGCGGTTTGTTTTGAATGTTGGTACAAGAGTTACTTTTTTTTTTTCTTGTGACTGGTTTGATCCGTCCCGCCACGAATTCCTCTCCAGTGCCAACCTCTACATCTTAGAGTAGCACTTACGTCCTACGTCTTCAGTTATTTGCTGTATGTATTCCAATCTCTGTCTTACTCTACAGTTTTTGCCCTCTACAGCCCCCTCATCCCTTAACAGATGAATTAACATCCTAACCCTCCCCTAGTCAGTGTTTCCCACATATTCCTTTCCTCTCCGGTTCTGCGCAGAACCTTCTCATTCCTTATACGCTACTGGCCATTAAAATTGCAGATGATAAACGGTTATTCATTGGACAAATATATTATACTAGAACTGACATGTGATTACATTTTCACGCAATTTGGGTGCATAGATCCTGAGAAATCAGTACCCAGAACAACCACCTCTGGCCGTAATAACGGCCTTGATACGCCTGAACATTGAGTCAAACAGAGCTTGGATGGCGTGTACAGGTACAGCAGCCCATACAGCTTCAACACGATACCACACTTCATCAAGAGTAGTTCAAAATGGTTCAAATGGCTCTGAGCACCATGGGACTCAACTGCTGAGGTCATTAGTCCCCTAGAACTTAGACCTAGTTAAACCTAACTAACCTAAGGACATCACAAACATCCATGCCCGAGGCAGGATTCGAACCTGCGACCGTAGCGGTCGTGCGGTTCCAGACTGCAGCGCCTTTAACCGCACGGCGACTTCGGCCGGCTATCAAGAGTAGTGACTGCCGTATTGTGACTAGACAGTTGCTCGGCCACCATTGACCAGACGTTTTCAATTGGTGAGATATCTGGGGAATGTGCTGGCCAGGGCAGCAGTCGAACATTTTCTGTATCCAGAAGGGCCCGTATTACCTGCAACATGCTGTCGCGCCTTATCTTGCTGAAATGTAGGGTTTGGCAGGGATCAAATGAAGGGTAGACCCACGGGTCGTAGCACATCTGAAATGTAACGTCCACTGTTCAATGTGCCGTCAATGCGAACAAGACGTGACCGAGACGTGTAAACAATGGCACCCCATACCATCACGCCGGGTGATACGCCAATATGGCGATGACGAATACACGGTTCCAATGTGCGTTCACCGTGATGTTGCCAAACACGGATGTGACCATCGTGATACTGTAAACAGAACCTGGATTCATCCCAAAAAATGATGTTTTGCTATTCATGCACCCAGATTCGTCGTTGAGTACACCATCGCAGGCGCTCCTGTCTGTGATGCAGCGTCAAGGGTAACCGCAGCCATGGACTCCGAGCTGATAGTCCATCCTGCAGCAAACGTCGTCGAACTGTTCGTGCAGATGGTAGTTTATCAAACGTCCCCATCTGTTGACTCAGGGATTGAGACGTGGCTGCACGATCCGTTACAGCCATGCGGATAAGATGCCTGTCATCTCGACTGCTAGTGATACGAGACCGTTGGGATCCAGCACGGCGTTCGGTATTACCCGCCTGAACCCAACGATTCCATATTCTGCTAACAGTCATTGGACCTCGACCAGTGCCAGTATCAATATCGCGATACGATAAACCGCAATCGCGATAGGCTACAATCCGACATTTATCAAAGTCGGAAACGTGATGGTACCCATTTCTCCTCCTTACATGAGGCATCACAACAACTTTTCACCAGGCAACGCCGGTCAATTGCTGTTTGTGTATGAGAAATCGGTTGAAAACTTTCCTTATGTCAGCACGTTGTAGGTGTCGCCACCGGCGCCAATCTTGTGTGAATGACCTGAAAGGCTATTCATTTGCATATCACAGAATCCTCTTTCTGTCGGTTAAATTTCGCGTCTGTAGCACGTTATCTTCCTGGTGTAGCAATTTTAATGGCCAGTAGTGTATTTATCGTCCATATTTCTCTTCCTTACGTGGCTACACTGCATAAAAATACTTTCAGAAACAACTTACTGACACCTAAATCTATACTCGATGTTAACAAATGTCTCTTCTTCAGAAACGCGTTCCTTGCCATTGACAGTCTACATTTTATATTGTCTCTACTTCGACCATCAGATATTTTTCTCCCCAAAAACTCATTTACTACCTTAAGTGTCTCCATAATCTAACTCCTTCAGCATCACCCGATTTAATTGGACTATGCTGCATTATCCCCTTATTGCTTATGTTGATCTTCATCTTATATTCTCCGTTCAAGACATTGTCCATACCATTCAACTGCTCTTCCAGGTCCTTTGCTGTCTCTGATAGAATTATAATGTCATCAGTAAAACCCAAAGTATTTACTTCTTCTGCGTGTCAGCACGTTGTAGGTGTCACCACCGGCGCCAGCCTTGTGTGAATGCTCTGAAAAGCTAATCATTTGCATATCACAGAGTCTTCTTCCTGTCGGTTAAATTTCGCGTCTGTAGCACGTCATCTTCGTGGTGTAGCAATTTTAATGGCCAGTAGTGTATTATCAGTCCACCTAATTTTCAACATTCGCCTGTAGAACCACATCTCAAATGCTTCCATTCTCTTCTGTTCTGGTTTTCCCAAAGTCCGAGTTTCACTTCCTTACAATGCTGTGCTCCAAGCATACATACTCAGAAATTTCTTCCTCAAATTAAGACCTATGTTTGATACGAGTAGACTTCACTTGGCTAGAAATAGTGCTTGTTGGCTTTTGATGTTCTGCTTGCTCTGTCCGTCATTAGTTTCTTTACTGCCTAGGCAGTAGAATTCCTTAACTTCATCTACTTCGTGACCATCAATCCTGAAGTTAAGTTTCTCGCTTTTCTCATTTCTGCTATTTCTCATTACTTTAGTCTTTCTTCGACTTACTCTCAGTCCACATTCTGTTCTCATTGGATTGTTCATTCCATTCAGCAGACCATGTAATTCTTCTTCATTTTCACTTACGATAGCAATGTCATCCGTGAATCGTATCATTGATAAACTTCCACCTTCAATTTTAATTCCACTCCAGAAACATTTTTTAAATTCTGTCATTGCTTCTTCGATGTACAGACTCAAAAGTAGGGGTGAAAGACTACTGCCCTGTCCTACATGCTTTTTAATTAGAGCACTTCTTGGTTGGCAACTCTTATTATTCCCTCTTGGTTGCTCTTGTACAAACTGTATGATACTCGCCTTCACAGTAACAGACTCTCTGCCCCTCCATCATATTCGTAACAAATCCTACTCCCGTTATCCAATTTTCTGCTATTGCTGATATTACCCTATACTCATTTCACTGACTCCTAGTATATGTACATTTAGCATTTGCATTTTTCTCTTCAGATTTTCTAGCTTTCCTACCACATTCAAGTTTCTGACATCCACGCCCCGACTCGCAGAGCGTCATCCCTTCGTCGGTTATTCAGTCTTTTTCTCATGGTCACCTCCCGCTTGGCAGTCCCCTCCCAGAGAACCGAAAGGTGGACTATTCCAGAATCTTTTGCCGATGGAGAGATTATCATGACACTTTTTCAATTACAGGCCACGTGTCCTGTGGGTACACGCTACGTGTCTTTAAGGCAGTGGTTTCCATTGCCTTCTGCATGATGCCTCTGATCATTGCTTATTCTTCCGCCTTCATGGGCAGTTTCGCACCCAAAGGATAGGAGAGTGCCCTGAACCTCTGTCCGCTCCTCCGCCCTCTTTGACAAGGCCTTTGGCAGAATGAGGGTGACTTCTTTTGGCGAGAGACTTCGACCGCCAATGCTGATTATTAATCAGAATTAAAGCGGTGGTGGGTTTCGAACGAGTGACCGAGGTTGTTTTCTGGTTTCTATTGTTCCTTCATCGATTTTAATTTTTTATTTGTAGTCCACTGTTGCTATTTGATTTTACATATTCTCAGTTTATCATCTGGAGAGAATGAGTGAAGCTATGTGCTTTAGGAAATGGAGTGTGATGTGGACTTCAGTAAAGGGAAGGCAGCGAAGGTGGCAGCCAGAAACATTTGTGCCAAGTATGGGGGCAATGTCATCGGACAGAGAACGGCAAGAAAATGATTTTCTCGTTTTAATGGAAATGGAAATGAAGTACCATACTTCTTGACACAGTGTAGGGTAACGATGGGGGAGACCCGCACCGCTGTACTAGGCAAGATCCTAATGGAAGTGGTTAGCCGTAGCCTTCCTCCGACCGTAATGGGGATGAATCATGATGATGAAGACGACACAACAACACCTAGTAATATCAGGGCAGGTGAAAACCCCTGATATCGACGGGAATCGAACACGGGAACCGACCGCGGGACCACGAGCTGCAGACTCTTGTTCTAAGGAGGATTTTTTTGATATTAGTTACAGTCTGCGTTCTGGAAGACCTCAGCCTTTGATGAAGATCGTTTCAGAACATTAATCAACAATGATCGAAGTCAGAGTATTCGCGAAATGGCAAATGTGATGAACTGTGGTAACTGGACCTTCGTGCGACATTTGCGTGGATATATATAAGTCAGTGGATGGCCATATGAGCTTGTCTGCTTTCCTCGTCCTCAGTTCGGTCGTGAACACCACCGACCATTTCTAACCTGTATTTTATTGCCTCCACAAAAGATTTGGTGAACCAGCGACGGTGTGGTGTATTAGGAATTGCTTTCTGAAGTGTAGCCATCACTGCTGTCATTTATTGTCAACAACTAAGACGTCAGGTAGACGCAGTCCAAGAACGACTATCAGGAAAAGTGGGTATAGTGATGTTCCTCCACGACAACGTACTCCCGAATTTTTCTTGTTTGACTAAAGCATTACACAGGAGTTTGGTTGGGTAGTCATTCCACACCCACCGTATTCACCTGACCGTGCACCCTTAGATTTTCAGCTTTTCCGCTCTCTATCGAACAACCTTCAATGAACTTCCTTTATGGATTAAAATGAGATTCGAACATTGCTGGACGAATTCTTCGCCTAAAAAACCACGTGATTTCTACAGTCGCGGAATGAAACAGTTACTCCAGCGTTGGAAGACTTGTAAATAGCGAAGGAGAATTTATTGTTGATTGCTAAAGTCTCTGCAATGTGTATCTGTTGTGTTTATTAAATTTATTAATAAATGCTACGAACGTATGCATCAACCAAAAACTAATCCTTCCCCGTTTATCAACTACCCGCCTGTACAACGTCTTCCTTACTTTTACCTCACGATTTAGAGTAATAATAACCATAAATTAAATATGAAATTCCTATCCATCCACCCTAAGGCAGACAAATACAGTTACATGTGTAGTTTGTGACTAGTGTACGAAAGCTCGATACTTTGGGATGTCTGATGCTTTAGTCTGATACACAGAAATGAATCCACCTCCCCCCCCCCCACCAAAAAAAAAGAGAATGTTTGTAGTATGCTTAAACAATGTGAAATAGTCCCATTGTGCTAACTTCTATATGTAATTCGAGCATTATACAGGAATAATTCACGATTCTATGAATTATATCACAAAGAGATACCCACCAAGCCGGCGACGACCAATTCACTAAAAGTGTCCCTCGAGTGACTACTAGTATTAGACTTTAGCGTTGCAGTGTGTCTGTTCGTAACTGGTCTTGATCAACCGAGTTACTCTTTTGCTTTGTTTAGTTGCAACTAAAAACTGCAAATAGATCTTTAAGATGAAAAAATCCTTCTCTTCGTTTTTGTGATGGTGGCAACACATTTTATTATTATAATCACTAATTACTCTCCTTCTCTAAATAGCAAAATATCTTTCCACTGACGTTTGGGAAAGTGGCTGTAGTACATTAAAAATATAAATGCAAGTTCCTTAGATGTTGTGGCCAGATCATCAGGTCCTGCCACAATGGGTTTTTGATTCCAGTCACATTCTGCAGAGATTTCACTCATTCAGTCGAAATCACAAACATACTGTGTGCCTTGTTTAAAAGTGGATTTCTGCCTCGAAGGAAGATCCAAGTACTACGTCTGCAAATTGCGCTCCTTTAGCTTGACACGTAGATTACGATGGCATGTTGAAAAGTAGCGCCTCCGAACTTTTTAATCTGTTCTCGGTATCGGTTGACGTATTTCATGTCACGCATATTACTCGGTCGACTTCACGGCTTTGCTGCGGCATGTCGCAACCGTCTGCCGCTAGAGAGCTCCTAGCGGTAGTGTATAACATGGCGGAGTGTAATGTAAATAAGTAGGTACATAAGTAACAGCGTGCTGTAATCTAGTTTCTGAATTTGAAGAGTTCGTCCACACATTAAGCACCCTCACCTTCAGCATTGCAATACCAGTTGACGCACAAGCGCAGCGACATCTGCAGTTATCCAGCGCCTGACGTTCACTATCATCGACCACCCTCAACAGTCGTGAGCTGGCCCCATCCGATTTTCATTCCTCTCCAAATTTTAAAGGAGAAATTATGTAACTTTACTTTGATAGTGTTGAAGCGATGACAGGCGAGGTGAGGTTGTGGCTGCGTAAACGAAATCAAACATCATACAGTCACGATATCAACAAACGTGCGTATCGTTGGGAGAAATGTATTCATCACCAGGGTGACTATGTTGAGAAATAAATACGTATACATGAAGAAAAAAGAGGCAGAATCTTAATAAAGTTGGGTTTATTTAAAAACAGTTAGTAGTTTTTAGATAAAAGATTCGGAGGCATTACATTTAAGAGCGCCCTCTTATTGTAGTCAAAATTCTGTTCAAATCTTCATCTACAGGGTTGTCCATTGATAGTGATCGGGCCAAATATCTCACGAAATAAGCATCAAACGAAACTCGTCTAGCTTGAAGGGGGAAACCAGATGACGCTATGGTTGGCCCGCTAGATGTCGCTGCCATAGGTCAAACGGATATCAACTGCGTTTTTCTTTAAATAGAAACCACCTTTTTTTTATTACATATTCCTGTAGTACGTAAATGAATATGAATGTTTTAGTTGGACCACTTTTTTCGCTTTGTGGTAGATGGCGCTGTAATAGTCACAAACGTATAAGTACGTGGTGTCACGTAACATTCCGCCAGTGCGGACGGTATTTGCTTCGTGATACATTACTCGTGTTAAAGTGGACCGTTTACCAATTGAGGAAAAGTCGATATCGTGTTGATGTATGGCTATTGTGATCAAAATGCCCAACGGGCGTGTGATATGTATGCTGCTCGGTACCCTGGACGACATCATCCAAGTGTCCGGACCGTTCGCCAGAGAGTTACGTCATTTAAGGAAACAGGAAGTGTTTAGCCACATGTTAAACGTCAACCACGACCTGCAACAAATGATGATGCCCAAGTAGGTGTTTTAGCTGCTGTCGTGGCTAATCCACACATCAGTAGCAGACAAATTGAACGTCAACCACGACCTGCAACAAATGATGATGACCAAGTAGGTGTTTTGGCTGCTGTAGCGGCTAATCCGCACATCAGTAGCAGACAAATTGCACGAGAATCGGGAATCTCAAAACCGTCAGTGTTGAGAATGCTACATCAATATCGATTGCACCCGTAACATATTTTTATGCACCAGAAATTGCAGGGCGACGACTTTGAGCGTCGTGTACAGTTCTGCTACTGGGCACAAGAGAAATTACGGGACGATGACAGATTTTTTTGCACGCGTTGTATTTAGCGATGAAGCGTCATTCACCAACAACGGTAACGTAAACCGGCATAATATGTGCTATTGAGCAACGGAAAATCCATGATGGCTGTGACATGTGCAATATCAGCGATCTTGGCGGGTTAGTGTATGGTGCGGCATTATGGGAGGAAGGATAACTGGCCCCCAATTTATCGATGGCAATCTAAATGGTGCAATGTATGCTGATTTCGTACGTAATGTTCTACCGATATTACTACAAGATGTTTCAATGCGTGACAGAATGGTGATGTACTTCCAACATGATGGATGTCCGGCACATAGCTCGCGTGCTGTTGTAGCGGTATTGAATAGCATATTTCATGACAGGTGTATTGGTCACCGAAGCACCATACCATGGCCCGCACATTCACCGGATCTGACGTCCCCGGATTTCTCTCTGTGGGGAAAGTTGAAGGATATTTGCTATCGTGATCCACCGACAACGCCTGACAACATGCGTCAGCGCATTGTCAACGCGGTGTGCAGACATTACGGAAGGCTAACTGCTCGCTGTTGAGAGGAATGTCGTTACACTTATTGCCAAATGCACAGTAGTTAACGGACATCATTTTGAGCAATTGTTGCATTAATTTGGTATTTACAGGTAATCACACTGTAACAGAATGCGTTCTCAGGAATGATAAGTTCACAAAGGTACAGGTATCACGTTGAAATAAGTGCAATAAAATGTTCAAACGTACCTACGTTCTGTAGTTTAATTTAAAATACCTTCCTATTACCAACTGTTCGTCTAACATCGTGAGCCATATGTTTGTGACTATTACAGCGCCATCTGTCACAAAGAGAAAAAAGTGGTTCAAGTAAAACATTCATTTTTCTTTACGTACTACAAGAATATGTAATTAAAAGTGAGGGTTCGTATTTAAAAAACGCAGTTGATATCCGTTTGACCTATGGCCCGCCATCTAGCGAGCCAACCATAGCGCCATCTCGTTTCCCCCCACCAAGGTAGACAAGTTTCGTTCTTTGTAGTTTCTTCGTTTGACGCTTATTTCGTGAGATATTTGTTCCGGTCACGATCAATGGACCACCCTGTATATTTTCGAATGCGGGCCCTAGAAGGGAGTAGAATACCTATTCGGACTAACATAGTTCAGTTTCAGTTATCCTTACAATATCTGGTAGCCCAGAAAATCGTAAATATCACTAGACACACAAAAGATGACGATATGATGCAAGAGAAATATGATGTTTCTTATCATCCCCTTCGCCATTAAGTAATCCACACATCAGCTGTAAGTTCTCGACATGGAACCATGCGGGATATTCCTCAGTGGCGTAGAAAACGTTACTTGGTAGGCTATACGGACATCCTAGTCTGCAAACGAACAGTGAAGGAGAAACAATTAAAAATGTAGCCACATTATGTCACTTTTAAGAACTATAGAGATAGTAGGGAAGGCAGAGAGAGAGGAAGAGAGTGACTGAGAGAGGGGGTGGCCAAGAGAGGGGGGGGGGGGGGGGGCGCTAAACTCGAATATCGTAAAGACTCAAGCATTTCGAAGATTACACTTTCCCGTCAACTATCAATATATAAACGCAAACGTCATACTATTTACGTAGTGTAAGCTACATCACAGAACCTATCGTCTTCCGATTTGTTGAGAAGGATTTTGGAGTGCTGATGAGAGATCTGGTGGGCATGTCTCTGCTGTCCAAAGACTGGAGGCGGTGGATATTTTAAAGGTAGTGAAATTCAAATTTACAATTTCAATAACATTGTCTCTCAAGTACCCAGTTAATGAATCAGAAGGACTAAAACCAGATTCTAGTTGTGTCTGTAGATATCTTTAGTTACTTAATAGACACGAGTTTTTGTTTTACGATAGCTACACTGATGAGCCAATACATTATGACGATTTGCTTAATGGGGTGCTACTGAACATTGGAACGAAATACAGCGGTGATAATGCTTACCATAGATTCAACAAGTCATAAGTACGTTTCCGAAGGTATGTGGCATTAGATGTCCACATGCAGGTCGCGCAATTCCTTTAAACTACGTGCCGATACTTAGCTGGAGCCCGGTAGCGTTCCACATAAGTTCCATAGCGTTCATCAGGCGAATCTGGTGGACAATATATCAAAGCGAATTCACTCTCATTATCCTTAAACCATGCTAGCACGATTCTGGTCCTGATTCGAGGACAGTAATCGTGCTGGAAGATGACATCGCTATCAGGAGTGGCATCAAGCATAGAGTAATGCAGGTGATTCAAAATAATGTACGTAGCTGTACCTTATTTTACTACAAAGGGTGCCATGGAAAGGTCCACTATTGCATAATGACTGACTCAACAGGCTTATGTCTTTGACCTGGTTCATGTTTGGAGCAGCATTCGCCTGGATGCCCTTCGACCTTACGCAACAACCAATGTGGTTCATCCAGTACTGCAACAAGTTCGCTTTTATCCACGGTACAGTGGCGATGATTTCGTGACCACTGCGGTCATAATTGATGATGTCTTTAGATCGACACGATAACACGTGGGTGTGGTCCGCTGCGGAGCTCATTATCAAAGTATGTGAGATGAGCAGTGCGCTAGGAAACAATTCGTCTTGCTCCTGCACCGCCATCGTCCTCAGTGATGAACTCCGCTGCAGATAGCGAAGTATTTTAGAAGCAGGCTAGCATCCAGGCCCCAGGTTCTGTGGTGAGATGTGGACGTCCAACAGTTTGTGGGTTCACTGTCCTTTAACTACTTTCCACAGATGTTCGTGACTGAACCACTTGAACAGCCGACCAGCTTCCCACTTTTCTGAGAAGCTTGTTGCTAGCGGTTCGCCATAACACTCTGCTCTTTCTCAGAGTCACTTATTGCGTAAGATTCCACATTTGCGGAACGAATCATCGTTACAATAATTCTCCATTTGTCTCTGCCTCATCTGTACACTTTCCTTACCTCATTAGGCGCCCACAGTTTCAACAGGCTTCACTGTGCCGCACGGTGGGCATTGACGACAATGTTTTGGTCATCAGTGTGTCTGTTCTCTTTCCCTAGATTTCAAAGACAAGTTTGCGTGAGACGTTTCATAGTAACAGCCACGTACAGTTTTCAGCTGGTAGGTGGATGCGGTACTATGTTAGTGAATGTCCTTCTTGGCTGCTATTCAGTAATCTATACAAAGAAAAATATATCATTCTTGCAACTATCTAGACTTTTTAGACACACTGATATTATCCATAAAAACTTGATACAGCATAAAACCTTATATTTTCTCGACAGCAGGACGATAAAAATGGAAGGATTTATTATGTATTGCGTTACACAGGTGCAGACGACGGAACCGCTGATGCGACATTGCCCTTGGATGAGCCCCGACAGCTACGACTGGCTGTTCCAGGCTCCAGCCATCGCCGTACTGGCTCTCAACCTCATCTTCCTAGTCATGATCATGTGGGTGAGTATGCCGCACGTCCGGAGGTAAACTGGCCACAGATTTGATAAAAAAAGGAAAGGAAAAGAGATTATGATTTAATGTTCCGTCAACGACATCGTAAGAGACGGAGCAAAAACTCCAGTTTGGTAATGACAGGGAAGAATACCGAATGCGACATTTGTGATACAACCTGCACGGTGTTTGCCTTCAGCGATTTTGGAAAACTGTAGAAAACCTAAAGCTTTGCTGAAACTTCTTGATAGATTAAAATTGTGTGACGGACCGAGACTCGAACTCGGGGCGTTTGCCTGTCGCAGGCAAGTGCTCTTACAGGAATGCTTGTCTTTTAAGTTGACAGGAGAACTTCTGTTAATTTAGGAACGTAGGAGACGAAGTACTGGTGGAAGTAAAGTTTTGAGGACTGGTCGTGAGTCGTGCTTGGATACCTCAGTGATACAGCACTTGCTCGAGAAAGGTAAAGAAGTTTTAATCTCGATCCGGTACACACTTTTAATCTGCCAGGAAGTATCACATCAGCGCATATTCCGCTGCAGAGAACTTTCATTCCCAAAGCTGGGCCGGCCGGAGTGGCCGAGCGGTTCTAGGCGCTACAGTCTGGAACCGTGCGACCGCTACGGTCGCAGGTTCAAATCCTGCCTCGAACATGGATGTGTGTGATGTCCTTAGGTTAGTTACGTTTAAGTAGTTCTAAGTTCTAGGGGACTGATGACCTCAGAAGTTTAGTACCATAGTGCTCAGAGCCATTTGAACCATTTGAACCTAAAGCTGGATTGCTGAAAGAGGATTTGAACCACCGTCCTGAGGCACCCAACTTATTGTATGTTTTCATTGAGTCACCTCACTCGGTTTTGCACAGATTATCGTTTGAAGAATCGATTATGAATAAAAAGCTATGTTTTCCGTCACAAATATATTTTGTACAAGAGTCAGCGTATCCGTTCGCAGCATATGTAACAGGTGCATATTACACAGTCACCTGAAATAAGTAAAACCAGGAACACTGATATTAGTCTAGTAAGGCACAAACGTTTCCATGCTACTATGCTACGAATTCCGTCCTCACGTTACGTCCAATAAACGTCTCATATGGACCTACACCGCTAGTCATTAATCCTGTAACATGATGAAGGATATCAAAGAACGAAATTTTATTTATTGTGTGTGTAGTAGGAAAAAATACAGGATTAAATTTGTAGTTGGTTTAGAGATTGAGGTTGTTTGGCACTGATTGGTTTGGGAACGGTAAGGTAGTGGTGAATGTTAAATAACATTCTGTTTGATTTTAACGTGAGGCAATTTGTATTTATAATTTCATATTAACAACATCAAAAGAACACAGTGACACTAAATTTACATGTTAAATACTGCACTGGACTCAGCTGGTAAAACTTCATAGTTTAACCCAGAGACCAATCTCACCACAAAGTGAAGGTCTTGTATTCTCATACAACTGTTACCTAGATTCCATTCTTTACATCCACATGACAGCAAAGAAATCGTAATTTGAATACACATTAGAGAAGGCGTACTAAATTCTCAGATATCCTGTGGTTACTCCGGCAGAGGAAAGCAGAAAACTTAATCAGGTGTACGTTGAAATTTGTTCCGCCAATACTAAGTCTTAATCTTCAATATTTATCCCAGCGACCACCTAAAAGTTACACAAAACATGAATGCACAAAAATATGACTTACACACTTTTACAATATAAGTCGTTCCATGCAGTTTCATGAGACTCTGGTCTGGTTAGCTATGAACCCAGTCTTTTGCTTCTCGAATCGTACGATAGTGCTCACATCCATCGCCCATTTCCATCAGAGAATAGTAACCAAATAAATTCAGAGGCTCTGGCAAGCGTAAACAAGATCCAAATCTTAAACAGAGACGGAAACCATTACACATCAGTGCTCAACAGAATTTGGTTAATCAATGCAATAACAAAAAAAAGTGGCCCAAAGCAAAACATTCTCCGTAGTAACCTTAAATAATTATCAATTACAGCCCACTTTTAGCAGTTCACATTTATTAATAATTACGCTTTTAGTGGCTTTGAACGCACTACCTGAAAGTATGCTTCCGGGAGCATTGATTATACAACACCACTGAGCTGAACAAAGTAGTTAGTACTGCCAAGAGAGGCACACAGACAAGCAGATGATATTTAACATAAACGTACCCAAATCCGTGAGGAACAAACACACCACCGCGAGGCAGATCTCGCAACGGCGTCAAACAGGAATGAATATCCCGTATTAATTATAATAATCTTCTTCGTACTGCAACCGTAAGACCTGTACCACACGTAACAGGCAGTTATGTTGATCTCATTTTGTGGCCAGTGTCACGCGAAATATTTACTTAACTAAACGGCGTAGCAGTTGTTAATTCATGAGCACTTCACGAATAGGTCACACTAACCAGTAAGGAACCTGCTAACTGTATACTCAAAATGGCAAACAAGCAGTCCACCATTCGCGTTGTAATTGAACCTAAGGTTCAGATCGTGTGCTCTTATGAAAAAGAAAGAAATGGTATCCGGCGCGAAAGGCACCACGCTGTTCAACGGACATGACTACTAGACGCTCATCCCCTTTACGCAATGCTTACTTCCCGGAGCTTAACGCCGCTGACAC
Source organism: Schistocerca piceifrons (assembly GCF_021461385.2). Taxonomy (NCBI): domain Eukaryota; kingdom Metazoa; phylum Arthropoda; class Insecta; order Orthoptera; family Acrididae; genus Schistocerca; species Schistocerca piceifrons. The sequence goes on from NC_060140.1 coordinate 392,420,594, forward strand.
GCAGTTGCCAGCCTTAGCTAGAGAAGTAAAGCTTAACATCACAAGCTGAATTAACAATCCTGACTGATTTACTAACTGCGCTTCACTTAAACATACAAAGGTCTATGAAGAAGCAGAAGTGACCTCAGCTCAGTCTTAATCAACATATGCTGGGCACACGCCCTGACTATTAAAGCGGTAACCTAACTGAGTGGCACACAGTCAGATCCAAAAAACGAAGGGATGCTCTTAAACGAAAAAAGTATCTTGAATCATCACTATTCTCCCCGTGTTCTCGATACTTAACAGAGTGCAGATTCCTCAACGGTTGTCGCTGCATTTACGGCCTCACGTATGGAAGTCAACTGGTCACTGGGCCCGGCATCAGAGACATAACACAGCAGCGTCGCCTGGTTCCTCGCCAGACCCGGCCTGTTAATCGACAACACGGTGCTGCAGCACAATCAGTCTACGAGCGACGCCAGTTATTATATGTATGGGGTTTGACTTCGCTCGATTCCGCACAGTATGACTCTAAATATTCGTCTTCTCACCGGCCACTAATGACCTCTCCCGACGTAAGACCCAATAATTTGGCAGTTACATGCGCATGGCACAGGGATAATAATAAGGCGAGAGATTAGTATGTAGAGCTGATACCTCTGGCAGCTACAGTGGTTCCAACTACGTTTCGATCTCAAATAATGTGTACATCATTGCATGCTACTTCGACTTCATCCCAGAGTTCATCAAAAGAAGTGGCAAGCAGTTAGTGGCAAACCAGTTTCTCATCAACTCATGGTCAAATGTTTTCAGTGGGTGAGAGTTCTGGAGAATGTGTGATCCAAGGCAATGGTCTAACACCTTCTCTATCGAGGTAGGTCAGGATATCATGGCCAAAACATCTTTCATTCGCTTCTTGCGAGATAACATCACGAAGTCCTGAAAGACTGGGAACAGCTGCTAGCCTTAACACGTCTGAAAGTTAACGACTGCGCTTAAAATTGCTGTTTCTGCAAAGAAGAGGTAGTTTTGTTGTGTATCCAGTAGCGTCTATACCTGATTCACTTGCGACTATTGTGAATGCAGTCTGGCAACTTTCCTTTTCCGCCCTCCGCAATGGCTGAGTGGTTCTAGGCGCTTCAGTCCGGAACCACTCTGATGCTACGGTCGCAGGCTTGAATCCTGTCTCGGGCATGGATATGTGTGATGTCCTTAGGTTAGTTAGGTTTAAGTATTTCTATATTTAGTGTACTGATGACCTCAGATGTTAAGTCTCCTAGTGCTTACAACCTTTTGAACCATTTTTTCTTTCCTTTTCCTCGGAGCCCCCATACTGCAATAATGATCGCCGTGTGCATATTTTGTTGTTCCCCAGATGTCAATGCAGTGTCCATATTTATATTCGTCTTGTTGCAAACAAAGACATATTCTTAACGATACCTTCTAGGCTTATCTTATAGCACAAAATAGTAAAGGAGTAGAAATAAGGAAATTTTATTAAGGCTCATTTACATTACCACAGACCGAGGCGGAAGTAGGAAGCGAGCCAGTCACAAGTGGGTCAGGTCGGCGACACATTACGACACCGTCTGCCGAGTGAGGATACGTATTCAGCAGAAAGTGAACAGCAACAGCAAACCGAAGGACGCGAGGCAAACATATTACCATAAATGTCCGATGGAATTCATGTATGGTGATGTGGGTTGCCATATCAATCACTCGAATTGTCTACAATATTTTTGAATCCAGTCACGGATAGTTATGGCCTGGTGACATGACATCGTTGTTTGGCAACATGAGGTCCATGATTGGCTGTAGATGACCTATCGGTAGCCGAACATAAGCATTTACAGTCAATAATCTGTTCAGCTGCACAAGAGGACACTGTCCATTCCATGCAAACACAGCCCACACTGTCATGGAGCCACCACCTGCTTGCGAAGTGCCTGCTGACAACTTGGGTTCACGGCTTCGTCGGATCTGCGTCACACTCGAACCTTATCAACTGAAATCTGGACTTATGTGACCAGTTCACGGTTTTCCAGTCCTCTAGGGTTCAACGGATATGGTCACGACGCCAGGAGAGGCGCTGCAGGCGATGACGTGCTGATAACAACGGCACTTGGGTCTGTCGTACCCGATTAACGCCAGATTTCGCAGTACCCTCCTAACGGATAGCCGGCCGGAGTGGCCGAGCGGTTAAAGGCGCTACAGTCTGGAACCGCACGACCGCTACGGTCGCAGGTTCGAATCCTGCCTCGGGCATGGATGTGTGTGATGTCCTTAGGTTAGTTAGGTTTAAGTAGTTCTAAGTTCTAGGGGACATGACCATGGCAGTTGAATCCCATAGTGCTCAGAGCCATTTGAACAATTTTTGAACCTAACGGATACGTTCGCCGTACGTCCCACATTGATTTCTGTTGTCATTTCACGCAGTGTTGCTTTTCTGGTAGCACTGACAACTCTACACAAACACTGCTTCTCTCGGCTATTAAGTGAAGGCTGTTGGCCACTGCGTTGTCCGAGTGAGAGGTAACGTCTGAAATTTAAAATTGAAACAAATGAGCCCTCTGTCACTATTATTTTTAGTCTTATTGACAAGGATTCAACACTTCTAAGAGTGCCTTCATCAGAATGAAAACAATTAAAATGGCGTGATGAAGGTACTCTTAGAAGTATCGCAACCTGGTCAATAAGACTAAAAGCAAGAGTGACCGAAGGCTCATTTGTTTCAATTTTAATTTAGAAACGGTCACTGAACAAAGCAGCCATGTTTAAAACTTTGTCTGAAATTTTGTATTCTCGGCACACTCTTTGCACTGTGGCTCTCAGAATATTGAATTCCCCAACGATTTCCGAAATGGTATGTCCCACGCGTCTAGCTCCAACTACCATACTGAGTTAAACGTATGTTAATTCCTGTGGTCTGAAAACTTTTCACATGAATCACCAGAGTACAAATGACAATTCCGCCAATGCACTGTCCATTTGCGTGTTTGCGATACTACCACCTTTGGTATATGTGTACATCGCCATCCCATGAATTTGGTCAATTCAGTGTATTGTTGGCCCACGCTGGGAACACTCACTGCCTCCATCAGGAGTGCTGTAATGGGCACCGTCATTCAAGAATAATGAAATTTAGGAGATGAAGATCTCATTTGACCATTGGCCTCTCTGTAGTAGGTGTGAATAAGTTTGGGGGATCATACAGTTTTGTGAGCACAGCAAGAACAAAGAAATATCTATGAGACTTTGCGGCATCAGTCATTAGGAACCTACTTGATTAATTACGCGAATGGTTGGCTTTCGTGGTATAACACTTACGTACTGGAAATCATTATCGAGTTATTAAACGACTTAGTGAAAGTAATCGACGTTCCAGTACTGCAGAAGTGTAGTTGGTAATTCAGCAGAATGTCGTGCCAGTGAAGTTGAGATTACAACGCCGACTGCATAGCGTCGTGATGAAGGGAGAAATTAGTTGCAGAATCTGAGTGGGACGTGCTCTGTATTCAGGAGTACGCAGTCTGTTTGATATTCAGGCTCGATGTGCCCATTTAGGTGGCTACAACAGGCGCTCTATTAGCAACTAACTCACTGTGTCGCAAAGGCACAGCAAGGGTACCACACGAAATTGAAATTTGGTTGATATTTAGTCCTTTAACACAGAAAGAAACTATGCCAGCAGTAAATTAGCAAGTTAGATTATTACCTTGTTATCGAAACTGGCACTGAACGTTGTTTTACAAGTTTCAAGTTTTTATCTGGTGATGACAACAGCCGAAGCTTAGTTATAAATTAAGAAATATACTAAGCATTTTAGACGACTTTATCCACAAAAATACTTTTCACTAGTACTGCTTTTCGTCTGGAAAAATACTTTGTCCATTTCCGACTTTCTTTCATTTCAGATTGCAAATATCTATATCTTATCAGATTTTTAAACCCTTAGTGAGAGTTTCTCGTTGCCATAAATAACCAAAATAGATCTCTTTATTTATAATTCCAAACAAGAGGTTCCCCTGCCTCAAGACTGTCTTCAGTAGTCCAAGAAATTCTCAAATAATCTCTCACAAGTTACATTGTATCACACATTACTTGTCTGTAGTAGCGCAGCGGCCAGAGGCTAGGTTGAGGAGTGGTGTGGGGCTGGATTAGCTAATGAACACATAACACTGCGAAACACATTTATTGCAAATGAAATTGCCAAGATGATGAAAAGTCTGTTAATTATAACGTTTATTGAGCATGTCCACAATGAAGATAAACAAGCATGCACTGCAGATGAACACTTCATTGCAACTTCTTATTTAAATCTTTAAACGTTCAATTAACTTTTAACTCCATAAAAAACTGCGGCTGCAGGCCGAAGAGTCCTTACAATGACAAAAATTACTTCTGATCGCAAACAGAGAGTTGGCCTCTATCGATATATGAGGCAAATAGGATATTCGTGCAAAGGTAAATAGTACTGCCGCGCCACTGCTCCAAGTGTCATAGGGAAAAGGAAGCTTTTGTAAAAAGTAACATCGGACATTTGACAGACACAACGACCTTTCATGAGAAGATGCAAGTCAGTAAAAAATGAATTACAGCAATCTGAAGTTTAGCTACACTCTATGAATTACACAGTAGTTTCTGTCACTGAACATTCGTGTAGAGACACAAATACATGTCATATTATCGCTGTGTAACGGGACTGATACTGTATCAAAAAGGAACACAGTTTAAATCAAGGCATGACCTTAGTACAGTAAGTGAAGACAAACACTTCGAGATATCATCCTTTAAATTAAATAGGATTTACATCACCAAGAAATTAATGGTACTGGGTGTATGCCGATAACACAGTGACATTGTGGGCACTTTTCACATTAAATTGACAAGTATTGTGAGCTCGTAGGTACCATACCGCGCCTTTTACACGTCTTTCCCGGCAATCGGGGGTCACAGCACCGAGTTACGACACCTGAAGATGGGCTTATAAAAGCCCGAAACCGGTCGTGTGATAATGAAAGAACTTTACAACTGTAGCGGAATTTTCAACCTCTGCTATATTGCGCAGTTTTGGATGTTCCTCCATCTTGATTGTTTGCACTTTTAATGCAGTTTACTCCTTCTCCCACCCTGCCCCCCTCCCCGCCTCATATCTCTCATCACCTCTTAAAGCCCCATCTCCTTCTTTTAGTTCCTTTTACAATATCTTGATGCTCTCAATACATTATATTTTAGTCATAAAGAATTGTTATTTGCATGGAAGCAATACCCCAAACTGGTCTTATATTTTAAATTGTTACTTTTAGTCCCATTCTCCTTCACCCACCCTTCCGTTTCCCACCCTCTTTTCAGTCTTTACTTTAAATTGTCCAAATGTATCGTGTGTATAATTCCTGCACATAATTCGTTATATGGTTATATCTTATTATGTGGGGCTATCTCGGATTTACTATGAAACACTGGAATACCTAATATCTGAAATGGAAAGGAATATTCACTGGTTTTCTGTAACTGTAATTTTGGATGATTAAACTGATATTTGGCGATGGGGGAGCTTAAGTTAGATAAGAAATCTGAATGTTTACTATATACTACGGTGATATTGATGTATGGCATTTTCAACGCTGCGTCTTCGCAGATTATTTTTTATTTTTTTTTTATTTTTTTATTTTTTTGCATTTTCCTACCTGTGTGGTAATGTATAGGTGCTGCCTATTCTTCGAAAGTAACTACTGCATTTCACGGCAGATATTTCAGTATTTTGTAAAATAAACTGAACGAAGAAAAATTGCAGCAGCGCGAAGGAATTGTGCGACATAAACGAAAGTTGGTAGGTGTATTTTTAAATCTGAAAGATGGTGACTGTTGAAATTTCGCGCCAGTCGCATAACAGTGGTGCTAGAAGGGCCACTATGAGGATGCAAATCAGACTTACTTCAAATACACTCTGTAACGGTCGAGAACGTTGGTTACCTTTCAGATCCGAGGTGATGAGCTGATGATAGTGAAGAATGCCTTTGAACCGACAAGAACAAGAGTTTGAACGAGGTAATGAAACAGGGCTACAAGAAGCTGAATTTTTCTTCGGCGATATTGCAGAAGCACTTCACAGGAATGTAATCACTGTACATGACTGCTGGAAAAGGTGGTCACGAGATTGTACGGCCGCGAGGAGATCGGTCTCCTGATTGGCGCGTGGCACTACCAAGATGGAAGACCAGCGTGTTCGGCGTATGGTTCTGGCGCATCGCACTGCATCTGAACCAGCAATCTGAGCAGCAGTTGGCATCACAGTGAAACAATTAACTGTTACAATTCGGTTACTTCAAAGACAGCTCCGAGCAAGACGCCCTGTAGCCTGCATTCCACTGATTCCAAACCACCACCATTTGCGACTTCAGTGGCATCAAGCGAGAGTTCATTGGAACGAAGTGTGAAAGTATGTATGTTTCATAGTGAAAGCTTGTATTGACCGACCAAGTGTAACAGACGTGGAACTCCATCCCACAAACTGACATCTGGCACCTGTGCAACACAATGCATTCACATTTCCGACCTTGCATCCAACAATCTTGCTGTTACACCGGTTTTTAATGTATCAGCATTAAACATTTTCAATTACTCACCTTGCACTTACATCAACCTATGATCTTGCAGTGTGAATCACTTAAATACATTATCTAGATAATTGTTTTCTCTAAATGTCATTACTCTCCATTAACTGTTTTTGGTCTAGTTATTTTTTCCGCCAGTGCATTATACCGGGTGTTTGCTTTAACTTGAGACAACTGAATGTCTCGACAATGAGGAATCGTACGTAAAAAATTTTCTGTGAAATTTAGTGAAGGGTATGCCTGGCTGTGCTGTAATTGGCCACCTCCTAACCATCTCTCTTGCGTGGGTGGGATCAGCTACATATTTTCAAATGGGAAACCCTCATTTTTGTTGCATATGCGTATTAAGCGCAAAAAAAAAGAAATGATCGTATGGCAGTGTTGGCCGTGAGGCCCCATGCGGGGGGAGTTCGGCAGCCGTATTGCAAGTCCTTTTTAGTGGACGCCACGTCGGCGACTTACGGGTCAATGATCATGAAGGACACACAACACCCATTCCCCTGCCGGGAATCGAACCCGGGCCGCCTGCGTGGTACGCGGAAACGCTACCGCTACGCTACGGAGGCGGACGCTGGGCCAAAGAAATAAGTACAGTTTAATAAAACAATTGTTTCTCATTCGTGGAAGATGGAGTTGTAATGGACAAATATCAGGCGTGCTTATGTTTGCAATTAAGAAGCAACGAATTTGATTTTGTGCTTCATTTATAATGTAATTGTATATGTTTGTATTCTAACGGTTGTTATTGATGCCCATACACTATTTTTAGTGTTCTAAATGTGCTTGTACAGTTCAAATTATGTGGCTAGACTCAATTTTTTGGGATATTGCTCCAGGAAAACAGTGCTCTAATAATATTATAATTTATTTAGTAAACACATGGGTGGTCGCATATGAGTTGCTACTTTTTTATTTTGATGAGAGGTTTCGATTTACTATAGAGAACATCATCAGATCTACATTCTGTGAAGAGTAATAAAACATATTACTTTAGTTACAATCGAAATGAACATTAACATACAATAATGTAGTAAAAAGTCAGAACGATTTACCATTGGTGATAATAGGAATCGTTGGTGTGGAGCAAGCGCGTCCGTGCTGGCGTGGAGAACACAGCTAAATACGGCTCGGCTGCCGGTAGTTAAATAGTGGAAGCTCCTCCAATTGTCTCCGGCTTAAAATCATTGGTAGCCAATGGCCGTCAGAATTGATTACTTTGTGTGGAGAACAACTATTAGATGCATAATTATTAGGAGTTAGATCCATGAGGAAAAAGAACGAACGATATTTCGATTTTATGAACAAGAAAATCCATGATAAAAACGACTAATAGAAGGTCATTATCCAATGACTGGGCTCTTTTAAACGTGTGCTGGTAAACGTAAACATAACAAAGGCAGTTGGTAGGATGCCATTTTGGTAACCAAGGAGGTGATATGAATTCCGCCAACGCTATTAATCAAAGATGTTGTGAAATCTGATTGGGAAGGACGCCAGCTAGTAACCACAGAAGAGATGTGTAAACAATAAGTAACATACGTACATAACCATCTGCAGCTAGTGTAAATTTTCCGTAAATTAGCTGTTTGTTACGTAAATAAGTTGCTTGTTATGTAGTTATGTTTATCCAGACATAATTAATCTTTTCTTCAGATACCCGAAACACTGCTTACGAGGAAGATAGAGACCTAAAACACGGGTAACAAGACATACTGCGACTTTATACTGGTGCAAACGACATTTATACATCAAGAGAGCACCGGATTCCATATCGAAATAAGTATTATTCACGAAGAGTGACAAAACCTGTAGCAAAGACAAGGCGGCATGGCAAGAGCTTTCCCGTATGGCCACTTAATAAATATTTACATATGCACGTATAATAGCATTAGGTTTACATAGACATAACATTTATCACTTAAATGGCCGCTTCACTGTTTAAAATTATAATAATTCAATATTAAAGTACGGATGACAACATATACCTGTAACTTTTATACAACCTAAAATACATGCATATATCGAGGACGCGAATGACTTTAGATCGTCGATAAGTCGTAGCTACATAAAACGATAAAATTAATAATAATGATGACGCTATATAATAAAAGCTGTGGTGCGTAACATAAGGTGTATTTGAGTTCTCACAGGCTACAATGTTGTAATGGGGGAATTATAAGAAGTAGTAACGTTTGCTAAAAATTCGATGTATTTAACTATCGGCAGCCAAGCTGTATTCAGCAGTGTTCTCTACGCCAGATCGGACGGGAGTCCTCAGAACCAGCTATTCTTGCTATCACTAAGGATATACGAGGGTTGTTCGGAGAGTAAAAAAAGATCGGCAGTGAAATGGAAACCACAGTGAAAACGAAAACTGTTTTCTTTGCACATTTAGCTACACATTCCAGGTACTTTTCTACATAGTCGCCGCTCCGACGTAGACACTTGTCGGAATGTTATACCAAATTTCCAACACCATCCTCTTAGAAGGCAGTCGCCTGTGCTTTCCGATAATCCTCTACGCTGGTCTATAGCGCGTGGCATGAGCCCAAGTGTTGTCTTCGTGTCCAGCGTTTCATGTGAACAGAGACGATACTCAGGACGAGCCAATTAGGGTTGTGTTGTGGGTGATCGAACACTTCCCATCGAAAAGGTTGCAGGAGCGTCTTCATTGCCCCTGCAGAGTGCGTCTGAGAATTGCCATGAAGAAGAAAGTGCATGGCAGTTGTGTTTGGTGGGCTGCAATCATTAAGGCGAAGCTCTTAGCGGGCCCTCATACTTGGCAGGTGACATTGATGTTCCAGATACCTTTACTCGATCACAGTGCGCTCACAATTGAAAAGAGCGTCTTGATGCTATCGACGGGCATACTAGAGACACTGCCAAAAACGTCTGTGAAAAGCCTCGTCGGATTTTCACAGTGGTTTCCATTTCGCGACCGATCGTTCCTCACTTTCCGAATAGCCCTCGTATCATGCTGTAAGTTTTTCCCTCGCTATTGTATATTAATGCCTATCTCGATTGTAACTAAAGCAATATGTTTCATTTCTGTTCACAGAATGTAGATCTGATGATGGTCTCTGTAGTAGACCACAAGCGATCATCAAAATGTAACAACTCATATGCGACCACGACTATGTTTACTAAATAAAAAAATGGCTCAGATGGCTCTGAGCACTATGGGACTTAACATCTGTGCTCATCAGTCCCCTAGAACTTAGAACTACTTAAACCTAACTAACCTAAGGACATCACACACATCCATGCCCGAGGCAGGATTCGAACCTGCGACCGTAACGGTCACGCGGTTCCAGACTGAAGCGCCTAGAACCGCACGGCCACACCGGCCGGCGTACTAAATAAACTATCATCTCTGGCATATAAGGTACTTATGTGATAACACAGGGTTCGGTTCCCCAGGGGGCTGATTGTGATCACACCATCAGGATGCCTGACTTCGGTGGCTGCCCTCGAAACCCTACATCAGGGCGACTGATTCAGCTGTGTGTTCCATTCAACCACCGCCACTCTCGTGCGCCATGGATACTTACCAAAATCAAGCACACCACTGGTGAGAGGCAAGGGGGCTCACGATATCAAGCTTTCCGAAGGAACAGAAAACAGTTACATCTACTTCGTAGTTTATAGCCATACTGCTAACCTTATTATATTGTAAAATCACATTTGCACCGCATAAGTAGGTTTCGAACGTAAATATCAAACGATAGAAACGCAAAGGTTTACCTGAAATATGGAATACATTGGGTCGGTTGTTAATTACAAAAACAGACACATTTGATATTTGTCGATTACAGTGACATCTACCACGAACGGGAAACAATGGTTTCAATAAGCCAGATGTATTTTTTGGTGTAGAATCTGAATATGCTGTAAAGATTTACATTTGAAAGTAGACAGTTGCCCCATCCACGTAAAAGTGGTGGTTTGGAGGTCGCCAGTTGCAGCACAGACAACTGTTCCCTTTACTGATATTGCCTTTTCACCTCAAACATTGTTTTCGTTTGATGTGTTATGTTGGAGATATTTAGTTATTTCAAGTTAAAACAAATACCCTTCATAATGAATTTATATAATCATAGTGATGCAATTATTTTACACGTTGTAATTAGTTAAAAAATTATAATTGTCTCCTCACAATATTTGTCTCGTACCCTACATCGGCGTAGGAGTTTCTTCCATTGCATTCATTTCTGAGTATTGTTAAACGATGCATAGTAGGCACTGCGTACAAACTCGCCGTGACCAACGAGCACTTGGCTGGCTCGGTTTTTTTTCTTTATAAATTTCGGGCTCTTCTAACAAGTTGAGAGTACGCATGTTTCTCCTAATGCTCCCTATAGAATGAACAGTTTCTGGGAAATACAACCGCAAAGCAGTTTTGCTACAGGGCTGCGAATTCTCCTTAAACGTTTCGTCAAAGGAGCGGCCGGTTTGACCGACATAATGTTTATCATAGTTATTATAATCAAGTCTGTATACTCCAGAGCCATCTAAATGGTCACACCCCTCTTTCTGTTTATGTTTTACTCGCAATTTTACTCGTAGTCGTGCGGTAGCGTTCTCGCTTCCCACGCCCGGGTTCCCGGGTTCGATTCCCGGCGGGGTCAGGGATTTTCTCTGCCTCGTGATGACTGGGTGTTGTGTGCTGTCCTTAGGTTACTTAGGTTTAAGTAGTTCTAAGTTCTAGGGGACTGATGACCATAGATGTTAAGTCCCATAGTGCTCAGAGCCATTTTTTTCGCAATTTTAAGGTGTTGTTAATTTGAAAGCCACATCAAACTTCAGATTTCCTAAAATATTTCTCTACTTTCTGAGACATTTTGCGTTAAATTTCAAAGGAATGATTTTCTTACTTTCTTTATTGGTGCTATTTTCTGGGTGAATGTGCGTTTGCCTGCTGTTCAATATACCTGTCTTTAGCCTATTGCAAGGGTCCATCACATCATTCACAGAAAAACCATTAGCTATTGCAGTATGTTTCATAATGCTAAGTTCTTTAAGTATCTCGCTTTCAGCCAAAGTCAGATGAAGGAGACGGTGAATCATTGAGATGGAGAAGGCTTTCTTATATCGTGAAGGATAGCATGAACTGGCACCGTTGATTGCACATTGAGGTTTCCTGAAAATCGACAATTTATGTTTGTTGTCAACTTTGTTATTAGCGAGGTCAAAATAAGTAATGGAATTCTGTATTTTAGCTTCGTTAGTAAAAATTACTGTTCGGAGCCTGTTGCCTATTGCTTGAGTAAATGCGTCAATCTCACCCTATATCAGTAACAAAATGTCTTCAACATAACTTTTATAATTAATAGTTTTCTGTTTCAGCTCTGGAAATTTGGCAAAATTTTTAATTCTAAATCGTTCACAAAAATATTTTCTAAGGTATCATCAGGACTATTGGCCGTTCCAAACCCATCTTTCTGATAATATATTTCCTCATTGAAATTAAAAGAAATTGCAAGCTAAGACCAAATCTAATGGTTCAATTATTCCTATACACACTGATCTTGTTATGCGATGGCAAATTACATCTAATATCTTCAATAGTTTCTTTCATCGGAAAATCATCGTAGAGGTCTTTTTACGTCCAAGGATGCTAATGTTGCGTTACATCTACTTCGTAGTTTATAGCCATACTGCTAACCTTATTATATTGTAAAATCAAATTTGCACCACATAAGTAGGTTTCGAACGTAAATATCAAACGATAGAAACGCAAAGGTTTACCTGAAATATGGAATACATTGGGTCGGTTGTTAATTACAAAAACAGACACATTTGATATTTGTCGATTACAGTGACATCTACCACGAACGGGAAACAATGGTTTCAATAAACCAGATGTATTTTTTGGTGTAGAATCTGAATATATATATATATATATATATATATATATATATATATATATATATATATATATATATATATCCTTGACTGAATTTGCAAGCTCAGAACTGATTTTAACAGCAAAATAAGTATCGAACGTGTAAACTGATTATTAGGATAATGACTTCTACACCTTATAAGCCTACTGCAGGCTTTATCGATTGTATTTTGATTTTTACGCCATATATTACAAATATTATGATTAAATAATATGTATACACCTACAGCATGTGACATTTGGCGTGCTTGCGAAACAAATATTTTTGGATACTGTACAACAGTTTGTTTTGAACAGTAGTGTTGTTGACAAAGTTAGTGTCTACCGTACTTTATTTATGTGTGACGACGCTGAGCTGATTTTTTGTATGTTTGTTGACGATGCCATACGGCTCCATTATACTAGGATATGTTTTTAAAACAGCTATGCCTCTTCACATTTTGAGCGCATGATTTTCACATGTATGTCAGAAATAGTTTTCATTACGACCTATTTTATAGTTTTAAGCTCTAGACAATCCATTGGTTATATTTGTGTTTTTCCTATGTTTTACTACAGATCTGAAGATAGTCACTGCTGACGGAAATCGGTAGTCTCAGGACCTAAAAAGTTTGTGATCATGGAGGGATATAAAGAAATTTATTCTAACATATTTCACATCTTTTGATCTCAATTTTGTATTGTATTTTACAGCCTTTCAAAATTTCGAAACGCTTACGGCAATTTTAGAAAAATAGAAAGTGTTGTCAAGACGTCTGAAAGCTGTAAGACCAAAAATAAAAAGTTAAAAGGCTTAGATGAAGTACCAGTGAATGTACCGAAACAATGAATACAGAATATACGAACCATCTCAAAAAAAAATTACATAAATCAATCAAATCAAGAAAATTTCCCGAGTATTTAAAATAGGCAATAATAGTACCACCGCTAAACATACGTAAACAGAAAATATAAAAATTACCGGCACGTTTCCTTGCTTTCCCCAGTCTCTAAAGTACCACTGATTAATGAAAGACGAATTAATGAATTGCTTGAATTAATACACTCTCTTAAGTGGATAACAGTTTGGTTCCTGAAGCGGTAGATGTACAGAATCAGCCACAGTAGATTTCACAAAATTGGTACGAGATGCTCTTGACAAAGATGAGAGTGTCAAAGGCTAATTTTTAGTTCACCCTAAGGCTTTGGATACTGTTTATCATAGGTTTCTACTAAATAAGCTAGAAGCTTTAGGAATAAGAGGCATAGCTAATGACTGATTCCTAACATACCTAGCAGATAGGGTACAAAGAGTGGAGATAACACTTCTACATCTACATCATATTCGCAAGCTACGTAATGGTGTGTGCTACAGGGTACTTTTTGTACCACTAACTGAGCCCTCCAATCCTGTTCCACTCGAAAACAGCGCGAGTGAAAAATGATTGTCGTTAACGCTCTGTGTTTTCTCTTATTTTTTGAATTTTATCCTCGTGGTCATTCCGCGAGACGTATGTAGGGTGAAGTAATACGTTGCCCGACTCTTCCCGGAAAGTGTTCTCTCGAAATTTCAATAGTGAATCTCTCCGTGATGCACAATGCTCTCTTGTAAAGCCTGCCAATGGAGTTTGTTGAGCATCTCCATGACGTTCGCGTGCCGATTACACTATCCCGCAACGAAATGTGCCACTCTTTGTTGGATCTTCTCTATCTCTTCTACCGTTGCTCTCTCGCAGGGATCCCAGATAGATGAACAATACTCAACAATGGGTCGAACAAGGACCTTATAGGCCACTTCCTTCATGGATGATTTACATTTCCTTATGGTTCTTCCTATGAAACTGAGTCTGGCATCTGATTTTCCCGATATTTGTCTTGTGTTGTCATTCCTCTTAAGATCGCTCTGGATAGTTACTCCTAGATATTTTACTGCAGATCGTTTCGTCATCAGTAGTGTAGCTATACAATAGTGGAGTTCTTTTCCTATGTATGCGTAATAGGATACATTTATTTACTTTCAGGGTCGACTGCCAAAGCCTGCACCATTCATCAATTCTCTAGAGGTCATTCCGCAAATCGTCACTATCTTCTGGCGTTGCTACTTCGTTATAGACAACCTCATCATCTACTTTCTACTGTATAATTTGTGTGTATTGTAAACAGTAACGGTCCTATCATACTTCCTTGGGGCACACCAGAAAGTACCCACACATTTTCCGATTTTGTTCCGTTAAGAGCGACGTGGTGATTTCTGTCTGGAAGGAAGTCTTGAATCTAGTCGCAAATATGCTCCTATCCTCGCTAAGCTCATATGTTTTTCTATTAAATGGCAATGGGGGACGGTTTAAAATGCCTTCCTGAAGTCAAGGAACACGACATCAACCAGAACGGCGTTGGAATCAATGTTGATTTTTATAGAGGAGATTTTCTATCTCCAAGAACGTCATAGGTCTTGAGCATAAAACATGTTCCATTGCTCTACAACAGATTGACGTCAACGATACAGGCCTATAGTTGTGTACATCTTTCCTACTATCCTTCTTCAAAACAGGAATGACATGTTTTGATGAACTTACAGTGTCATTAATGATTCGTTATTCTATTTTCTTTCTTGTTAGTAGTTTCTGTGGTTTTCGTCGTTTTTTATATTTTGAATTACAGTTTATTTTTCTGTCCCGCTTCTTACTTTTTTTGGGCTTCCCCATTATCTTCAATGTGAAAAACGCATTTAATACGAATTACATTATTTATTTCTTAAGTTGTAATAAAAAGACATGTCCAGTATTCTTGTATAGATAATCCACTACTGTCACTAATGCTACTAACTTCCAATACAGACTGCGATGATTTAAGGATTCCATTCTCCACATCTTCCTCACATCAGCAGTTCATTTATGGACAGAATTAAAGATCAACTGAAGTAGAACCCAGTCAGATTCTCAGATCGTAAGACGTATAAAGCTGCTAGACAATGCACAACTACAACATTTCGCAAATATATGACTCATTACTTTCCCTGTGCCGCACTCGTGTCTTCTCTATCGGATACTCACTACTTTCGTTTTCCATGGAAGTTAGGGTGTGACTGAAGTTGGATTTTCATGCTGTACAAAAATTATATTTCTTGGTAACAAGCGAAATACAGGTAAGTACCGGAACTGATAGCCGCCTCCCATTTATTACCAACTGGAAATGCCTAAGTCTGGTTTCTGGCTCAAATGGACTAACAAATAGCCAGATCTTAAGCAACCTGCTTTACCTCTCGGAATAGAGATAAAAAAAACTGGAAAGAGAGATTTTTGTTAAGGTGGTTGAAGCAGCAGGCAGGTACACAGCACATGTCGAGTGAGTCAACGAATTTACCCTGTTGCGCACAGATTCGTATTCTCTATTAAATACTAAACATTCATACTTCTCTTGGGAACTCTATATCCAAGGAAAAATTAAGGAATAAAATTTCATTTTTTAAAATATTTCAAATTCCTTAGTTCTGAACAAGGTATGTTTCCAAGGCAAATGCTCGAATTAGATGCCATCTCCCCAACTTTTACAAGTGAGACCCTCTGACCTGAGATACCAGTTCAAAAAATGTCTAGCTGAAAACATCTGGGCTGTTTAATGGATCGGATCAGTTCAAACAGATGTTACCAGTAGGTAGTCTGACCCTCGGAGAGGTAGAGAGAGAGAAAGAGAGAGAGAGAGAGAGAGAGAACAATGTTTTATTTGCATTAATAAACTTCTAAAGATGTAATGTAATTGAGTAGTATGTGTTGCAGAAATTGTGCTATCATTTGACAGCTGAAAGTTTATCCTGTTCGTGTGAGCAGGGATCATGGAGTTACTCTACGCTGATTATTACGTCTGAATACAGCAAAGTCGTTAGCCAAAAAGTCCTGAAACAACATAAATCAAACAGAACCCTACGGCAAATAGCTTCCTAGGCTATTCGATAAAGTATAAACATGGAAATCGATTATTCTCAGAACTGAGAGAGCTTAGGTTTGCATTCTCTAGGAGCGTTACGGGTCAAATAAAGAATAATAGGGCATTTGTTTGATATTATTCATTTGAGTTAGAAAATTTCATATATTATGACAAACCTTTATAGATCAGCATTTTAGTGGTTAATTATAAAACTGGTTGTATCGCTTTGACTTTACAGACCGGTTTGTTAATACTTTTTCTAGAGAAAAATTTGGTATTACGAGATAGGAGTATGGGAATAACTATTGTGGGCGCTACGATAATAGAAAAATAGCCGGAGGAATTTTTGTGAAAATTCTTTTTGATGAACTGTGGCTATTTTACTATTATTATAGCGTCCATAATAACTATTCCGACGTTCCTATCTAGTATCAACATGGGCGCACACGTCATTCACGATTTCAGACCGGAAATGCAATTTAATATTACTTCAGTGTTCATAAAGTTAGAAGCTCCTCCTTTTTTACTAATAGTGAAGGAATATTGTTTAGTTATTTACACAAAGTCACGCATCGTTGAGCGATATTTGATTATTTTCCTATACACCTCCAAGGTTATTTTTGACGAGGACACAAGGCCTGATAGTTCAGATAAATAGTTCCAAAACATATAGGCCCAGGTTTTCGACCCGTGGTCTGACGTGAGCTTAGGAGGCCAGTCAGACAGGCTCTAAAGAAGGGTAGTGGGTCCCTAGAGCACTGCAGTTCGTGGCAACAGTGGCGGTGAGCTTGACCGCAAATGTCGTTTACTCCTTTGAAGGCAACTGCTCCTAAGCAAATGCAAGTATCTACAGTTTAACTGCGCGTAATAAACTCCCCTCCCTGTTCCCACTGGTCTAGTTGGCCACTATGACAAAATTCGTTGCCTTTCCCATCTGAGCCGGCCGGTGTGGCCGTGCGGTTCTAGGCGCTTCAGTCTGAAACCGCTTGACCGCTACGGTCGCAGGTTCGAATCCTGCCTCGGGCATGGATATGTGCGATGTCCTTAGGTTAGTTAGGTTTAAGTTGTTCTAAGTTCTAGGGGACTGATGACCTAAGATGTTAAGTCCCATAGTGCTCAGAGCCATTTGAACCATTTTTTTCCCCATCTGATCTTGTTGTCCAAGCAAATGAGCGAAAGACTCGAGCAATGAGAGAGCACATTTGGAGGAACTGATAAATCTTCTCGCGTGTTAAGATGAACTCGGCAAGTCAGGAATAGGAAATTTCTGCAGGTTTCTCCAATATTCATGTAAATAAAGCGAAGTTTTCAATGGTCACTGTGGCAGTGGCTGGGTGTTATCCCTTCCACTTAGAGATTATGTTTT
Source organism: Schistocerca piceifrons (assembly GCF_021461385.2). NCBI lineage: Eukaryota > Metazoa > Arthropoda > Insecta > Orthoptera > Acrididae > Schistocerca > Schistocerca piceifrons. Next base: position 392,438,364 of record NC_060140.1, read on the forward strand.
CTTCCATAAGTGGGGACTTAGGTTTATAGAAGAGTGATTTTTGGGAGCTTGCCGTTTTTCCGTGGAGGGAGACTAAGAAAGGTTCAAATGGCTCTGAGCACTATGCGACTTAACTTCTGAGGTCATCACTCCCCTAGAACTTAGAACAACTTAAACCTAACTAACCTAAGGACATCACACACTTTCATGTCCGAGGCAGGATTCGAAACTGCGACCGTAGCGATCGAGCGGTTCCAGACTGTAGCGCCTAGAACCACTCGGCCACCCCGGCCGGATGAGGGAGACTGACTTCAGGTTTTACTGCAGAGACAGAGAGGTCTAGTCATGGCACCGACTGGGGCTCCCGTTTGCGAATTTTGACTAGTGGTGCATTTCTCATAAGTGCTATTGTCTTCCTCATCATCTGAGAAATACTATGATTTGTTACGTAACTTGTGCTACCTGATTACTGAAGAAAAGGCAGATTCACTTTTAAGACAGTTGACCGCTTCAGGTATTCAGGGAGTGTTTTTAGTGGTAATAATAGGACAGATATACACACATCAAAAACAGTTTTGCATCACCTCAGTTCCGAGTGTTCCGGAACCTGTACAGAAAATCGGAATAGAGATCGACATAACCATCGTTTCCGCCCTTTTTATTGCTCATGGAAATCACACATACAGCGAGACCTTCAGAATTGGTGGTCCACTCTGCTGTACGCACCGGTATCTCTAAAATCCAATAGCACGTCCTCTTGCATTGATGCATGCCTGTATTCGTCGTGGCAAAATCCACACAAGTTCATCAAGGTACTGTTGGTTCACGTTGCCCCACTCCTCAATAGCGATTCGGTATAGATCCCTCAGGACGGTTAGTTCGTCACATCATCCATAATCAACCCTTTTCAATAAATCCCAGGCATTTCGATAGGGTATTTGTCTGGAAACCATGCTGGCACCTCTAGTCTAGCGATGTCATTAACCTGAAGGAAGTCATTCACAAGATGTGCACGGTGGGGCGCGAACTGTCGTCCATGAAGCCGATATGGTTTCACCAAAAGTCGGAGGATGGCGTTCATGTAATGGTACAGCCGTTACGGCGCCTTCCATGACCACCGGCGGCGTACATCTGCCTCACATAATGCCACCCCAAACCAGCAGGGAACCTCCACCTTGCTGCACTCGCTGGACTGTGTGTCTAAAGCGTTTAGCCTGACCGTGTTGCGTCCAAATATGTCTCCGATGATTGCCTGATTCAGGGCGTATGCGACACTCATCGGTGAAGAGAACATGATGCCAATCCTGAGCGGTCTATTCAGCATGTTGCTGGGCCCGTCTGTACCACGCAGCATTGTGTCGTGGTTGCGAAGATTGACCTCGCCATGGACGTCGAGAGTGAAGTTGCGCATCATGCAGCCTATTGCGCACAATTTGAGTCGTAACACGACGTCCTGTAGCTGCACGAAAAGCATTATTCAACATGGTGGCGTTGCTGTCAGGGATACTCCGAGCCATAGTCCGTAGGTATCGGTCATCCACTGCAGTAGTAGCCCTTGAGCGGCCTGAACGAGGCATGTCATCGACAAGTCCTGTCTCTCTGTATCTGCTCCATGTCTGAATAACATCGGTTTGGTTCACTCCGAGACGCCTGGACACTTCCCTTGTTGGGAGCCTTTCCTGACGCAAGGTAACAATGTGGAAGCGATCGAAGCGCGGTATTGACCGTTTAGGCTTGGCTGAACTACAAACGAGTTGTGTACCTCTTCCTCGTGGAATGACTAGAACTGATCGGCTGTCGGACCCCCTCGGTCTAATAGGCGCTGCTCATACATGGTTGTTTACGTCTTTGGGTGGGTGTAGTGACATCAGTGACAACAGTCAAAGGGGCCGTATCTGTAATACAATACCCACAGTCAACGTTTATCTTCAGGAGTCCTGGGAACCGGGGTGATGCAAAACTTCTTTTGATGTTTGTATAAATACATGTCCGTCTAGCATCAGCGTACAGAGGAATCTTCAGTTTTATCAAAATCTTAAAGAAAAGATCACTTAGCACTAACTTCAAAATCCGCTTGTATGAATCTCCTGTTATACTGGAACATCATATAAATGTCAGGCATTAATATTTGGAAACAAAGTTGAAGAATAACTGCTAATATTCAAAAGAAAAATACTAATAAAACTTTTCGGGCCGGTATGTGAGGAAACTGACATGGAATGGAAGATAAGTGAAAACGAAGGATTAAGGGAACTGTACAAACATTGTAAAAGTGTCGAAGTCCTAAAGAAGAGGAAGGTGAACTAGAAATGCCGTATAGAAAGGCTGGCGGAAATTAGACTGCCTAAAATAGCATTTGGCAGTACAGTAGATATAACGAGAGGAAGAAGGAAATCCAGAATTAAGTGGCGTGATAATATCCGGGAGGACACGGCTGTGATGAACGTACCACCGAATGGTCAAACAGTGCACTCTCAGACAGAAATGGAAGAACGTCGAAGAGTATTCATATGGTCTATAAGGCCCCTGCCACATATAAACGTAAAGTAAACGTAAATAAATGAGTTACAAAATTCAGAGTTGATTTGAATCTCAAAACCAAGATACAATCCTACAACTGGTCATGATTAAAGAACCCTGTAAAAACAAATACGACCCCTGAAATCCTAATTTGTTTTTCTTACTGTGACGCTGATCCATTGCAAAGCAGATGCCGACCCTTAGTGTTTAAATATTAAATATGAGTGTACTTTGATATGCTATGAGCTCGTGACAGTGAAACTAAAGGTTTGTTAGAGACAATAGAGTGAGGATAGGTAGGGCAGTTTCTGCTCATTTCATTTATACGTTTAAAAAAGGCAATTTTTTATCATTTTTAATGACTAAGTAGTGTAATCACCAAATAAAAACAAAGATAAAGTTACATTGTAGTATACAAAAATGTACGTGTTGTCCTACACTAACTTGCTTTTACTATTTGTGCTCGATCTGTAAAAACCTTTGACAAGCCCGTGACGTTTTTACCCAGGTGCTGATCACGAAGCTGCGGTCTGCGAACACGGTGGAGACGCAGCAGTACCGGAAGGCCAGCAAGGCGCTGCTGGTGCTGATCCCGCTGCTGGGCATCACCTACATCCTCATGATCGCAGGGCCCACCGAGGGTTTCTCCGCTGAGGTCTACGGCAATATCCGCGCCGTGCTCCTGTCTACACAGGTAGGGAGGTTATGGGCAGTAAGAGACGCATTCAAACGACGGAGGACCCGAGTGGTGCCTGCTAAATATTCATAGTTACGGGCATTTGCTTTGCTAAACTTACTCCTGTAGAGGTCGGATGACGTCACCTAGATGAGCTTTGTGAAATTGTATATATATTATAATACCTGCTGGATGGTATAGAAGAGAGGCGAGAATGAGACAAAAAGGAAAACGTCAGTGTGATGATAGGACTTAAACGAAGTAATGTAGGCCTAGAGCACTTGTTTTATTCTATATGTACGTAGTTTCTTGACAAACAGCTCTGAACTGGACAGCAGAGGGTACATAATGTTGTGCCGCAAGATGGGAGGTCTTCTCATTCCAGTCGCGTATGGAGTTTGGAAAGATGACTGTTTAAATGCGTCTGTGAGTACAGTTATAAATTTTTTTCTTCAAGGTCCCTACGGGGAGTGATAAGAATGAAACTGAAGAATGTTTTCAGATTATTCATTTACTGCTGGTTACTCATATTTGTAATTCGGTTGTCTGCGTGTAATTTGCGTCTATCTTCATGAGAGTGCCAGTTCAGGTTTTTCAGTATTACCGGTACCCTTTTTCATGTGGCAACGAACCAGTAACCATTCACTCTGTCGTTCACTGTACACGTTCAATAACGCTTGTTAGTTCTGTTTGGTGCTTGTCACGCAATTTGAAAATGCATATACAAATGGTTTACAAATACAGGAAATGTATACGCAGTTGCGAATTCGAGCAACCTCCAATTGTAGAAAGGAATGACGAGGTTGAAAATTTGTGCCTGATCGGGACTAGAAGCGGGATTTCACGCCTGTCACTTGCTGTCAGCTAAACAATTTTGATTATCCGTACATGCTTCAAGGACAGGCCCAAATTTTTGTATATCGTAATCCGTGTGTCTTTAACCTGCCCTCGTACAGATATTGTAATTTCCGTACGGGGGAGACATTTAATCGATAGTTGCTAGCCTGGTGTCGGCAGATAAATACGTTATTGCAGTTCCTTTGTTTGTAGTGCTATGGAATGTTCCTTGGTCATGCACGCATTTATGAAAGAGCGTTGATTTCTTACAAACACAGACAATGTAATATAGTATCGATTTATAAAAGGTTTGGAATACTATCATAAAATGATGTCTACGACACTAGAGGTCTCACTGAACTAGGCACATCCAGTAGTACCTACATATTGGACGGTGTTTACTACTGGCATGCTTTGAGGACGTTTCCCAGTCATGTAAACACACCGCTGCTGCAGTGACACACCGAGAGCCGTCCAGTATTAACAACAGCTTCGTTCAGTTTGTGTTCAGCACTAGCCGCCCGGGATTAGCCGAGCGGTCTGTGCGCTGCAGTCATGGGCTGTGCGGCTGGTGCCGGCGGAGGTTCGAGTCCTCCCTCGGGCATGGGTGTGTGTGTTTGTTCTTAGGATAATTTAGGTTAAGTAATGTGTAAGCTTACGGACTGATGACCTTAGCAGTTAAGTCCCATAAGATTTCACATTTTGTTCAGCACTGCAGTAACATTCCACGTAGAGGCATACAACACTTTAATGACGTCAGGGTAGTGGCATTACTTTCAAAAGGTCATACATAGCAAGATGTTTTTGATCGGTTATGTGGCACTCAGAGTACTGTGTCTGAGGTTCGGAAAAAGTACAGAGAGACGGGAAATGTGAACGATAGACTTCGTAGTCGTCGTTCTCGTATGACAACACCAACTCGGGATCGTTTCCTCCAAGTGTCGGCTCAGAGGAGCTCAACATCAGCTGCCAGAAGTATTGAAATTGACTTCTCCCGAGCAACAGAAATTCATATCTCAAACTGAACAGTGCGTAGAAGGTCGCATCCGGGTGGTCTTCATTCCAGAAGACCAATGTGAAGTTTTGCCCTGAACCAACGGAACCAATGCGTGTCGACAATGGACCACTGCAGAATGGAATAATGTAAGGACTTTTTGCATGGTACCTGTTGAAAGTGGCCATTACACAGCGTCCGAATCCACGTGACAATCATCAGCATTTCACTGAAACTTCCAGTGAGGAATAGGACCACATACCCCAAGACAAACTTGATCGTCTTAACCAGAGGGTGCCTCGCAGCGCGGAAGAACTCACCCGTGTCCGAAGAGCATATACTCACTAGTAAAGACTTATAATCATCATTATGAAATAAAGCTTTTCACTAAGTTTTCAAGACGTACAATTAGGAGAGAGCATGCTTTGTTTTGTAATGATTTTTTGTAACTAACAAAAATCGTTCTTGTTTTCAGGAGAAATTATGTTTACTTTGTTAATAAAGTATTGTACAAACATCAATGGGTGGTCTACAAGAGGTCGTTTTAGTAAAGTCTGTCACATTCCAGGCTATTGTTGAGGTGTGGTGTTTTCTTTTTAAAGTGACTGCATTGTCTCGGAGCAAAGTCTGACACTTTTTTACCGATGATTGAGTTTATATGATGATTCCAAATCATATCGTTACGGTTGTAAACATCCGGTGTTTCCATGAGTTTACTGTGTAAATTTAAAGCAAGTTTCTCGTACTTGAATCAAAAATGGCAATGTAACCGAGAATCTGATGTATGATTTTAGGCTTTCCCAGACGATGATGACATCGTAACTTTTCGGATATTCAGCCAGGTGGCGCCATCCAATGGTACGGTATTTTCGCAAGCTCTCTTGTTGCCATCTTCAGGCATTCAAACAGTTGGGCCCCGTTCTATATGCTCGTATACCGTCTCCATTCCGCTTCCATTATGCTATTTACACTACTGGCCATTAAAATTGCTACACCACGAAGATGACGTGCTACAGACACGAAATTTAACCGACAGGAAGAAGATGCTGTGATATGCAAATGACTAGCTTTTCAGAGCATTCACACAAGGTAGGCGCCGGTGGCGACACCTACAACGTGCTGACATGAGGAAAGTTTCCAACCGATTTCTCATACACAAACAGCAGTTGACCTGCATTGCCTGGTGAAACATTATTATGACGCCTAGTGTAAGGAGGAGAAATGGGTACCATCACGTTTCCGACTTCGATAAACGTCGGATTGTAGCCTATCGCGATTGCCGTTTATCGTATCGCGACATTGCTGCTCGCGTTGGTCGATATCCAATGACTGTTAGCAGAATATGGAATCGGTGGGTTCAGGAGGGTAATACAGAACGCCGTGCTGGATCCCAAGGGCCTCGTACCACTAGCAGTCTAGATGACAGGCATCTTATCAGAATGGCTGTAATGGATCGCCCTGCCACGTCTCGATCCCTGAGTCAACAGATGGGGACGTTTGCAAGACAACAACCAACTGCACGAACAGTTCGACGACGTTTGCAGCAGCGCTCTGAGACAATGGCTGCGGTTACCCTTGACGCAGCATCACAGACAGGAGCGCTTGCGATGGTGTACTCAACGACGAACCTGGGTGCACGAATGGCAAAACGTCATTGTTTCGGATGAATTCAAGTTCTGTTTACAGCATCATGACGGTCGCATCCGTGTTTGGCTACATCGCGGTGGACGCACATTGGAAGCGTGTATTCGTCATCGCCATACTGGCGTGTCACCCGGCATGATGGTATGGGGTGCCATTGGTTACACGTCTCGGTGACCTCTTGTTCACATTGACGGCGCTTTGAACAGTGGACGCTACATTTCAGATGTGTTACGACCCGTGGCTGTACCCTTCATTCGATCCCTGCGAAACCCTACATTTCAGCAGGATAATGCACGACCGCATGTTGCAGGTCCTGTACGGGCCTTTCTGGATACAGAAAATGTTCGAATGCTGCCCTGGCCAGCACGTTCTCCAGATCTCTCACCAATTGAAAACGTCTGGTCAATGGCGGCCAAGCAACTGGCTCGTCACAATACGCCAGGCACTACTCTTGATGAACCGTGGTATCGTGTTGAAGCTGCATGGGCAGCTGTACCTGTACACGCCATCAAAGCTCTGTTCGACTCCATGTCCAGGCGTATCAAGGCTGTTACTACGGCCAGAGGTGGTTGTTCTGGGTACTGATTTCTCAGGATCTATGCAATTGCGTGAAAATGTATTCACATGTCAGTTCTAGTATAATATAAGTGTCCAATGAATACCCGTTTATCATGTGCATTTCTTCTTGGTGTAGCAATTTTAATGGCCAGTAGTGCAACTCAAGCCAAAAAGGTGCAATTTACTGTTAATAATATAATTTAACTACAAGGTTCCCATTAAGGACCTGTAAGGCCAATATGAAAGCTGCTAACCTTTTATATTAGCTATCGACCTTGGATTTATCGTATCTGTGTGTGGAAGAGGAAGTGTGTGGTTGTGACAAGAATCAAAGTCCACAATTTCTGTGCCACAACAGGGGGTGTTTACTTGGCTGATCTAGAGTGGGCATGCCTGCATAGTGTGATTTAAGCTCTTCAGTTATGGTGTGAATGGATCTTCACACTGACACACTCGAGGCTCGGTGCCAGTCCATATGCAGAAACCTGAGTGGCTCATTTTAAACACGGTGTCAAAATGTGGCGGCCTGTGTGTTGTTGGGCAGGGCTTCACGGTGGCGCTGTTCTACTGCTTTCTCAACTCGGAGGTGCAGACGGCGGTGCGGCACCGGCTGGACAGCTGGCAGACGGCTCGCAGTCTCGGCGGCGCTGGGTCCGGCGCCCGCAGGCTCAAGAGGTCCAACAGCCGCGACGGCTCGCCCAGGTCCCGCACCGAGAGTATACGGTCTGTATGGCCCGCACACGTCACTATGGGCAAGCACGCTGGTGCTCGCGCGGAGCATGTTTCTCTTCCCTCAACTGACACTTTATTACATAACGACTTGCTAGGTGATTGTAGCTATGTTCCCTGCTACCACTAGGCTCTCTCCAATTACGCTGCGGCTGAAGTCTTAATGGGTGCATGTTCAGTGCCTGAAGGCCAGAACTAGAGTTAAGCTTCGAATTATGAGTAACGTATTATTCTTAGGAAAGCTTGACAGAACTCGTTCCATACACTTAACAAACGTTACTGTATATTTATTTTTTATTCTCACGTCTATTTCCGTAGGACCAAATGGAGGAGCAAATCTCCAAGGCCATGGAACGCGTCAGTACATGAAATTACAACGTAAAAGTAACAACGGAAAAAATAAAATCTTTATGAACCCAAAAAATCAAGCCATAAGGTTAAGTAAACGAAATCAACAACATAACAAAAGAATCAGCTTTTCAAGGAACTCCTCAACAGAATAGGAGTGACCCATGAGGAACTTTTCAGCATAGATTTGAAAGGGAGTGGACTACTGCTAAGATATTTGAATTCTTGTAGTAGCTTATTGAAAATGGATGCAGCAGTATACTGCACACTGCACACCTTTCTGCACGAGAGTTAAGGAAGTGCGATCCAAATGCGGATTGAATTTCTGCAGAGTATTACCAGAATGAAAGCTGCTAATCTTGGGAATAAACTGATATTTTTAACAATAAATGATAGTAGAGAATATATAATTGAGAGGGCAATGTCAAAATACCCATACTAGTGAAAAGGAGTCGACAAGAGGTTCGCGAACTCACGCCACTAAGCTAAAAATATCAGCTTAGAATGGGAAGAGTTAACTCATTACCATAACACATGAGCGAATGAAAATAAGCAAAGGAAACTAATTTTCCTGTCGAACGATCACTTGCTTCTGATATCGTTCGAATAGTAAATATAGCAGCATTAAGACTTTGAACAAGATCCTGAACGAGGGCCTTCCACGACAGTTACTATCTATCTTAACACCTAGAAATTTGAACTGTGCAGTTTCACTACTGGTATGCCCATTCTGTGAAACTAAAACGTCCGGTTTTGTTGAATCGTGTGTTGGAAAATGTAAAAACTGAGTCTTACTATCATTTAGCTTTAATTTTCTACATGCCATGAACTTATCTCATGAACTGCACTATTTGAAACAGAACCCATGTTGCACACGACATTCTTTACCACCAGGCTAGTGTCATCAGCAAACAGATATATTTTAGAATTGCCCTTAATGCTAGAGGGCACATCATTTATACAAATAAGGAACAGCTGTTGCCCCAACACTGATCCCTGAGGCACCCCACGTTTGACCATACCCCACTCAGACCCCACATCACAGCCATTATGAACACTGCGAATAATGACCTTTTGCTGTCTGTCATTAAACTAAGAAGTGAACCATTTGTGAGCTACTCCCGGAATTCCGTAATGGCCCAACTTCTGGAGCAGTATTTTGTGATCAACACGATCAAATGCCTTAGTTAAATAAAAAAGAAATATACCTGACGTTCGAAACCTTTTGTTTAATGCATCCAGTACCTCACAGAGAAAAGGTAATATACTATTTTCAGTTGTTAAACGACTTCTAAAGCCGAACTGTACAATTCATAGCCAGTTATGTGATATAAAATGATCAATTATCTTTATATATACAGCCTTTTCTATAACTTTAGCAAACACTGCTGGCATCAGAATAGGTCTAAAATTGTCCACATTATCCCTTTCTCCCTTTTTATATAGCGGTTTTACTACTGAGTAGTTTAATCGTTCAGGAAACTGACCATTCTTAAAAGAAAATTTACAGATATGGTTAAGTACAGGGCTAATATTCTGCTAGGCACTCCATCATATCCAGGAGATCCTTTGTATTCAGTGATTAAATTATTGACTCAATCTCCCCCTTGTCAGCATCGCAGAGGGGTATTTCAGACACCAGTCTCGGAACGTCATTTTCCAAGAGAGTTATATGATTCCCTGTAGAAACTAAGTTTATTTAATCAACCAGCAATGCTCAGAAAATAATTGTTTGGTTCTATACATATCAGTAACAGAAATAGTTTTAGTGCGAACTTATTTTATATCATCAACCTTGTGCTGCAGACCAGGCACTTAAACTACGCAACTGACCACATGGTCTTAATTTTATCCCGTGAATTAGCTACTCTATTTGCGTACCAATACTCTTCTTTGCCTTCCTAAGAACATTTTAAACACCTTACAGTACTGTTTGTAATGGACTCACTATAGCTTGATTTTGACAACTTCTAACATTTTGATGTAATCCCCTCTTTGTTCTATATGATATTCTTATCCCACCTGCCAGCCACCCAGGCTGCCTTTTACAGCTAGTAATCCTTTTAGAACGTTATAATAGAAAATAATTCTCAAAGAGCATGAGAAATGTGTTAAGGAAAGAATTATAATTGTCATCTACGTTTTCGGCACTACAAACATCATGCCACTAGTTCCTTAACGAGGTTTAAAGTACTCGTTATTGTCGTTGGATTAGCTTTCCGACTTAGTTTGTAATTATATGTGACATTTGATTCAGTACGGAAGCCTTTTAGTGTTAAAATTTGTGCACCATTGCTTGAAAGGCCATTCATCCCATCTAGTAACGAACATGAATAAAAATATTGTCTATGTCTGTGGTACTGTTCCCCTGCAACCTAGTTGAAAAACAAAAAAAAAAAAAAAAGAACAGTCTGCATCAGATTATATGAGTTTAGAAAATCTACCAACATCTTTTTTCTTGCACAATCATATACAAAATTAATATCGAAGTTACCACATATAACGAATTTCTGGTACTTCCTATAAAGTGAATCAAGAACATCTCTAGCTCGAGCAGAAATGCTTTGGAGTTAGGCGACCGATTAACAACAACAATTAGAAGTTTAGTTTCACTAAATTCAACTGCCCCTGCTCAACATTCAATATCTGTTCAATGCAGAGCTGTGATGCGACTATGGACTCAAAGGGAATACTGTTTTTTTACGTACATGGCCGCTCTTCCATCCTGCAAAAAACTCCTTGAAATTCCAAACGATAAGCAAAGTTATACAAAAAGGACGTCGTGGCGTTCTTCCACTGCCACAGCGTCTACCATAAAGGGTCAACATTCTCGATGAACTTTTCAGACGATTACATTGTCCGTTTTAGGCTAGCTTCGGGTCAGTTTCGACTGTATAATTATAATCAAGCAACATACAGACTATCTCTATTCAACATGCCGCAGCGATCCAAACGTAAACATTAACGTGATCTGTACTGAATATGAACAAAAAGTCTGTAATACCCGCCGGAGACCCATGTACAATACAGCGCAAGGACGTATTTGACAACCACCCACTGAAAAACCACATTTTTCAACACGTAGACCTCCTACTTATTCTACCATTACATACATACGCAAACTCATTGAGTCTTGTTCTTCATCCTTTGTTCCCAGAATATTCTGAGTGAAAATGGGAAGCTGAGTTCCTTACCAGGATTGCTTTGAAAATCCGTCTTGATTTGTGGGTAGAAGCTTTATCCCCTGAACTTAGAGTATGATAAAAAATTCTACAAGATTGACGTTAAGGATATTGACCTGTAATTACGTGGACCCATTTTGTACTTTTGTCTTACACGGCAGCCAACATGCGCTGGGTGAGAGACTGACGATAAATGTAACTGAGAATCAGAACACTTTCTGTAAAACGAATTGGGAATACCATCTGGACCTCGCGTATTGTTTGTTTTCAACTCTTTCAGCGACCGCATCATTAGACAAATGGTTAGTGTCGCATCACTTGGTGCGAAAGAATCTGCGTTCCATTCCCGGTACCTCCTCGTATTTTTCTGACTTTAGTAAGGTCTGCAAATGTGTCTAGTCAGCCTGGTGAGGCCAAATAAGGAGCTGCTTGAATAAGGAAGAAGCACCATCATCAAAGTTCATTAATTGTTACTATAGGATAGAGGTATTTTTGACATACTGATCACGTGTCCCAAGAACGTACATCACGTCTCTTACTTCCTTGTACGCAGTAGCCGCAATTCGGAGCAAGTGTAACGTCTAATCCCTCAGTGCTGTTCTCTATTACTGTTTCAGCTCCTTTTCAACACCAGTAATGCCAGACTGCCACACCAGACTGGTCTACGAGCGATTCAACAGAAATCTTTGACTTGCTCAGTGATTTGACGTAGAGCCACAATTTTCTGGGATTCTCGGCAAATCTACCTATAATGTATGACGTTGGAAGTTGCTGACTGCTCTGAACAAGCCGCGCGGGATTAGCCGAGCGGTCTGGGGCGCTGCAGTCATGGGCTGTGCCGCTTGTCCCGGCGGAGGTTCGAGTCCTCCCTCGGGCATGGGTGTGTGTGTTTCTCCTTAGGATAATTTAGGTTGAGTAGTGTGTAAGCTTAGGGAGTGATGACCTTAGCAACTAAGTCCTATAAAATTTCACACAAAAATGTTTCAAATGGCTCTGAGCACTATGGGACTTAACATCGTTGGTCATCAGTCCCCTAGAACTTAGAACTACTTAAACCTAACTAACCTAAGGACATCACACACATCCATGCCCGAGGCAGGATTCGAATCTGCGACCGTAGCGGTCGCGCGGCTCCGGACTGAGCGCCTAGAACCGCGAGACCACCGCGGCCGGCATTTCACACACATTTTTTGCTCTGCACATGGATCTCTTAGTAGACCCACGCATTTCTAAAAACGTTAGCCTGTTCACTGTTCGGCGATATGGCTGAATACGGATTAAGAGTAAATCAAACTAAAACAAAAGTAAGTAGCGGCAAATTTATCAAAATTGATAGATAAACAAGTAAGAGAATTGATAGAAAACTGCTAACTTGGAAGAAACTAACATTTGACAAACGAAGCAAGAAGGACGTAAAAGCAGGCTGGACCAAGCAAAGAAGGCGTTTCAGATCAAAAGAGGACTATTAGTATCAAAAATCGGCCTTAATACGAGGAAGTAGTTAATGAAAAGGTAGCTTTGGAAACGATTCATGGACAGTGGGAAAAGTGGAATAGAAGAGAATCGAAGAGTTTCAGATGCGGGGCTATAAAAGAATGCTAAAAACGAGGTGAAGAAGAAGAAATTAGGAGATTCTCCCCAGAATTGAGAGCCGAGCGGGACAACTTGTCGAAAACATGGAGAAGAAGTAGGACCGGGATGAAAGGACACGTATTAAGACATCCGAGAATAATAAAAGTTCAACATGCTCTAGATGTAAGACCAGCAACCCTTTTATTTCATGAAGAGATCATCACAAATCTGTCACAGTAGCGATACATATGCAGGGTGAACATTAGTAAAACCGAGAAACTACAGGGATGGATTCCTGAATGGAAATGCTGGAAAGAAGGTCCTATGAAAATGTATCCGGAAATGCATTGTTCCCACGGTAGATGGCGCCGGCCAACTACAGTTCCTCTGGCCACGTACCGTGTTTTCCTTGTGTGTTGCAGGCTGTGTGATTGACGAAGCGTACTGTAAGCGGCAGAATGGCCGGTATTTATGCAGGAACGAGCCGAGATGGTGTTTGTGTTCTGTGAAACAGATGGAAACGGTAGAGACTGACTCTGCGGCTGATCCAGGCGGAGGTTCGAGTCCTCCCTCGGGCATGGTTGTGTGTGTTTGTCCTTAGGACAATTTAGGTTAAGTAGTGTGTAAGCTTAGGGACTGATGACCTTAGCAGTTAAGTCCCCCAAGATTTCACACACATTTGAGCATTTTGGTAGAGACTGACCCCAGCTACACCACACAACATTTCAAGAAGGTGATAAGAATAGTAACTCTTCTCTTGCAGGATACACGTCATCGTATATGGTGTAGACTACATTGGCAGGCCACTTGCCCTAGGGTTCATCTTGTTGAACCCGATCATCGAAATCTGTTATGCGCACAGTCCGCCGTCTGTCTGCACGTTCGTCTGTCTAAAAGGAGCCATGATAACACAAACGCCAAAAGAGGACTTGAAATGTTGTGTGACGTAGTATCTGTGATGATACTTGTTTTGGTATAGCCGGGCTGCCTCTCGACCGTTTCCATCTGTTTGGCCGTAAATAAACACCATCTCGACTTATCCCCGACATGAATACTGCTTACAGTACGCTGCGTCAATGATACAACCTGCAGCACACGAAGAACACAGGACGCGTGGTCAGAAGAAGTGTCATTCATCACCCCTATCTACCGTGGTAACGACGCATTGCCGGAGATCTATTCATAGGATCATTTTCTCCCCATTTCCAGAGAGGATTATATCTCAGCAGTTTGTTGGTCTTGTTAATGTGCACCCTGTATTTTAGTTTTTAGTTTCGAATCGACTGACTCGTTCTCAAGCCTGACCTACTGAAGCTAGAAGGAAGGTGCCTGATCCTAATGTCAACCATCTAAAATTGGCAATACATGCATCACACAGAGGCGGGAAATGTATATCGCAATATACATAGGCTCTGTATTCAAATAAGAATCAAACTCTAGTAGTTTGAATCAGACTCTTATAGTTGGCAGTTCGCTGCTGCACCTCCGAGGATACGTCCCGCAGCTGGAGACGAAACGTGAGGGGAAGTTTTATGTATCGACCATGGCCCGTCAGCCCAAAAGTTATAAGTGAAGTTGCGTTTTAAAATGGTTCGAACGGCTCTGAGCACTATGGGACTTAACTTCAGAGGTCATCAGTCCCGTAGAACTTAGAACTACTTAAACCTAACTAACCTAAGGACATCACAGACATCCATTCCCGAGGCAGGATTCGAACCTACGACCGTAGCGGTCTCGCGGTTCCAGACTGAAGCGCCTAGAACCGCTCAGCCACACCGGTCGGCTTGCGTTTTACTATTGACAGATATAGAGGGTAGAGCCCATAGCGGAAAACGGTCATTAGAGCATTGATGACAAAAAATCTGCACTTGAAAATAGGTGTACTCGCAGCCACATCGAATTTTAAACAGCCAAGCAAAAGCGACTGTGTATAAACGGCAGTCAAACGAAACGCAGATCAATCGAAAAAACTTAAATAAAATATGTTTTGTACGACTTGGTACATAACGGTAAGGATAGTTGGGATACAGAGTTGTGTGGCTACTGTCGTCATAGGAAAGCTGAACAGGACCTGAAGTGATTAGCGAACAAGTGTAGACAGTAACAAGAAGATTTACTTGTATTTCTCTACGCATACGAAGAATCATGACAGTGCAGAAGAAACAGAATCGACCTATTACAACAGCAACAACGATGGTTACGGGGTCGCGACTGCGTGGCTGCCTGTAGCATTGTGCGGCCGAGCGGGACTGGGATGAGGCGCTGCACCTGGCCGTCCTACGCTACGGCGACAGGTGGTGCTCGAAGTACAGAGCTGGGTCCACGTCAGACAGAAACTTGCAAATCCGTTACCAACGTAACTACGCGCGTGGCGTGGTATCGATACGTGATACTATCAGGTGTTTATTATTTCGAAACTGTTCGCCTTATCTGTTAAAAGATTTATCCCTCTGTGAGACAAGAATGTCACTACATTCAAGGAAAAAATGTTCGCGGTTGCCTGCGGAATCATGATTATACCCAGAAATACACCTCTTCGTCCGAAGCAAATTGACAGTTTCGAATGTCTTCATCCATAGCACAAAGATATGGAAATTGCATGAGAGGTTTCGAGGTCATGTGGAAGCTTGGAAGAGAACTGCAGTGAAACTTCTGCAGCGTACTCAAAACTTTGGCAATATATGGGCAGTTAAACGAACTATCTCAGCATTTACTATAAGCGATTTAGGGAAAATACGGGTCTGTAAGGTCGAAAGGATATTACAACCTCCATCCTCCCGAGTATGAACCCAGTGTCTTACCAATGTACCACCCCAATTATCGACCACATCAACTATATTGTTAACATGGCTGCTAAGTAACGCAAGGAAATTGTGCGCTTACGACCGTATGTCAGTACCACCCTAACTGAAACAAAAAGACAGGTGAAAGTCTGTCACCACTTCGTGAAAACAAAGAATGAAATTTACACACAGCCGTCATTCTGTTCGCAGGTACACACCAATTCTGCTAACAAATTAAAGGATTTGCAGTATAAACAGGTAGGAGCAAGACATTTACTTTCGTTCCCCAGGAAATGCGCATAGGTACTCATATTATTCTCTAAGTCATATTGTCCAATAAATAAATCACAGTATACCATATCATTCATTCTAGGTTTTGCGAAGATGCTCCTTAGTCGTGAGGCATTTGTCGAAACTGTACATGCCCGCCTAGATAATTGCATCTGGGTTTTCTCTTCCTCATCATCAACGCATCAGGTACCTTATCGAAAACATTTCACCTCTACAGTGGTTTCCATCTGAAACCACCCGCTGTTCCCTTTGGTGTAGATAACAGAATGTATAAAGAAAAGGGGACCTTCAAAAGTATAAAACAGGAAGGAGCTGTTCAAATTGGTGAGAAACAGTGAGTGCAGAAGTCCATTGATACGCCCAGTTAGTTCTTCCGATTTAACAAGTTTTCTCTGGAATACGCCATTTGAAATCCAGGTAGGAGAGTACTCTCCCAACTTACGTAACATTGCACCTCAGCCAACAACCTCGCCAGCGCTTTGCAGCCACTAAAATTCACGTAACATACCCTTAACCCTCTGCCGTCCGGCGACACCACAGTGGTGTCATGCGCGAAATAGCGGTCAACGGCCGGCGGCATCAAAGTGCTCCCGTGAGCATAGTATCGCGCAGTGGCCGGCATTTAGTGTTCTTTTGTTAAGATAACAGTAAGTTATACATTTCAACAAGTTTTTTTTGTTTTTATAAGTACTAGTGCCCTTTCATCATGGCAGACGAAAGAAACGATACGATTATTTACGATGAATGCGCGGACGTCTTGTCTGACGTTCCGGACGACTTGGTCGATTGATAAGAGGACATTGGACATCGATGAAATGAAAGTGAAGCAGAAGATAGTGAGTTACGTCCAAGAAGAATTCGGCGAACGCTACGGTTACCAACTGATTCGGATAAATCAGGCGAAGAACACAGTGCACAGTGGTCAGACTTCGATTTACCGGCGACCAACAATAAATCTGAAGGATCTCCGGGTCCAAACATATTTCCGACATATACACAGAGCGTTGAGGATATCGTCGATTTATATACAGGGAACGATCTATTTGAATACATTAGCAATGAAACCAACAAGTACTGCAGTAAGAACTGCAATAGAAGGAAATTGTATAAAAAAATGCTAAATTTGCTGACGTTATGGGGCCCTTGCTATCCTTAGAGGAATTGTAAAAAGAGCAAGGATCAATAACTATTGGTCAACGAATCCGTTGACAGACATATCGAAATTTCGCAAAACAATGTCCTGCAACCGATTCAGACCAATATTATCATTTATCCATTTTTCCGGCAATAACAATGTACCGGATAATGGCGACAGGCTTTTAAAAGTACCATTCGTAACTGATTATTTTTCCCAAAAGTTTAAATACACAAATATTTGAAACAAACAAATTTTGAATTCAATTGCTTAGGTATGTCTTCGAAATTTCATGACAGTAGGGGAATAGGATTAAAAACGTATGAGAACTAATGATGAGATTAGTAACACTTAACAATTTATAATCTCCCGATAGTGTCAAGAACGGCCGGCGACAAGCCAAGTAATCCGAATTAGCGCTGCCGAAACCAAGGGAATCAATTTGTACGAGACGCGCGGACGGCAAAGTGTTAATGTTGAAACTTTCCGGCACACAGTTTTAATCTGCCTGGAAGTTTAACATCAGCGCACACTCCGCTTCAGACTGAAAATCTCATTCTGTACCATTAATATTGCTTATAAAATACTGTCATTAACGCAGTATCTCTATTCCTATTCACTCGTCTCCTATAAACACTTACGACCCGCTGCTAATTTCAATCCAGGGCTAGTATGACCTAGAACTCCTTCTACAGTTACCTGCCTCCGGCATCCTTATGTGAGAAGAAGTGGAATTCCCTCACACTATCATTTATTTCCAGCTCTGCTACTAAATTTCGGGGCCGAGCGGTTCTCGGCGCTTCAGTCTGGAACCGCGCGACCGCTACGGTCGCAGATTCGAATCCTTCCTCTGGCATGGATGTGTGTGATGTTTTTAGGTTAGTTAGGTTTAAGGAGTTCTATGTTCAAGAGAACTCATGACCTCAAATGTTAAGTCTCATAGTGCTCAGAGCCATTTGAACCATTTGAACTAAATTTCTGTTTACTTCAACCCTTGAACATTTTTATCATTGTAGTTATAGAAACTATGTTCTTAACATAATTACTGACATTACTGTTGTCAGAAATACACTCTAGGACAAAAAACCATGCACGACAATGGAATTACTCCAACTGATCAGCCGCGCGGAGGGGCCGCGCTGTTAGAGGCGCCATGTCACGGTCTGCGCGGCCCCTCCGCCGGAGTTTCGAGTCCTCCCTCGATCTTGGATGTGTGTGTTGTTCTTAGCATTCGTTATTTAAGTTAATTTAAGTAGCGTGTAAGTGTAGGGACCGATGACCTCAGCAGTTTGCTCCCTTAGGAATTCACACACATTTGAACATTTTCGAACTGTACCGGAGTTAGTAGATTTGACGGACACGTACAGAGAAAGAAAAGATTACAATATCATAAGGCCCACAGGTGGGCCAATTAGTTATTGACGTGCTCAATTTGCGAAGAACTTTCTCTTGCATAAACCATCCAATATTTCTGAAATTATAACTATTTGTATGTATGTGCATGTATATCACATCGAACGATTTACGTCCCATTCGGACAATTCCTTCAGGGGGCGACGATTTCTTTTGTCTTAGAGTGTATAATCAGCGATTTTGAAATTTGTTTTCATGACACAGGGGAGTTTACACAAACCACTACACCACTGCTAGTTTTTTTTCAGAAAAAAAAGATCTTGGCAATCCATAACAGGGGCATTAAGAGAATAAAATCCAGTATGGTGGTTGTATATTTTGAGACTATTCATCGCAAAATAATTTAGACAAAGGTTATTGCCCTTTCTTTCCTAATAAGCACTTGTCTCATCCATAGGTTGAGACAAAGTCATGGGATAGCAGTGGGATACGAGACAGTTTCTGGCTGCTAAAGTCCATTACTGAATTGCCTTCGAACAGTCCTGGCAGAAATTAGTTACAGACACCCCATATGCAATGTTACTCATAGTACACCGTCGATCACACCGTATGAATCTGCGAAGGTGACGTGATGTCCGTTCCTCAAACACTTGTTGTCATCATGTGAAGCAGTTTACACTTGTACAAACATTGTCTCTACCGTATTCCACCCCAGACATTGTTGACTTCAGTAACAGAAATTCTTATGCAATCTCCGATATAATACTTTCCATACATCTCACATTGGTTATCATCCCATGTTCCAAGTCTGTGAACTGCCTTGTTAATTTCGTACTTGTCTCTAAAAGACTGCTCGGATATGGGGTCTATACTCGTGCTATGAGAAACATCTAACAGCAGCATTCGGGAGTCATATGTGACACACAGTCGAGTGGAGCAACCCTACCACTAACTTTTACCATCTCTGTCTAGATCACAACATCAGATCACTACTTTTAACGTTCAAACGACACGCATTAATATTATTATTCTTTGACGTGAGATATGTATTCATTTCCTTTTTAAATCTTCGTACACATGTGTCTAATGATGAGCCATAACTTTTTTCTGCTTAGCAGTGTGATGGACCACTTTTGGAACGGGATACAGGAAAGTTTCTGTGCTGTATTAAACTGGCAGACCCCTGGTATGTTTCGGAAGGTATGTGTCACTGTATGTCTAGGCACAGGTAAAGCAGGTGAAGCCGATGGTTAGCGGGCGCGAAGCTACACAATGTGATCAATAGTATCCGGATACCCCCAAAACTTTCCGTTTTTCATATTAGGTGCATTGTGCTGCCACGTTCGGCCAGGTATTCCATATCAGCGACCTCATTAGTTATTAGACATTGTGAGAGAGTAGAATGGGGCACTCCGCGGGCGGACTTCGAACGTGGTCAGATGATAGGGTGTCACTTGTGTCATATATCTGTACGAGAGATTTCTACACCCAGAAACGTCCCTGGGTCCACTGTTTCCGATGTGTTGGTGAAGTGGAAAAGTGAATTGCCACGTACAACACAAAAACGTACAGGCCGAACTCGTCTGTTGACTGACAAGGGACCGCCGACAGTTGAAGAGGGTCGTAATGTGTAATAAGCAGACGTCTATCTAGACTATCACACAGGAATTCCAAACTGCATCAGGATCCACTGCAGGTACTATGAGAGATAGGCGGGATGTGAGGAAACTTGCATTTCATGGTCGAGTGGCTGCTCGTAAGTCACACATCATGCAGGTAAGTGCCAAACGACGCCTCACTTGGTGTAAGGAGTGTAAACATTGGACGATTGAATAGTGGAAAAACGTTGTGTGGAGTGAGGAATCACAGTATATAACGTGGCGTTCCGATGCTAAGGCGGGGGTATGGCGAATGCCCGGTGAACGCAATCTGCCGGCATGTGTTGCGACAACAGTAAAAGTCAGAGGCGGTGGTGTTACGGTGTGGTTGTTTTTTTCATGGAGAGGGCTTGTAGCCCTTGTTTTGAGCGGCAGTATCACAGCACAGGCCTGCATTGATGTTTTAAGCACCTCCTTGCTTCCCGCTGTCGAAGAGCAATTCCTGGGTGGCGATTGCATCTTGCATCACGATCGAGCACATGTTCATATTGCATGGCATGTAGCGGAGTGGTTACACGACTATAACATCCCTGCAGCGGACTGGCCTGCACAGAGTTCTGACCTGAAACCTACAGAAGACGTCTGGGATGTTTTGGAACGCCTTCTTCCTGCCAGGCCTCTCCGACCGACATCGATACCTCTTCCCAGTGTAGCACTCCGTGAAGAACGGGCTGCCATTCCCCAAGAAACATTCCAGCACCTTGATTGAACGTAAGCCTGCTAGAGTGGAAGCTATCATGAAGGTTAAGGGTGAGCCAACACCATAGTGAATTCCTGCATTACCGATCGAGGGCGCCACGAACTTTTACGTCATTTTCATCCAGGTGTCCGGATACTTTCGATCACATAGTGTACCTCCTGTTACCGTCTGATATTTGTTACATTAAGTTCAGACACAGCGAATTTGTGGTCGAGATATGAACTTCTTTATCATTCTCCTCGAACAACTTCAACAGTATTCTGGCATTATGACACGGACATTTACCCTGCTGGAACATGTCATCGCCATCGGGGAATATATCAAGCTTGAAGAAATGCATGTGGTTCACAATGATTTTATCGTTGTCTACATAGATAAGGATGCCTTAGATTACTAACTCTGGTCTCACTGAAAACCAGTTGAATAACCCCCGTAGCGTAATACTGCCCACTTCGGCCCGCGTCCATGGCATGGTGCATGTTACGAGATCTTTTGTCCCGGTGACAGCTTACACTAATGATACATGATGTAATAAGAAACGTGGATCATCTCCACAGGGGAAACGTTTCCACTGATCCACGTCCTATCTCTAGAATTCTGTACCGTGCATACTGTGCTCTTAATTGACGATGTCGTTGGGTTGACATGGTAACAGGTCGTCTGCTGCTGCGCTCATAGTTCAAAAATGCGCACTAAGCGGTCTGCCTTGAAATACTTGTGCCTGCACGAGCATAATATGTCGTCAGATGTAACATAGATCGCCGTCTATCCTGCTTCACGAAGCGGCAGTCCCTTCGAACATCACTGGACGTTTGACATCTTGTCACCTAATCGTGTTTTCACCATACTCTAACCACTTTCCGTAGATGCTTACTACTGTATCCGTGCCGTACCCAGTTGCTAATCGCTAGAGTCTGAAAGTCCGAAGAGCTAAACCAGTCGAAATTGAACACATTCCAGAACGTCAAAGGGACACGTAACGTGACAAGAGAGCACACCTCAAAAGAGAACATCCCTAAACTTATAAACATCTAAATGTGGCAGATTATCGGCAGGTCAGACTTCTAAGTTAGCAAAAGCACATCTGACGTGATTCGGCAGCCACCGTAATTCCTCACCTCGAAAACCAGATTCTCCCTCCAGTAAAGACGGTGCGGGCAAGTCCTTCCGCCGGCCACTGTGACCAATTCACTGGCTACAACCTTCACTGGATCCACATTCTCATGTCCCGTGCCTTATCAACAGTCGTGTATACGAACCTATGACAGTAGGAGGCAAAAAGCCCATTCAGCCTCGCCGTTTCTGAGATGCTAATTGGCAACCGACGACTGTACCGCATGCCTGCTATCAAAGCCGAGTACGCCCTTTTACTGTCCTCATTGTCCGCGGTATGATTCGCCATTAGTTTTATCTCCGCTTATGCACTATTCTTACCTGGTCACGTGCCCGTCTCACCAGGAGGAGGCACTGAATCTCAAAGAGGTTAGTGGTCATTAGAGTACATAGTGAGTACGTTCTGTCAGTTGAAAATGCAAACGAGAGTTTTCAGAGTGAAAATATCATTCTGGAAACGAGATCAAGTTTAGAACCTGCCTTTCTGGAGCAGTCGTGTAAATAGTTAGGCTAAATGAAAACTCCTCCACATCTGACTCAAACTTTCATTGCTACCGATGACTTCTCCTATGATTTCCGTATGCTAAGATCAGAAGTACTTTAACGGAGAACGTGGGAATTGCACAACTGGAGGAACATGTGTGGTAGACGATCGTGATTTATCTTCGCACTAGGTATGCTTATGAATTGAACTTGCTGACCTGATTTTAGTATACAAGTAAGTTATTTCTGAGTGGTATCATTGTTTGTTATTGCAAGTTCATTGACTTATCCTTGTTGATGCCATTTTAGTTTCATTTCAGCACATAGTAATATTTGGGTACCACGCTCATTTCATTCGATGTACAGGGTGTTTCAAAAATGACCGGTATATTTGAAACGGCAATAAAAACTAAACGAGCAGCGATAGAAATACACCGTTTGTTGCAATATGCTTGGGACAACAGTACATTTTCAGGCGGACAAACTTTCGAAATTACAGTAGTTACAATTTTCAACAACAGATGGCGCTGCAAGTGATGTGAAAGATATAGAAGACAACGCAGTCTGTGGGTGCGCCATTCTGTACGTCGTCTTTCTGCTGTAAGCGTGTGCTGTTCACAACGTGCAAGTGTGCTGTAGACAACATGGTTTATTCCTTAGAACAGAGG
The DNA here is from genome assembly GCF_021461385.2 of Schistocerca piceifrons. Lineage (NCBI taxonomy): Eukaryota > Metazoa > Arthropoda > Insecta > Orthoptera > Acrididae > Schistocerca > Schistocerca piceifrons. The sequence goes on from NC_060140.1 coordinate 392,461,587, forward strand.
ATTTTTCTGGTGTTGGAATTCCACCGCCTAGAACACAGTGTTGTTGCAACAAGACGAAGTTTTCAACGGAGGTTTAATGTAACCAAAGGACCGAAACGCGATACAATAAAGGATCTGTTTGAAAAATTTCAACGGACTGGGAACGTGACGGATGAACGTGCTGGAAAGGTAGGGCGACCGCGTACGGCAACCACAGAGGGCAACGCGCAGCTAGTGCAGCTAGTGCAGCAGGTGATCCAACAGCGGCCTCGGGTTTCCGTTCGCCGTGTTGCAGCTGCGGTCCAAATGACGCCAACGTCCACGTATCATCTCATGCGCCAGAGTTTACACCTCTATCCATACAAAATTCAAACGCGGCAACCCCTCAGCGCCGCTACCATTGCTGCACGAGAGACATTCGCTAACGATATAGTGCACAGGATTGATGACGGCGATATGCATGTGGGCAGCATTTGGTTTACTGACGAAGCTTATTTTTACCTGGACGGCTTCGTCAATAAACAGAACTGGCGCATATGGGGAACCGAAAAGCCCCATGTTGCAGTCCCATCGTCCCTGCATCCTCAAAAAGTACTGGTCTGGGCCGCCATTTCTTCCAAAGGAATCATTGGCCAATTTTTCAGATCCGAAACGATTACTGCATCACGCTATCTGGACATTCTTCGTGAATTTGTGGCGGTACAAACTGCCTTAGACGACACTGCGAACACCTCGTGGTTTATGCAAGATGGTGCCCGGCCACATCGCACGGCCGACGTCTTTAATTTCCTGAATGAATATTTCGATGATCGTGTGATTGCTTTGGGCTATCCGAAACATACAGAAGGCGGCGTTGATTGGCCTCCCTATTCGCCAGACATGAACCCCTGTGACTTCTTTCTGTGGGGACACTTGAAAGACCAGGTGTACCGCCAGAATCCAGAAACAATTGAACAGCTGAAGCAGTACATCTCATCTGCATGTGAAGGTCCGCCCCGGTAGCTGAGTGGTCAGCGTGACAGACTGTCAATCCTAAGGGCCCGGGTTCGATTCCCGGCTGGGTCGGAAATTTTCTCCGCTCAGGGACTGGGTGTTGTGTTGTCCTAATCATCATCATTTCATCCCGATCGACACGCAGGTCGCCGAAGTGGCGTCAAATCGAAAGACCTGCACCAGGCGAACGGTCTACCCGACGGGAGGCCGTAGACACACGACATTTCCATTTTTATCTGCATGTGAAGCCGTTCCGCCAGACACGTTGTCAAAGGTTTCGGGTAATTTCATTCGGAGACTACGCCATATTATTGCTACGCATGGTGGATATGTGGAAAATATCGTACTATAGAGTTTCCCAGGCCGCAGCGCCATCTGTTGTTGAAAATTGTAACTACTGTAATTTCGAAAGTTTGTCTGCCTGAAAATGTACTGTTGTCCCAAGCATATTGCAACAAACGGTGTATTTCTATCGCTGCTCGTTTAGTTTTTATTGCCGGTTCAAATATACCGGTCATTTTTGAAACACCCTGTATATAGATCACATACATTTAAACTCGTAGTCATGCTTGAGACCCTCGCTTAAGGAAGTAGTTACTGTGTGGTTACCGAACCTGGCATTCGGTAATTGTTACAATCTTCTGAGACACTATGCCGATGCAGCTGACTGTATTACTTGTCGCAACATATCAACTGCTGGTACATATTCCATTCTTTATTGAGACGTTCTGTTCCACTCATTCTTGTGTTCCGCAGCTCAGTCGAGAAAACCGAAAGGTTATAGGATCAATTTGTTGCCCGTCGGTCTGTTTGTATGTCGGTCCGACTGTTAAAAACATTTTTTCTCAGGGACGGACAGACGTACCAAGTTGAAATTTGTGCCAGATACTAGCGTCTACGGTCTCTCAGCGGCGCAAAAAATTAAAACTTCTATGTCAATGCAATCCAAAGATGGGGCTGTTTATGTCAAATACTTTGATATTAGCAAACTCATTCATCAAAACCTATAGGGTACTTCCCGTTGACCTAGAGTCGCGAAATTTGGCAAGTAGAAACTATTCACATTAAAACTAAAAGAAAAAATCCGAAAAATGTTAATTTGTAAGTACGTGGCTCGATATTTTTTTTCTCATTTGTTATCGGGCTCCCTCCCTCCCTCCCTCCCTCCCTCCCTCTCTCTCTCTCTCTCTCTCTCTCTCTCTCTCTGTCTCTCTCTCTCTCTCTCTCTCTCTCTCTCTCTCTCTCTCTCTATCTATCTATCTCTCTCTCCATTGCTCTGTCAAGCCTCCTTTTCCTCAGCAATGGGCGGACGTATGAGATAGAATTTTATGTCACATGCTAAGGTGTACGGCCCCCTGGCGATACGCTTACAAGTCAATGTAGTCAAAAGATACGACCATTTACATCACATATTTTCATAGCCGAAAACTCACACATCAAAATCTATAGAAATCTTCCCTTCCACCTCGAACCATAAAATTTGGCAAAAAACAACATTTCACAGTACAGGTAAAGGAAAAAACCCGAAAACTCTTACTTTGAACTTATCATACACGGAAAAAATTGTCATTTGTCGTCCAATTGTCTGTGTGTCCGTTCGCCTGTTAAGACCCCTTTTTCGTCATAAACGAGTAGACATATAAAGGTGAAATTTATGTCACTTACCAAGGTCTATGGTCCCTTGAGGACGTAGAAAACGTAAGCTTCGAGGTCAGTGCAGTCAAAACATACGAACACTTATGTCACATATTTTGACACTCGCAAACTCAATCATGAAAACCTGTAGGGTACTTACCGTTAACCTAGAATTATGGAATTTGGCAACACCCAATGTTTAATAGTACAGATAAGGAAAAAATACGGGAAGTGTTATCAGTAATTATATAAGATGACAAAATATTTTTTTTGTATGTTATCCGACTTCAAACCCAAAAAAAACATAGTCGAAAGTCTTCGAATACCCAGTATCAATGTCGATAACAATCAGAAACGGTCGACATTATAGATTCCCAGAAAGGAATCAATCTTTACAAATTGTTACATGTAACACAATAAACTGGTAGCCAAGATCGCAGAAATTCTTTTTATCCATGATACCGGTTTCCGCGAAAGTAAAGCCGCCATCATCGGATCTAGGGAGGACAGAAAATACTATAAAAGTGGGCTTGGATTCCACTTATATAACACGTATACGTATAAATTTAGTAACTTACCTCAGGACACAGATAAGTTACAACATCAAGACAAACAATGATGATATTAATAGTTGCCTATAACACGCAGGCCTTACAAAATTGTCGTGAGTAGAACATAGGGGTCCAAGAGAGATGCCATAAATGTTAAGTGTCTCCATCACATACAAGCGCACGCTAGGTACTACCGCAACTCCTTACACTACATGCCGCGTCGCGAGATGGCGCTAGCAGAGGAGGCGCCAATGAATGTCACAGCTCGCGTCGTAACAGGCTCTGCGCGTGTGGTAACACTACGTCATTATGGCTTGTACATAATTCTAGAGATTACTGTATCACGTAAACATATACAAAAGTTATGAAAGCTGCAGACTTACACAACTGCACATCTGCCTGGTCACATATACGACATATCGAAAAGCAATTGCAAATTTCATGAGAACTGCGGAATTACAAATATGTACATCTGTCTGGTCCTATACGTAATAAGATACGGTGATACATAGATATTTTATGGGGTCTGCAGGGTTATACACAGCACATCAACGATGTATAAAATCAACCGAAAGTATATATAAATTTTAAGAACATTAGAGGGTTACACAGTGCAGAGCCGTCTGGTCATATATAAAAATACCAATAAAACACACTTGGCGTATGAGCACAGATTTTTCGGTTTACATGATACAGTAATCTCTAGAATTATGTATAAGCCCTAATGACGTAGTGTTACCACACACGCAGAGCCTGTTACGACGCGAACTGTGACATTCTTTGGCGCCTCTTCTGCTATCACCTACACGAGACGCGGCCTATAGTGTAAGAACAGAGCCGGAGTTGGCGTAGTACCTAGCGTGCGCTTGTATGTGATGGAGACACTTAATATTTATGGCATCTCTCGTGGACGCCTATGTGCTACTCACGACAATTTTGTAAGGCCTGCGTGTTATAGGCAACTATTAATATCATCGTTTGCCTTGATGTTGTAACCTGTATGAGTCGTAACGTATGTTACTAAATTTATATGTATACATGTTATATAAGTGGAATCCAAGCCCATTTTTATACTGTTTTCTGTCCTCCCTAGATCCAATGATGGGTGCTTAAGTTTCGCCGAAACTGGTAATCATGGAATAAAAAGAATTCCTGCGATCTTGGCTACCAGTTTAATGTGATACAAGCATCTAGATCGCTCCCACATGAGCACAATGTCCTCCCTACTAAATTGTTACATCTGTACAGAACCACCAGACCACGTCTCCTTCTAGCACTTGGCCAATATTTTTCTACTCCTTCCGCTCTGCAGCCACTTGGCCAATATTTTTCTACTCTTTCCGCTCTGCAGCCAAAATGATTCCGCGGCCACGAGGTAGCACCGTCTACCATCGCCTTTACAGCCTCTGTTACTGACGAAGATAGACGCGACACGCCGTCAAAACTTGTCCATCCAGACGCGTCCACGATAATCCGCAATGATGCGGTTGCGATAGATGTGGGAGGCTGACCGGCAGAGGTGATCCATCAGCGGCCAGGGGTCATTGCCGTCAGTCCTCGGCTTTGGGGTCGGTGTTTTTAGAAATATGAAGCTGCCGCGAAAGATAGCACCTGCTGAAGTAACACCCAGAAACATCCGTAACGTATTGTACCCTTGCCTGTCGAATGAACTTGCATGTCGCCCAATTCTAGGATATTGGCAAGACAGAATCTGGAAGTGAAAGACAATGAATGGAATATGTGGAACTAATTATCGTGGATATTAGATGTGGTATAAATCCTGGCGTTGAAGAAAGAAAAACACTATAAGAAAAGGCGATCAGCATCGAACGAATAAGCATTTAAAAAATTAAATATCTATCGAACTATTACACCTAAGTCGTATTTTTTAGGTATTTTAGACTGAAATGTGCACTCACAAGCAAGTGATGACAGCAGTTGTTTCGAAAACAGAGCATTCTAATCACCACGGTCACTTTGGCGTGTGACGTCGTTGCTACGCCCTTAACACTTTGTAAAGCACACTATCTTGTTTGAGGTACAACCGCTGCCATAAATAGAAACCTTGAATAACAACCAATTGGCTGCTATTCTAAATACTTTATTTAACGACTGGTGTGTTAGGTTAGTGGCCACATCATCAGGTTAGATCTGATAAATCATGACATTAATCTTGTGACATGGACGAGACCGAATATTCCTTGCGTGTTAATAAGTGACACAATTTGCGATTCGTCAGATGAGCGGAAAGAATGGGTTGACGTTCCTCACGCGTGCAATGAATCCGGAAGGGACGACAGTAGGCCGAAAATAACCTGTTAATCATTAGATCAGGGTCAGGATCCATCAAAAGTGCCTTAAGTACAGCAGACCGCGAAGAATGGAAGTACTGGCCAGGGATTGCCCAACTAGATGCACTGTCTACAATAGTCAAATTGGTGAAACATTTCTGAAGAAACACAGGAATAGTTAACATAACGCTAAAGGGCGCAGTAGAGGACAGGCGCGGATAGAAGAGGTGAAAGGCGCTATCGAGTCTCCCCCCCCCCCCCCATAACCCCCCACAAAAAAACATTTTTAATTATTTTCAGTCATCAGACTTCTGATTGGTTTGGTGTGGCCCGTCACGAATTCCTCTGCTGTGCCAACCTCTTCATGTCACAGTAGCACTTGCAACTTGCTGGATTTATTCCAGTCTCTGTCTTCTTCAACGTTTTTACCCTTTACAGCCCCCTCTAGTACTATGGATGTTAGTCCCTGAGGTCTCAACAACGTTCTACCGCCTTGTTCTTTCTTCTTGTCTGTTCTTTCCCCATATTCCTTTCCTTTCCGATTCTGAGGAGAACCTTCACATCCCTTAGGTTATCGGGCCATCTAATTCTCAATATTCCTGTGTAGCACCACGTCGCAAATGCTTTGATTTTCTGTTCTGGCTTTTTCACAGTCCTTGCTTCACTACCATACTATGCTGTGCTCCAAACGTACAATCGCAGAAATTTGATCCTGAAATTATCTACTGTATGTGATAGACTACTCTTGGCCAGGATGCCATCTTTGCACGTGCTAGTGCTAGACTGCTTTTGATGACCTTCTTGCTGCTTAGGTAGTAGAATTTCTGAGTTCTTATTCCGTCTTGGCTCTTGTACATGTTCTATATTACCCGTCTCTCCCTACAGCTTACCGCAATTTTTCTCAGAATTTCGAGCACCTTGCACCATTTGACATTGTCAAACGCTTTTTCCACGTCGACAGACGCTATGAACGAGTCTTGATATTTTTGTCTTGCTGCCATTATCAACTGCAATGTCAGAATTTGCTCTCTGGTGCCTCTACCTTCCATAAGGCCAAACTGATCGTCATCTGTACCTATATTATTCTTGTCGGCAACTTTTATGAGTGAGCTGTTAAGTTGACTGTGCGATAATTCTCGCACTTTCAGCTTCCACTCTTCGGAATAGAGTGGATAATATTCTTCCGAAAGTCAAATGGTATATATCCAGACCGATACATTCTACACACCAACGTTAATAGTCGTTTTCTCCCACTTCCTCCAACGACTTTAGAAATTCTGTTGGAATGTTACCTATCCCTTCTGCTTTACTTGATCTTAAGCCTTACAAAGCTCTCTTCAATTCTGATTTTAATACTGGATCCCCTATCTCTTCTAAATCGACTCCAGTTTCTACTTCTACCACATTAATCAAATCTTCCTCTCACAGAGGCTTTCAATGTTTTCTTCTCTATATCCTGCATGTAACAGTGGAATATCCGTTGCACTCTGAATGTCACCACCCTTGCTTTTAATTTCACTAATGGTTGTTTTTACTTCCTCTTCCGACAATCTCCTTTTTATTTCTTCACATTTCTAATGCAGCCATTTCGCCTTAGCTTCTCTGCAATTCCTATTTATTTCATTCGTCAGCGACTTGTATATCTGTATTCCTGAATTTCCCTGAACATTTCTACACTTCCTTCCTTCATCAATCAACTGAATTATTTCTTCGGTTATCCATGATTTTTCTCAGTTACCTTCCTTGTACCTACGCTTTCCTTTCAAACTTCTGTGATTGCCCTTTTTAGAGATGTCCATTCCTTTTCAAATGTAAAGCATGCTGAGCTATTCCTTTTGATGTATCTATAGCGTTAGAGAACTTCAAGCGTATCGTGTCATTCCTTAGTAGTTCCGTATCCCACTTTTTTGCGCTCTTATTCTTCCTGATCGATCTCTTAAACTTCAGTCTACTCTTCATGATTCATCACTACAACATTGTGATCTAAGTCTATATCTGCCCCTGGGGTCGCCTTACAATCCAATATCTGACTTCGGAATTTCTGTCTGACGATGATGTAACCTATCTGAAACCTTCCAGTGTCATCGGGCCTTTTCCATGTATGCCTCCACCCTGTACCTCCTCCTCTTCTGATTCTTGAAGAGAGTATTCGCTGGGACTAGCTGAAATTTAATAGAGAATTCAATTAGTCTTTCTCCTCTCTCATTCCTAGTACCAAGCCTGTATTCTCCCGTACCTTTCTTCACGTACTGTCGAATTCTAATGCTCTAAGATTATCAGATTTTCATTTTCCTTTACATACTGTTTTACCCGTTCAATATCCTCACATACTTTCTCTATCTGATCATCTTCCGCCTGCGACGTCAGTATGTATAGGCGAATTGTCGTTGTTGGTGTTGGTCTGCTGTCGATTCTGCCTAGAACAACTGCATCACTGAACTGTTCACAGTACCTCACTCTCTGCCCTACTTTCCCATTAATAACGAATATTACTCCAGTTATACCATTTTCTGCTGCTCTTGATACTACCCTTCACCCATCTGACAGAAATCATTTTCTTCTATCCATTTCACTTCACCGAGCCCCCACTGTATCTAGATTGAACCTTTGCATTTCCTTTAACAGCTTATTGACTCTTCCCGGAGATCCGAATGGGAGATTTTTCCGGAATCTTTAACGGCATCTAACTCGTCAGAAAAATATTTCACTTCCTCTCACCAAGAAACGATTTCCCTACTTTCTTGCTAACTCAAGCTTAATACTTGAATATTTTACCCTTCGGGACACCTAACTTCGACGACCGCGGTGGCCGTGCGGTTCTAGGCGCTTCTGTCCGGAACCGCGGGACTGCTACGGTCGCAGGTGCGAATCCTGCCTCGGGCATGGGTGTGTGTGATGTCCTTAGGTTAGTTAGGTTTAAGTAGTTATAAGTTCTAGGGGATTGATGACCTAAGATGTTAAGTCCCATAGTGCTCAGATCCATTTGAACCATTTTGAACACCTAACTTCCCTACGGGAAAATTTTGTAAGCTCGGACCTCGAAGGTTATAAAATTTTCGTCATCTACTACCGTATGTCAGTGGACTTTGCCAGCTTTTATTCTCAACATTACGTTCCACATTCAAAAGTTTATAGGTTCTTTACTTCACACCAATTCTTATGAGAGTACTCAGTTTATAAACAGGATGACGTATTGGTTGTAGTATAAGGTATATTTCAACAAAACTCTGCTATTCGAGGTCCCTGACCTCCTTTCCATGCTTGGTGTGAGTACACTCCTCACATTGCACCTTAGGTCGGCTATAGGTCACGCTTTTCACTTCACCACATGAGTATTCAAGGCATTACATACACTACTGGCCTTTAAAATTGCTACACCACGAAGATGACGTGCTACAGTCGCGAAATTTAACCGACAAGAACAATATGTGTGATATGCAGATCATTAGCTTTTCTCATTCACACAAGGTTGGCGCCTGTGGCGACACCTACAATGTGCTGACATGAGGAAAGTTTCCAACCGATTTCTCATACACAAGCAGCAGTTGACGGCGTTGTCTGGTGAAACGATGTTGTGATGCCTCGTGTAAGGAGGAGAAATGCGTACCATCATGTTACCGACTTTGATAAAGGTCGGATTGTAGCCTATCATGATTGCGGTTTCTCGTATCGTAACATTGCTGCTCGCGTTGGTCGAGATCCAATGACTGTTAGCAGTATATGGAATCGGTGGGTTCAGGAGGGTAATACGGAACGCCTTGCTGGATCCCAACGGCCTCGTACCACTAGCAGTCGAGATGACAGGCATCTTATCTACATGGCACGTCTCGATCCCTGAGTCAACAGATGGGGACGTTTGCAAGACAACAACCATCTGCACGAACAGTTCGACAACGTTTGCAGCAGCATGGACTATCAGCTCGGAGACCATGGCTGCGGTTACCCTTGACGCTGCATCACAGACAGGAGCGGCTGCGATGGTGTACTCAACGACGAACCTGGGTGCACGAATGGCAAAACGTCATTTTTTCGGATGAATCCAGGTTCTGTTTACGGCATCATGATGGTCGATCCGTGTTTGGCGTAATCGTGGTGAACCCACATTGGAAGCGTGTATTCGTCATCGCCATACTGGCTTATCACCCGGAGTGATGGTACGGGGTGCCGTTGGCTACACGTCTCGGTCACCTCTTGTTCGCATTGACAGTGGAAGTTACATTTCAGATGTGTTACGACCCGTGGGTCTACACTTGATTCGATCCCTGCGAAACCCTACATTTCAGCAGGATAACGCACGACCGCATGTTGCAGGTCCAGTACGGGCCTTTCTGATTTCAGGAAATGTTCGACTGCTGCCCTGGCCAGCACATTCTTCAGATCTCTCACCAAGTGAAAATGTGTAGTCAATGGTGGCCGAGCAACTGGCTCGTCACAATACGCCAGTCACTACTCGTGATGAACTGTGGTATCGTGTTGAAGCTGCATGGGCAGCTATACCTGTACACGCCATCCAAGCTCTGTTTGACTCAATGCCCAGGGGTATCAAAGCCATTATTACGGCCAGAGGTGGTTGTTTTGGGTAATGATTTCTCAGGATCTATGCACCCAAAATGCGTGAAAATGTAACCATATGTCATTTCTAGTATAATATATTTGTCCAACGAATACCCGATTATCATCTGCTTTTCTTCTTGGTGTAGCAATTTTAATGGCCAGTAGTGTATTTACACATCAACTGACACACATATTGTTACCTAATGACCCAGAGAATTGCACATTGCACTTATAGCTAAGGGGTTGGTGGTAATTTATCTCTTGTCAGACCGTAGCACTAGCGACTCTAACACAGTAGTATTTTCTCCATCTTTGTGGTGAGTGGTGGCGTCTACGTTCCTTTCACTACACACAGTCGGAGAGAGGGGTGCGTTGTACGGACCTCAATTCGTACTCTGCTATATCTTCCACGTTTCCGCATTGTGCTAGTGAATGTACCCCACACTGCCTTTAGCGTTACTATTTGGTACTATTGTATTCGTCACACACACTCTGGTACAACAGTTCCCTCCCACTTCACAAAGCCGTTTTCCACACCTTGTACGACACTTACAATAAACACACAAATAACAAGTTACAGTTACTAGACAAATCAGTACCGAACCAGCGTATCCCCACATGGAATAGTTAAGTCCTACAAGATTTCACACTCACTCTCCACATGGAGTACACACTCCTCGACCATCCTCTGAAGGTCGGCCGTTGTTGGTACTCCATTTCATCTAGTAAGTCTTCCGTCTTACGACCTGCTGCTTTTATATCATCTAAATACCTAACTATATGCTCTAATGGTACGAGTATGGGGATTTGAGTCATGTTTTATTTTTCGTCGTCTATTATACAATAGTCTCTATCTGTGGTTAATATCTTACCGATATTTTTAACGAACGATATGGTCGGCCTGAAACATAATCTGTGCACCATATCCCTTACATTTACTGACAAAACTTAACTTACCAGTGCACAATAAAGTCACTGGGTTGCGAATCATCGCATAATACTGTTAAGCCTTCGTCATTTGTGTGGGCAAAGTACAAACATTCGCTGCCTTGTATCTGTGTCCAGATACTTCCATTTAATGCAATGTATTTAAGATTGCAATTTTTGGGAATTTCTCTTACTGGTTGTAACGAACGAGCCTCATATCGGCTGCGATCGTAATTGGACGTTGGGACGAAATGTTATTTCAGATCTGATTTCTCAAAGTGACCGTTCTACAGCGTAACTGGTCACTGGGCAGTTGTCGTTTCGCTTCGCCTGTAATTAGGAATTCCCTTTCTGATGCTATATTTCCACCCGAACAGGCCTTTGAAGCCCAACGATACCAACTGGCCACCGTGTCATCCTCAGCCCACAGGCGTCTGTGGAAACGGCTGTGGAGGGCCATGTGGTCAGCACACCGATCTCCCGGCTGTATGTCAGTTTACGAGACCGGAGCCGCTACTTCTCAATCAAGTAGCTCCTCAGTTTGCCCCACAAGGGCTGAGTGCACCCCGCTTTTTAACAGCGCTCGGCAGACCCGACCGTCACCCATCCTACAGCTAGGCCAGCCCGACAGCACTTAACTTTGGTGATCTGACGGGAACCAGTATTACCAATACGGCAAGGCCGTTGGCTCTGGTGCTACACAAACGAACAATTTCTTTGCCTTACCGTACTCAATTTGTAGCTGCCATACCTTACATAGTGAATATACATTAATGTGCACTAGATGTGCATTTAATGCGTAAATTAACGTATTTCCAGCTAAAAATACGTCTAAATTTATGAGACGAAGTAACAGACACCCTTGAGATCAACTGGGAACTTTTTGTCTTTCAATCCTCCTTTTATTATTTCCAGTTACTTAACTACCTGTACAGCACTTATTAAGTGTGGTCCTAAGAGATCTTTCTGCGCGTTCACGATGACAGAAACCAACGATTCATATTCTCGTTCCAATTCATTAAAAATGACCATGATTTGCACTAACTATTCCTTGATAGTTGTTAGAATTAGGGTCTGTTGAACCTTCTTGTTGGTACTGCTTTTGTAATCTTCCACATGCTTGCTTAACTTTCTGATCCCATCAACGATAATTTGAGCGTTCTTGGATACTACGTTCAGCGTTTGATTTACCCCTGTCAGTGACGCCCTTGCTATCGTCACTTTCTCTTTGGATAACCGCATCAGCTCCCTCTGTTGCTCCTCTAAAACATCTATTTTAGTTTGAAAGAACGCTGCATCGTCTTCATCTAATGTACCGAACAGTACTTTGTTCTTCTCACCAAAAAAGTTTAGCATTCCTCGTTTGGACCTCGTTGGGTCGTCCCTAGCCAGCTGCTCAATTAACCCTTTCGCCCTTTTACCCGAATGCCATTTTACCGTTTTTTGAACGTTCTCGCATTCTCCAGTGTTCACTCTTTCCTGAAGCAACTTGCTCACACAGTGCGATACTGCTCGATTGGGCAACACTTGCGTTTGCGCAAATTTTTCGTGCAGTTCTCGTAGATCAAAATAACTCACAATTCTTCAAGTTGTACTGTTTGTTGTTGTGGTCTTCAGTCCTGAGACTGGTTTGATGCAGCTCTCCATGCTACTCTATCCTGTGCAAGCTTTTTCATCTCCCAGTACCTACTGCAACCTACATCCTTCTGAATCTGCTTAGTGTATTCATCTCTTGGTCTCCCTCTACGATTTTTACCCTCCACGCTGCCCTCCAATACTAAATTGGTGATCCCTTGATGCCTCAGAACATGTCCTACCAACCGATCCCTTCTTCTGGTCAAGTTGTGCCACAAACTTCTCTTCTCCCCAATCCTATTCAATACTTCCTCATTAGTTATGTGATCTACCCATCTAATCTTCAGCATTCTTCTGTAGCAACACATTTCGAAAGCTTCTATTCTCTTCTTGTCCAAACTATTTATCGTCCATGTTTCACTTCCATACATGGCTACACTCCATACGAATACTTTCAGAAATGACTTCCTGACACTTAAATCAATACTGGATGTTAACAAATTTCTCTTCTTCAGAAACGCTTTCCTTGCCATTGCCAGCCTACATTTTATATCCTCTCTACTTCGACCATCATAAGTTATTTTGCTCCCCAAATAGCAAAACTCCTTTACTACTTTAAGTGCCTCATTTCCTAATCTAATTCCCTCAGCATCACCCGACTTAATTAGACTACATTCCATTATCCTTGTTTTGCTTTTGTTGATGTTCATCTTATATCCTCCTTTCAAGACACTGTCCATTCCATTCACCTGCTCTTCCAAGTCCTTTGCCGTCTCTGACAGAATTACAATGTCATCGGCGAACCTCAAAGTTTTTATTTCTTCTCCATGAATTTTAATACCTACTCCGAATTTTTCTTTTGTTTCCTTTACTGCTTGCTCAATATACAGATTGAACAACATCGGGGAGAGGCTACAACCCTGTCTTACTCCCTTCCCAACCACTGCTTCCCTTTCATGTCCCTCGACTCTTATAACTACCATCTGGTTTCTGTACAAATTGTAAATAGCTTTTCGCTCCCTGTATTTTACCCCTGCCACCTTTAGAATTTGAAAGAGAGTATTCCAGTCAACATTGTCAAAAGCTTTCTCCAAGTCTACAAATGCTAGAAACGTAGGTTTGCCTTTCCTTAATCTTTCTTCTAAGATAAGTCGTAAGGTCAGTATTGCCTCACGTGTTCCAGTGTTTCTACGGTATCCAAACTGATCTTCCCCGAGGTTGGCTTCTACTAGTTTTTCCATTCGTCTGTAAAGAATTCGTGTTAGTATTTTGCAGCTGTGACTTATTAAGCTGATAGTTCGGTAATTTTCACATCTGTCAACACCTGCTTTCTTTGGGATTGGAATTATTATATTCTTCTTGAAGTCTGAGGGTATTTCGCCTGTTTCATACATCTTGCTCACCAGATGGTAGAGTTTCGTCAGGACTGGCTCTCCCACGGCCGTCAGTAGTTCCAATGGAATATTGTCTACTCCGGGGTCCTTGTTTCGACTCAGGTCTTTCAGTGCTCTGTCAAACTCTTCACGCAGTATCATACCTCCCATTTCATCTTCATCTACATCCTCTTCCATTTCCATAATATTGTCCTCAAGTACATCGCCCTTGTATAGACCCTCTATATACTCCTTCCACCTTTCTGCTTTCCCTTCTTTGCTTAGAACTGGGTTTCCATCTGAGCTCTTGATATTCATACAAGTCGTTCTCTTATCTCCAAAGGTCTCTTTAATTTTCCTGTAGGCGGTATCTATCTTACCCCTAGTGAGATAGGCCTCTACATCCTTACATGTGTCTTCTAGCCATCCCTGCTTAGCCATTTTGCACTTCCTGACGATCTCATTTTTGAGACGTTTGTATTCCTTTTTGCCTGTTTCACTTACTGCAAGTTGTACTATACAGATTAATTATATCACGGTCGTCGTAATACAGCCCCAGTGCCGATATAAACTGTTGCACTCGTACGTCCAGTGGCGGTGTGTCTCGTTCCGCGAGTCAGGCCGGCAACGTACTCCCCATAGTGATTGTCACCCGCAGTGCCTTCACTCCTGGCATCTTTAATAGAAAAGGCGTTCTCAACCTCCCAGTTCTATTTTCGCAAACCCTGTTTGCTGGACAGTAATTCGCCCTGCCATGCATTACAATTTTTACTACCAACCCAACTGTGACTCTCGTCCGTATACTTTTGTAACTGTCCCCAGGACTCAAGAAAACTATTTCAAGTGATCTGCACGCACTTTCACACACTTCTGTCCTTTCAGTCTAATTATTACATTTGGTCCCTGTACATCAACCACAGTGAACGGTCCTCGTCATTGACTGTCCAGCTTCTTACTGCGTCCTCCGCGCACCCTCTCATCATACAATAACATCCGGTCATGCTTCCTACATTCCTTTGGGTTCTGTGTTTTGTCGTAATTGACCTTATTTCTCTTCTTGCTTGCCTGTGTCGCTAGGTGGGCATCTTGATGTACCATCTGCATTCGTTCTCGGATCTCGGTCACGTAATCCTCGTAGTTATAAACTACGTTTGCTGGGTTTGTCTGAGGCTGTCCGGATATGTTACACTTTATCCTGAAAAACAATTAGAACTGAGTGTACACTGTGGTACTGTAAGGGGTCATGAGACGTTACTCCCAATCATCTTGCCTTCGGCTAACATAGTGCCGTCTAAATTCGGTTAGTACACGATGTATGCCCTCTAGGGCGCTGTTTGACTGAGGATGGTAAGTGGTTGACTGCACGTTGTCTATTACCGACAAGCCCGCTTCATACAGTCGCTATGAAATTACTGCCCATCTCGGTGAGCAGGGCCGTAGGGATTCAAAATTTCAGAATCCATTTTCCACTAAATTACGCGAAACCGTGTCGGAGCCCTGTCGCTTTATTGGCCCGGCAAAGACAAACTTTGTCAGTGAGTCCTGAAACGTCAGGATATATATGTTTCAGGCCGGCCGGGGTGGCCGAGCGGTTCTAGGCGGTACAGTCTGGGACCGCGCGACCGCTACAGTCGCAGGTTCGAATCCTGCCTCGGGCATGGATGTGTGTGATGTCCTTAGGTTAGCTAGATTTAAGTAGTTCTAAGTTCTAGGGGACTGATGAGCTCAGAAGTTAAGTCCCATAGTGCTTAGAGCCATTTGAACCATATCTGTTTCAGGATTTAGTTGGTGGTATTGGATCTACGATATCAATATCGCATCTTTCAAATATGAATTCCGTGATGGAATTAAATATAAGAATTGCTTCGTCTTCGCCTGGGTTATTTTGTTTTTCTGAGAACTCTCGCATGATTTATAAATTTCTCTACACCTGTCTTCAGTCCAGACCTAGTACAGTACTGTTTACGCGATCATAAGTTCTTTCCGTCCCCTGGTATCCATCTATAGGGGAAATATGCATTTGCGTTAACACTGCCAATTTGTCCGTGGGACTCATCACATTCTCTCCTCTTACCTGCGTTGTGACGTTGGTCCCTTCCCTGTCCGGCGCCTCGGTGGCCGCATCTAACAAGTCACACGTCACGTTACCAAGAAATGATTTCCCAATTTTCTTACTAATTTAAGCTCAATACTTTGCTATTGAATATTTTAAGATAGACATGAAGCTCACGCCTACTACTGTAGTACAAGTTTATATGCCAACAGCTCCGCAGATGATGAAGAGAGTGAACAAATGTACGATGCAATAAAGGAAAATTATTCAGACAGTTAAGGGAGACGAAAAATTAATAGTTATGGGAGACTGGAATTTGACTGTAGGAAAAGAAGAAAGGAAAAGTTGTAGGTGAATGCCGACTGGGGTAAGGAAGGAAAGGGGAAGCCATGTGGCAGAATTTTGCACAGAGCATAACTTAATAATAGCTAACACTTGGTTTAAGAATTATGAAAGAAGGCTGTATACTTGGAAGAGGCCTGGAGACGCTGAAAGGTTTCGCATAGATTATATAATGTTAAGGCACAGACTTATGAACCAGATTTTAAATTGTAAGACATTTCCAGGGGAGGATGAGGACTCTGACCACAGTTTATTGGTTATGAACTGTAGATTTAAATTGAAGAAAGTGCAAAAAGATATAAATTTAAGGAAATGGGACCCGGATAAACTGAAAGAATCAGAAGTAGCAGAGAGTTATAGACAGAGCATTAGAGAACAATTGACAAGAACAGGGGAAAGAAATACAGTAGAACAAGAATGGGTAGCTTTGAGAGATGAAACAGTGTAGACAGCAGAGGATCAAGTAGGTAAGAAGTCGAGGTCTAGCAGATATCCTTGGGTAAGGAAAGAGATTTTGAATTTAACTAACAAGAAGAGGAAACATAAAAATGCAGTAAATGAAGCAGGTGAAGAGGAATACAAAAGTCTCAAAAATGAGAGCGACAGGAAGTGCAAAATGGCTAAGCAAGGATGACTTGATCAATATGTAAGGATGTAGAGGCACATTTCACTAAGAGTAAGACAGATACTGCCTACAGGAAAATTAAAGAGACCTTTGGAGAAAAGAGAGCCACTTGTATGAATATAAAGGGGTCAGACGGAAAACCCGTCCTAAGCAAAGAAGGGAAAGCAGAAAGGTGGAAGGAGTAAACAGGGTGGTCCATTGATCGTGACCGGGCCAAATATCTCACGAAATAAGCGTCAAACCAAAAAACTACAAAGAACGAAACTCGTCTAGCTTGAAGGGGGAAACCAGATGGCGCTATGGTTGGCCCGCTAGATGGCGCTGCCATAGGTCAAACGGATATTAACTGTGTTTTTTTTTAAATAAGAACCACCATTTTTTATTACATATTCGTGTAGTACGTAAAGAAATATGAATATTTTAGTTGGACCACTTTTTTCGCTTAGTGATAGATGGCGTTATAATGGTCACAAACATATGGCTCACAGTTTGAGACGAACAGTTGGTAACAGGTAGGTTTTTTAAATTAAAATACAGAACGTAGGTACGTTTGAACATTTCATTTCGGTTGTACCAATGTGATACATGTACCTTTGTGAACTTATCATTTCTGAGAACGCATGTTGTTACAGCGTGATTACCTGTAAATACCACATTAATACAATAAATGCTCAAACTGATGTCCGTCAACATCAGTGCATTTGGCAATACGTGTAACGTCACTCCTCTCAACAGCGAGTAGTTCGCCTTCCATAATGTTCGCACATGCATTGTCAATGCGCTGACGCATGTTGTCAGGCGTTGTCGGTGGATCACGATGGCAAATATCCTTCAACTTTCCCCACAGAAAGAAATCCGGGGACGTCTGATCCGGTGAACGTGCGGGTCACCTGTCATTAAACATGCTATTCAATACCGCTTGAACCACACGCGAGCTATGTGCAGGGCATCCATCATGTTGGCAGTACATCGCCATCCTGTCATGCAGTGAAACATCTTGTAGTAACAGCGGTAGAACATTACGTTGGATATCAGCATACATTGCACCATTTAGATTGTCATCGATAAAATGCTGGCCAATTATCCTTCCTCCCACAATGCCGCACCATACATTAACCCGCCAAGGTCGCTGATGTTCCACTTTTCGCAGCCATCGTGGATTTTCCGTTGCCCAATAGTGATTATTATGCCGGTTTACGTTACCACTGTTGGTGAATGACGCTTCATCGCTAAATAGAACGCGTGCAAAAAATCTGTAATCGTCCCGTAATTTCTCTTGTTCCCAGTGGCAGAACTGTACACGACGTTCAAAGTCGTCACCATGCAATTCCTGGTGCATAGAGATTTGGTACGGGTGCAATCGATGTTGATGTAGCATTCTCAACACCGATGTTTTTGAGATTCCCGATTCTCGCGCAATTTGTCTGCTACTGATGTGCAGATTAGCCGCGACAGTAGCTAAAACACCTACTTCGGCATCATAATTTGTTGCATTTCGTGAATGACGTTTCACATGTGGCTGAACACTTCCTGTTTCCTTAAATAATGTAACTCTCCAGCGAACGGTCCGGACACTTGGATGATGTTGTCCAGCATATCCAGCAGAATACATAGCATACACGCCCGTTGAGCATTTTGAACACAATAGCCATACATCAAGACAATATCGACCTTTTCCGCAATTGGTAAATGATCCATTTTAACACGGGTAATGTATCACGCATCAAATACCGTCCGCACTGGCGGAATGTTACGTGATACCACGTACTTATACTTTTGTGACTATTACAGCCCCATCTGTCACAAACCGAAAAATGCGGTCCAACTAAAACGTTCATATTTCTTTACGTACTACACGACTATGTAAAAAAATGGTGGTTGCTATTTAAAAAAACGCAGTTGATATCCGTTTAACCTATCGCAGTGTCCTCTATCGGGCCAACCATTGCGCTACCTAGTTTCCCTCTCAATCTAGACGAGTCTAGTTCTTCGTAGTTTTTTCGTTTGATGCTTATTTTGTGAGGATTTGGCCAACTCACTATTAATGGACCACCCTGTACAGAGGGTCCATACAAGGGTGATGTACTTGAGGGCAACATTATGGAAATGGAAGGGGGTATTGATGAAGATCAAACGAGATGTACGAGACAGGTGAAATACCCTCAGACCTCGAGAAGAATATAATAATTTGAATACCGAAGAAAACAGCGTCGACAGGTGCGAAAATTACCGAACCATCACTTTAATAAGCCACTGCTGCAAAATACTAAAACGAATTCTTTATAGACGAATGGGAAAACTGGTAGAAGCCGACCCCGGGGAAAATAAGTTTAGATTCCGTAGGAATGTTGGAACACGCGAGGCAATACTGACCTCACGACTTACCTTAGAAGATAGATTAAGAAAAGGCAAACATACGTTTCTAGCATCTGTAGACTTAGAGAAAGCTTTTGACAATGTTAACTGGTACACTCACTTTTAAAAATCCTGCCGGCCGCAGTGGCCGAGCGGTTCTACGCGCTTCAGTCTGGAACCACGCGACCGCTACGGTCGCAGGTTCGAATCCTGCCTCCGGCATGGAAGCGTGTGATGTCCTTAGGTTAGTTAGGTTTAAGTAGTTCTAATTCTAGGGACTGATGACCTCAGATGTTAAGTCCCATGCTGCTCAGAGCCATTTGAACCATTTTAAAATTATGAGGGAGACAGGAGTAAAATACAGAAACCAGATTTCATTTACAAGAGTCGAAGTGCATGAAAGGGAAGCAGTGGTTGAGAAGGGTGTGAGACATGGTTCTGACCTGTCCCCGATGTTATTCAGTCTCTATATTGACCAAGCAGTAAAGGAAACAGAAGAAAATTTCGAGTAGGAATTAAAACCCATGGAGAAGAAATAAAAACTTTGATGTTAGTTTACGATACTGTAACTCTGTCAGAGACAGCAAAGGACCTGGAAGAGCAATTGAACGGTGTGGCCAGTGTCTTGAAGGGAGAATATAAGACGAACATCAAGAACATCAAAACGAGGAAAATGGAAAACAGTCGAATTATGTCAGGTGATTCTGGAGGTATTAGATTAGGAAATGAGAGATTTAAAGTAGTAAACGAGTTTTTCTATTTGGGGAGCAATATATATGATGATGGCCGAAGTATAGAGGATATAAAATGTAGACTGGCTATGTCAAGGGAAGGGTTTCTGAAGAAGAGCAATTTTTTAACATAGGGTATAGATTTAAGTGTGCGGAAGTTTTTCCTGAAAGTATTTCTATTTAGTGCAGCCATGTATTGAAGGGAAACATTGACGATAAACAGTTAAGACAAAAAGAGAATAGAAGCTTCCGAAATAGAAGCTTTCGAAATGTGGTGCTACAGCAGAATTCTGAATATTACGTGGGTAGATCACGCAAGAAAAGAGGAGGTACTGAAAATAATTGGCTAGTGGAGGTATTTGTGGCACAACTTGACTAGAAAAAGGGTATCGGTTGGTAGGACACGTTCTGAGGCACCAAGGGATCATCAGTTTAGTACTGGAGGGAAGCGTGGATTGTAAAATTCATACAGGGATGCGAGCTAATATTCCCAAAGATATTTGGGCTCTAATCCAGTTCCTCTTCGTCGAAATGTCTTGGCGTAAACTCGTCTAGGGGGTGAACCGCCCGTGTCGCATTACACGCTCTAATTTAGACACTTATGACCCTTTGGTTAAAGTGTCTGGCTGATGGAAAGTTTGCGAAATTCAAAGTTAATATTACATATAGTAACTGTAATATTATCGGGAACTAAATTAACGACTCATAAATGATGTAGGCCACACAGTTGCGATTTGTTTAGAATAATGTTTATTCAGAAATCAAACTAATAGTGGAAGTTGTCGTATTTAGAGTTACCGTTACACTCGAGCGCATATCTATTTCATACAGTTCGTCACCACGAAACACAAGTGCAATACTCCACCTCCTTAACTGCACGAAAAATAAGAGTTCACACCAGGCGCGCTGCTTTTCACCTTCTCAGAGACTAAGTCCCGCGATACCACGCAACGCGAAATTTTCTAGGTCGTTTCACTTCCTAGCTACCTAAGGGCCGACCGTCCGCTTTCGCGTCTCCACCCGTACCGTCCCCTTTGGTGTCTCGACCAGAACTGTCGTCTTTAGTGTCCAGACCAGAACTGCCCTCTGCCCGTCTCCCGTTGCGTTCCCAGCGCGCCGAACATCTTCGCTCATCTGACTAGTGCAGTTCCCTTTCCTGAATCCGATTTAATGCGGACCATGTTTTCCGTGTTAGTTCCATTCCAGAGATGTTGCAGTTATAGCTCTCAAACCAGGTCTGTAGTTGGTCATTTGTCTTTTGGTTCCAATCTAGTCTCCATTGTTTCATGTGGTCATAGTTATTATTTTGAAGCTGCTCAGCTGTGCGTATGGGTGGCTTTCTTGATTTCAATCGAGTGTGTCGCAGTTGTGAGAATTCTTCTTTAATTGGTAGTTCTGGTTTTGTCTCAATCTTTCTGAATTCGTGCAGTAGGGCCGCTTTTTTACGCAGGTCCGGGGACAGGATATTACATAGCACCGGTAACCAGTACGTGGGCGTTGATTTAACCGTTCCAGAAATCAACCTCATTGTGTTATTTAATTGCCTGTCAGTAAGTTTGGTATGACAGGTATTAATCCAGACTGGAGCGCAGTACTCAGCCACAGAGAACACTAAGGCGATAGATGAGGTGCGTAATGTTTTTGCGTTAGCTCCCCAAGTAGTACCGCTAAGTTTTTGGATGTTGTTATTCCGTGTTCCAATTTTTGCAGTGGCGTTCTCCAGATGTTTTCGGTAAGAAAGAGTGCGATCCAATGTTATACCTAAGTACTTTGGGAACTTATTATGTTTGAGGTTGGTGTTTCCGAGTTTTATGTTAATAATTTCATTTGCCATTTTGTTATTAAGATGGAATGTAGATACTTCAGTTTTGTTAGGGTTTAGCTTGAGTCTCCATTTCTTGAAATAATTGTATAGTATTTCAACGTCATTATTAAGGACTTCCTCTGTATTGAAGAGATACTTGTCTCTGGTAGCCAGTGCTATGTCATCCGCATAGCAAAATTTTCTTGACTTTGTGTTTGGGAGATCTGCTATATAGAGGTTAAACAGAAGAGGGGCCAATACGGAGCCTTGCGGAAGCCCGTTGTTAATAAGTTTTGTTTTGCTTGTCTTTCCGTTTAGGGTGACCTGGAAGGTTCTGTTACTCAGCATATTATGTATTAAGGATGTTAGAATCTGGCAAGGAATCACTCTTAAGAGTTTGTAAATTATTCCATCTCTCCAAACAGTATCATATGCAGATGTTAAGTCTAGAAATACAGCACTTGTTTTCAATTTCTGTTGAAAGCCAGCCTCTATGTAATATGTTAATGCCGGAACTTGCTCACAGCAACTACGGCCAGGCATGAAGCCTGCCTTTTCTATAGGTAAGTTCTCCATAATAATGCCGCTAATTCGATTATGGACAAGTCGTTCGAGAAGTTTGTATGTACAGCTAAGAAGTGCTATTGGTCTGTAGCTTAGCGGTTGGTCTGCTGGTTTCCCTGGTTTCAGCAAAGCTATTATTCTTGCCTTTTTGAATTCTCTAGGGAGATGGTTTGTAGTCAAAATGTTCGAAAAGAAATTTGCCAGCCATTTGACTACGTTCTTTCCAGCGTAGGTTAGAAATTCTGGATGTATGTTGTCAAAACCTGGGGCTTTGCCCGGTTTCATATCCTTGAGGGCAGTAATGACATCATCCTCAGTGAATGGTCTGGAAAGCTCTGATATATTTGGAGTATTCTTTTTTAGTGTTCAGAGTTCGCGCTTAATCATCCTGATATGTGGTTTGTCTCTCGGAGCTCTTGACATTTCGACAATGTTATATGCAATTTTCTCTGGTGTTATGGTTGGATTTTTCTGGGCTAGTCTTGTCGTACCTCCGAGTTTACGTAACAAACTCCATGCCTTCCTGGTCATCAGCTATTTCTTGGTCACCACTATTAGTAAAATCCTCATATAGCTGATGGCATTTTGCATCCCATCCTGGGATGTATTCTTTTCGAAACCCCCTAGGGATGTGTTTTTTAGCTGTAGTAATTATAGCTTTACTGAAACGATCGTAGCATTTAGGTAGTGACGGTATAAACCGGATGCATTTATCAAGGTCCGCTGAATACTTCTCCCAGTCAGCTTTTTGGAAATTCCATCTAGGTCGAGGGAAGGACCGTATCAGGGGTATAGTGACTCCGATGTCTAAAATAACAGGCCTATGCTGGCTGTGTGGGAAATCTGTGGCAACCCTTCTATGTATAGACACTGGTTTTCCCTCGTTATCGGTAGTTACAAAGCAGAGGTCCGGATTGTAGTCCGTGCGCCAGGCGGCCGAGTGGAATGTGCCCCTCTCCTTGGCATCGAATATAAGATGTAGATTGTTGTCGTCGGCCCATTCCACCAGCGCTTCTCCATGTTCATTATTTTGGGTGTATCGCCACATTTCATGGTGGATATTAAAATCACCGGCATATATGGTTGGGTGTTCATGTACGGGTAGTAAAATACTTGGCCAGATTTGGTTTGGTGGTTTGTAGACATTTATAAGTCTTACGTTGTCTACCTTTATATCAACAACATGGACGTTGTTTTCTGTGCTTGTGGACAGCAGGTGTGCATGTTCAATATCGGATCGGGCATATGTGGCGGTGCCATAGGCGTGATGATATGTTGCGCCTATTTGTTGGAAGCCTTGAATACGTCCTCTTCTTTGTAAGTCTTCCTGCGAGTCGGTATGTGTTTCCTGAAGGAGTACCACATCGATGCTATTGTCCAATAGAAACTTTTAAAGATATTCAGATTTGGATCGACTAATTCCCTCAATATTTAGCTGGCAGATCCGGACTGATGGTCCCAATCTTCTAGTCGGATGGTTCCAAAAGGAATCGTTCGTTGGTCACTTCGTTGCATGTTTGAATTACCAGGAGATCCCAAAGGATAGTCTGGTAGCCAAGTTTGTAGACTATTTAGCCGCGATATAATCACGTTGCCCGGGGTGCACCACGTGGAGGCTAGTCTACTACGCACCCCAAAGTAACAATAACACCCATTACATTATAAGCGCTAAATTCTTTTACATAGAGACCATACAATTTCCTTTTTAACTTTAAATGTCACGGCCAGTAGCCTTGCACCAATGTGCTTTGTGATAAATAAATAAAGAACAAAAGTAACTGATATGCGCTAAACTTTAAAACAAACATTCTGTTACCTAATGATTCTGTAAGGTACCATGCTGCCATCGTTCAATGTTTTTTTGTGTGGAGGAAATGATAATCTGATGCTTAACTGAAAATACTGATTATTTAAATTTACTATATCTTTTTAATAAATTAAGATCGACCAAAGCGTTCAGATTTTAGCATTCAGCCCATTGTTACAAAACTTGTTAATATCACTTTAACAGTTAATCCTAAACTATTATAGATATAATCAATATTCAAGTTTTATTGTGATCACCATGAAACTTTATGGAGGACGGCAGATTAAAATTACTGTGTCTTGATTCCCTGCATTACTACAGAATTAAATATTTTCCAACGATGTTTCACTAATAGCCGATGTCAGGTCCGTCATATTTAACACTGCTACTTCTTCTCGGCCACGAAAGGCTTCTACTGGGTTTCCCTATGTAGGTTCTTGTCTGTCTCATTCGCACACTACAGCCCTTAGGCCTCGATAGACAACAGACGCCTGTAAGTCTCCCCATCTCATGGTGCATTTGCGCACTTTGAGGCACGCAGAGTTCGTTTCACAATTATTGTAGGCTGACTTTTCCGGCCCTATACAGGGTGTTACAAAAAAGGTACGGCCAAACTTTCAGGAAACATTCCTCACACACAAATAAAGAAAAGATGTTATGTGGACATGTGTCCGGAAACGCTTAATTTCCATGTTAGAGCTCATTTTAGTTTCGTCGGTATGTACTGTACTTCCTCGATTCACCGCCAGTTGGCCCAATTGAAGGAAGGTAATGTTGACTTCGGTGCTTGTGTTGACATGCGGCTCATTGCTCTACAGTACTAGCATCAAGCACATCAGTACGTAGCATCAACAGGTTAGTGTTCATCACGAACGTGGTTTTGCAGTCAGTGCAATGTTTACAAATGCGGAGTTGGGAGATGCCCATTTAGATGTAAGGATTAGCACGGGGCAATAGCCGTGGCGCGGTACGTTTGTATCGAGACAGAATTCCTGAAAAGTCAACCCTCTTGACTTTCATTTATGGGGGCATTTGAAAGCTCTTGTCTACGCAACCCCGTCACCAAATGTAGAGACTCTTCGTGCTCGTATTGTGGACGGCTGTGATACAATACGCCATTGTCCAGGGCTGCATCAGCGCATCAGGGATTCCATGCGACGGAGGGTGGATGCATGTATCCTCGTTCGAAGCAATTGATCGACGTCGTAGGGAGCACGGAACAGTCCAGCCTATGACTCGCGACTGGAGAAGACCTAGAACGACGAGGACACCTGCAATGGACGAGGCAATTCTTCGTGCAGTTGACGATAACCCTAATGTCAGCGTCAGAGAAGTTGCTGCTGTACAAGGTAACGTTGACCACGTCACTGTATGGAGAGTGTTACGGGAGAACCACTTGTTTCCGTACCATGTACAGCGTGTGCAGGCACTATCAGCAGCTGATTGGCGTCCACGGGTACACTTCTGCGAATGGTTCATCCAACAATGTGTCAATCCTCATTTCAGTGCAAATGTTCTCTTTACGGATGAGGCTTCATTCCAACGTGATCAAATTGTAAATTTTCACAATCAACATGTGTGGGCTGACGGGAATCCGCACGCAATTGTGCAATCACGTCATCAACACAGATTTCCTGTGAACATTTGGGCAGGCATTGTTGGTGATGTCTTGATTGGGCCCCATGTTCGTCCACCTACGCTCAATGGAGCACATTGTCATGATTTCATACGGGATATTCTACCTGTGCTGCTAGAACATGTGCCTTTACAAGTACGGCACAACATGTGGTTCATGCACGATGGAGCTCCTGCACATTACAGTCGAAGTGTTCGTACGCTTCTCAACAACAGATTCGGTGACCGATGGGCTGGTAGAGGCGGACCAATTCCATGGCCTCCACGCTCTCCTGACCTCAACCCTCTTGACTTTCATTTATGGGGGCATTTGGAAGCTCTTGTCTACGCAACCCCGTCACCAAATGTAGAGACTCTTCGTGCTCGTATTGTGGACGGCTGTGATACAATACGCCATTGTCCAGGGCTGCATCAGCGCATCAGGGATTCCATGCGACGGAGGGTGGATGCATGTATCCTCGCTAACGGAGGACATTTTGAACATTTCCTATAGCAAAGTGTTTGAAGTCACGCTGGTACGTTCTGTTGCTGTGTGTTTCCATTCCATGATTAATGCGATTTGAAGAGAAGTAATAAAATGAGCTCTAACATGGAAAGTAAGCGTTTCCGGACACATGTCCACAAAACATATTTTCTTTCTTTGTGTGTGAGGAATGTTTCCTGAAAGTTTGGCAGTACCTTTTTGTAACACCCTGTATTTAAATGAGAACGCAGTGCTCGTTAACTCACAGGGAGACCAAGAGATGAATACTCTAAGCAGATTCAGAAGGATGTAAGTTGCAGTAGTTATTCGGTGATGAAGAGGCATGCACAGGATAGAGTGGCATGGAGAGCTGCATCAAACCAGTCTCTGGACTGAAGACCACAACACAACATTTTGCACTTCGCTACATCTCGCCATCTGGTATTATCTTGTTCATACTCATTGCTAAGTGCATTATCTTCCATTTCTCCACCTTCAAAGGAACCGGTCATTGACTGCAATTAGCAGTGATTCTGTGTAGATGTTTCAGAATTTCCAACAGCGATACCACACTGCAGACAACAGCATCTTAGCGAACAACCTGGGTCCAGCTCAATATATACGAGAAATCGTTTTTGTTTAGTGAGAACACTAACAGGTGTATTATTTTCCCTTGGAGTGCACCCAAGGTACTCAGTCAACTATGCCTCTTGCTATTTGTTACCGTATAGCGCTGTCCAGTCCCACCCCTCACTCCATAGTCGACTTTCTTGTATTTCTGATATTACTTCCTTGTTTCGCCGATAACGTAAATGAGAAGTTTAAAAACGCGGAAAATGTTCTGTTCTAAGATTTAGAAAATATCAAAATGTTTCCCCTTAGTGTGTGAAGAAAGGCGTACAAATACAGTAATCACCATCCGCTCCTGTTATAAGCAGAATAAGACGAGCTCCAACAAGCTCTGCAGTTCTTTATCACTTTCACTGACGATACCAACGTCACCGCGGTTAATGTTTATATCACTCTTGAACTGTTTTGTTATTTCCATCATTTCTTCTTCGATGAGTGATAAGAAACGCCGGAAGACTGCATCCCTATCCTATGGTCTCTTCACTGCGAGTACTTCGTTCTTTGTCTCCCATTCTTATATCCTCCCTCTTAGTTCCTTAGCGTTATCCGTCTTACCTAACACTTACACCTATTTACTTACGAATTTAAACTTTTATAACGAGTTTTATAGGCTAGCAAATCAAATGAACGTGTTTCCAATAAAAGAAATTCGGTGGGGAGAATCACTGTCATGAATCGTAAAATGCCAGTGGCTACAGGTGTCAGAGCGGCATCTTTTTTAAGATAGTGAAGACAGAAAGAAATAAACTTTTAAGAGAGATTTGGATTGATAGAAAACTTCAGTGTGAGAAAGTAGCTCAGTAATCTAATTCTGGCTTACTGCATCAGGACAAACTACAGTCGAGTAAAGTTTTCAGCAACCAGAAGAAATTTTATCTTGGTCAGTGTGAAATGCAGCTAGCTAACTTTATTAGAGGACTAAGATGTAAAATTAATGACTGACTCATCTACATTATGTCTGGACAGCATATGACCAGTACTATAGGAGGGTTACCTTTATAATAGCAAAAAACAAGAAAGTAGTGGTTGCTGGGGATTTTAATTAAGATTTCCATAAAAACTCTTCCAATAAGAATTTATTACAGACAGAAACATTGTTACTCAACTTAATTCCTACAATAAATTTTCCATATAGGGTAACTAGCGTATAAGAACAGCTGTTGAAAATATGTTTGTAGAAAGGTTTTACGAGGAAAATTATGTTACAGAACCAACAGTCAACAGACGCTCAGACTATGACATGCATTTCCTTTTGTTAAATGTTTATACTGATCAGGATATATAATTCATGAAATATGCGTTCAAGGGGGTAGTCAGAAGCCAAAAATTGGTTATTTTGAGGAACTTCTCATCGACATGAACTTGAGTGAAGTGTGCAGTGTTCACAACAAGAATGGAAAAATATAGCCCTTTACCATATTTTAGAGTTGTTTCCCTGCAAAACTAATCGAAATTAAACCAAAGGTCTAATTTCGCCTATGGAATATAGGTGACTTGTAAGACAAAAAGGTAACTGTTTATGTCAGTCAGGAACAATTCTGACTTTTATGTTATAGGTTATCGGCTGTGCAGCCATAGTACAACTGTATCACCAATAATCACCGAGAAAATTACGCACCAACTGTCGAATATACGCAACTATGTATCATAACATGTTTTGGGACGACACTATCTCACTTAAAACATGAACCTGACAGTGGACCAATGGCGTCCGAAAAATGTCGTGAGCAAATTAGACATTTACATTACACTTACATAGTGCGTAATTTTCACAGTACTGGCTGACACTACAGCGAACAAAACGCATACTGCAAATTATTGAAGATAGTAATGGAAACATCTAAGCAATCGCATTACGAAAAGAATATAGTCACATCAGATGAAAAGATGTAGACAATATGGGATAAAAATGAAGGAAGAGACTGAAAGAACCACATAGGAGCAAGAGAAGATAGTAACAATAGTAAATTATATATTGGTTAACAGATGTGTGCAGCCTTGAAAAACGTTTTATTAAGAATTTCATAATTGTTACAGAAACGGTGGGATTCTGAGGCTCAGTAGATGTTGCTGTGAAATAACTCAGACCAGTCATTACAAACAACTTCAGCAGTGTGAATATGACGCTCATTATACCAGCAGGTGTAATGGCTCCATAATTTTTTTAATCAAAAAATGCTAGTAGCTACGAAAAAATGCTAGTAGCTATGGTAAAATGCCAACTAATCTACTTTGTGAGAATGCTTCTAAACTAAGTTACTTGTAAAATTATTTGTGTACCTTGTCATATCTCAGTGGAATATTTTCTGAATGATTGGATTATGCTGAAGTTAACCATTTGAGTAAGAAAAGACCATAATGAATACTATCAAATTTACATCCGATTTCAATTTTACCAGCA
The DNA here is from genome assembly GCF_021461385.2 of Schistocerca piceifrons. Taxonomy (NCBI): domain Eukaryota; kingdom Metazoa; phylum Arthropoda; class Insecta; order Orthoptera; family Acrididae; genus Schistocerca; species Schistocerca piceifrons. The sequence continues at coordinate 392,490,875 of NC_060140.1, forward strand.
TGGTCGAAAATGGTAGAACAGTCAATTCGAATCTTCTTCTTAACCATCATAAATAATATGTTGTCAAAGACGCCGTTCTGACTAGTAAAAGGTTCCATCATTGAGGAGGTTATCTACTCAAACAGCGAGAATGTACTTAATTCAGTAGACAGTAAATAACATGCTGGTTGTGAGTGTTGTGACAGGTGAAAGGTATTTGACTGTGTAAATTACATTATCCTCTTTTTATAAATTAGACACCATATCATTAACTATCGTATCTTTGTGACAGGAAAAAGTGCCGCTACGAAACAGACCTGTCTGCAACTATCTGATATCATCCTACGGGGTATTCATTATAAGTCGTCTCCCACGAGGTTCCATCTTAGAACCCTACTTTTTCTTGGGCGTATGGGTTTCCTTTCATCGGCAACATTTCCAGATGTCAAGTTTGTTTTGTTAGCAGATGATACAAACATTGGAAAAAGTAGCAAATCATATATAGTTTTAGAAAAACCGGCTAATGAAATATTCATGAACATTAATAATTGGTTCCTAGAAGGTTCTTTGACAGTAAACTTTGAAGAAACAGACTATATCCTGTTTAAAAGTTAGAAGTGGTCTTTTTTTCAAGTATATGCTTAAAGACAGCGTTAAATTCTTAGGATTACAGCTTAATAATAACTTCGACAGTGAGCAGTGTACCACAGAACTGTCGAAACGCCTAAACATACCTCTGTTTGAATCGTGGATATTGGCAGACGTAAGCCATAAAAAAGAACAAAGCTAGTATTCTTCGCTTACTTTCATTCTATAATGTGATACGGGGTATCCATCAAGAGAAGCTAAAAGTTTTCTGGATCCAAAAACTTTTAAGAAGAATTATTTGTTGTATTAACTCAAGAACTTTGGCTGGTGACCTATTAAGGAACTGAGGACACTGGTTACTGGTTCTATACATCCGGTCCACCAGTTCATTTCATAGAACCAGTAAAACAAGAATAAGCTTCAAAATGATTTTTAAGTAACATATTTTGGATAAGAAAGATTCCCATTAATCAGGAATACGCATTTACGGTGATTTACCAGCAGCCATAACTAGTTTAACTACTAATTAAGTTCAGTTAAACAGGAGCTTAAAGGATTTACTGGTAGCCAACTCCTACTCTACTTTAGAATTTCTTAACTGAACTGACTGATGCGTATATATTAGTAATAACATCAAATAATGTGAGTAGTACGTCCGTAACTTCAGAGGAGTCATGTGATCAATCTAAACAAACGTTATAGGACGATTTGTCTATATTATTACGCTTGGCTGCAATATCCTAAAAATCCTCATTTGTACCTTAATGTGCTAAACATTTAAATTTCTTGTGATAAATTTTGTATTACCTTTAAAGAAAAATATGGTTATGATTTTTTGGACTTATTTCACATGCATGAGGTAATTTCACTTGCGATATGTGGGAGTTACAATGGCACACCTTTTCTTTCTCTGTAAATATCGATTGTGTATTCTTGTTTTCGGACATGTTTTGCGTCCTGGAGAATCTTCTCCCTACGGGCCTACGAAACGAAAAGTGTATCTAATTTAGTATAATATGATGTTGATTTTTCTTAAGTCTTGCTTCCATCACTAAACGCTACTTCAGAATGTTGCTATGCTTTTACTCTCCCTAAGTTACTTTCGTTGCTGCTGAATAATCGCCGTGCAATATTGCATGTTGGGTTCTGTCAGCGAATGATTCCACGGCCACTTCCAAGTATCTCCTGCAATACTATGTATGGTCGTAACTTTTTATTAGTCGGCAATGCGTTTCCTTGGGATCGCGTTATGTAATTTGAAAGAATACAAATTTAACGGTGCTCCTGAGTGTGCTATTAGAAAGATATCGTGTGTGAGAACAATCTATTTCCTTCTACAGAAGTGTCATCAACTAACCGCTTGCTCGTTGAACGAGTTTCCTTTTCCAAGAGGAATACTATTATGTTCTTGCTTAGAGATTATTCAAATACTTCTCGGTTCACATAAACAAAATCAAGGTCGAGGTTACCTAAACAATAACCGTTGCGGCTGTGAACGGAGCTAATATCAAAGGACAGTGGTGGGGTCATCGGAAATGCCAGCGTGCATCATTCTGGGTTTGATCGGTGGGGGGGGGGGGGGGAGGAGGAGAGGGGGGGGAAGGGGGGAGCGGGACCAGGGATATGGTCATTAGCGTACTAACGGAAATGTCACGGCACTGGGTGGCCAACCGCAGCCCAGTGGGAGGGAGCGAATACGCATGGGTGTCAAAGGGCTTGATGTGTCCGACCTGACAGCACCCCTAAATCACTCGAGATTGGCAATTGTCCTTGCTGCGCACAGGATTAATAATTTTAATAATTTCTTCCAACAAAAGGACCTGAATGATTATTAAAACGTTTCAGCGTGATTATTTTAAAAAAGGGAAAAAATTTCGTGTCTGAAATACACGAATTAACGTGTTACATCTCTCTCTGAACTACTTTTTCCTAAATGTAAAAGCTTCTCGGCAGACATCCTTGTACATAAGACAACCGCAGCTTCGGGCAATCACCTTGGGTATTAATAAACCGCTTCAACTGCAACACCGCAGGTGGACAACGATTATTGAGTACAAAGTTACGAGCTGTACAGCTCTAATGTTTTAGCTGTATTTTCGTCTGAAGATGTGAAAAAGCCACGAAACCGGAAGTGATCTAAAAATAATGAATTCAATTTGTTAATACTCAAGATAAAAGTTACCCATTTTTCCATTTGGTCTCCAGCTGACCATCAGTTCCAGTGTTCTGTCTTGCGCGAACTGTTTAACATGTTGTTACATTCCTCTAATTCGTGTTTAATTATAAGATTTGCACACAGTATAGGGAGTCCCACGTAACGTTATTGGCCTTAGTGCTACGCAAGCTGTTCGGAGGATAAAAACGACGCCATCAAAATGGAGCAGTTATTATACTGTACGTTTATCACAGTTAACTCTTTCCTATGTCGAGAATTAGAGAGGATCCTGTTATTATGAAGTACTCTGCAATTTAAAAAGTTCTGATAGCTCCTGGAGGGAGAATACAGATGACAGCGCCAGACTGTTAGTATTCCGATTTATTTGATGGAAGTAATTGAGATCTAACATGAATGAAACAGACCAGGACGTGGAGAGTTTGCTGTTTCGCCATCAATGTCACTTAAACGTCGGCCGAGCGGGCCGATGCCACTCTGTGTCCCCAGAATTGGATCACAAACGTAGGATACTGCCAGTTATCCGTGTTCGAATGGATTATGTCATGTTATAACAATGAAATATAACTAAATGTCTCTCCTAAGAGTCGTCAGGAACAATTTTCCCTCGTATTTCAGCAGATATTTGCTATTTCGCTTTTGTATTGTGTAGGTGGAATCGGCCCATACAAATACACCTCATCATACATTTCATGCGAAGCTCGCTGTTAGCAGAAAACTTCGGTTTGTTATTGTTACAAAGAAAAAGATTATTAAAGCGGGATTTTATGTGCCCACTGGGTAGAGACGTCCCACATTAGTCTAGGGCGATACCTGTTGTAACGTTGTTTATTAACAGGAATAGTAAAACACGAAGAATAACCAGTACTCTAGCAGAGACCGAGTAGCGCTGCTGCTTGGAGATAGCTGACAGCATGGGCCAGGGTGGCATGTGCCGACTCCATCAACACAATGCAACAACGGAACTGAAAGTATTTTCCGAAACTACGGAAAAATGCGCCTGAAAATACTTACAGGTATAATACACACTAAAAATTCGTAAATACGGGAAGTTCAATTTTACAGAGCTGAATGAAATGGCAATACATTTAGAAATTAACCTCTTTATGTAGGTAACAGCTACTTTAAGACATACGCAATCCATAAATTTTAGGGCACTATACAGTCTAATTTTCCTTGAACAATTGCATTTTAACTTTTTTTTGATAAATGCACAGTGTCGTCTTGAGCCTTACAAGACTCTCAGTTTGGGAAGGGATTCAATTTAAAAAAAAAGTTCTCCCATTATTGGTAACCATGTGAACCGTTCTTAGTTTATCAACACAAAAGATTTATTTTCTCGTTAGCTCCGAGTTGAATAACAAAGGGTGACATGGAATCTCTAGCTGTATCGCCATGCTCCATAACAATGTCGGTACCATTTTTGCTTATTTGGTGAGTGTTCTATGAAAATCACTGCACGACAGGCGTAGCTCGGTAATTAATGTCCTTTCTCTTCAAACGAGATCGAAACTGTAGACGTGTGCTATACATGGACGAATTACCGAATGATTACATTACTTTCATAGAAATTGTCTTTCATCTGGTTGCAGCTGCCTTAGTACAACCAACATCGAACTACATCGAACTTAACCCTTTAAGAACAGAGGTAACAGCGCGTGGTGTAGAATTGTTCGCACGAGTGAGCATCTTTGTTCACGTAAATAGTGTGTCTGAGAACGAATGAACGACACCATGGTAGATACACAAAATCAATTACGTATTTTTCATATTTCTCTTTGACTTTGATTTTTGCTATGCGCTGGCTAATCTGTGCGTATGTCTGTCGATTATTATCCTATACCATATAAATTATTTCATGTTATTAAATTTAGCAAGTACTATATTACTATTTTTTGTTTTTGTATAAACGCAACATCTGATTACTAAAATAGAACAACCAGCTATTCTCAACAATGAAAAATGCTGCTCCATATTATGGGATGGGCTATTGAGTGGCTTGTGTGGGCACACTCTCATTGGTCCGTCATATGGTCAGTCCCCCCCCCCCCCCCCCCTTGAACCATGGACCTTGCCGTTGGTGGGGAGGCTTGCGTGCCTCAGCGATACAGATGGCCGTACCGTAGGTGCAACTACAACGGAGGGGTATCTGTTGAGAGGCCAGACAAACATGTGGTTCCTGAAGAGGGGCAGCAGCCTTTTCAGTAGTTGCAGTGGCAACAGTCTGGATGATTGACTGATCTGGCCTTGTAACATTAACCAAAACGGCCTTGCTGTGCTGGTACTGCGAACGGCTGAAAGCAAGGGGAAACTACAGCCGTAATTTTTCCCGAGGAAATGCAGCTTTACTGTATGATTAAATGATAATGGCGTCCTCTTGGGTAAAATATTCCGGAGGTAAAATAGTCCCCCATTCGGATCTCCGGGCGGGGACAACTCAAGAGGACGTCGTTATCAGGAGAAAGAAAACTGGTGTTCTACGGATCGGAGCGTGGAATGTCAGATCCCTTAATCGGGCAGGTAGGTTAGAAAATTTAAAAAGGGAAATGGATAGGTTAAAGTTAGATATAGTGGGAATTAGTGAAGTTCGGTGGCAGGAGGAACAAGACTTTTGGTCAGGTGATTACAGGGTTATAAATACAAAATCAAATAGGGGTAATGCAGGAGTAGGTTTAATAATGAATAAGAAAATAGGAGTGCGCGTTAGCTACTACAAACAGCATAGTGAACGCATTATTGTGGCCAAGATAGACACAAAGCCCATGCCTACTACAGTAGTACAAGTTTATATGCCAACTAGCTCTGCAGATGATGAAGAAATAGATGAAATGTATGACGAGATAAAAGAAATTATTCGAGTAGTGAAGGGAGACGAAAATTTAATAGTCATGGGTGACTGGAATTCGTCAGTAGGAAAAGGGAGAGAAGGAAACGTAGTAGGTGAATATGGATTGGGGGGAAGAAATGAAAGAGGAAGCCGCCTTGTAGAATTTTGCACAGAGCATGACTTAATCATAGCTAACACTTGGTTCAAGAATCATAAAAGAAGGTTGTATACCTGGAAGAATCCTGGAGATACTAAAAGGTATCAGATAGATTATATAATGGTAAGACAGAGATTTAGGAACCAGGTTTTAAATTCTAAGACATTTCCAGGGGCAGATGTGGATTCTGACCACAATCTATTGGTTATGAACTGCAGATTGAAACTGAAGAAACTGCAAAAAGTTGGGAATTTAAGGAGATGGGACCTGGATAAACTGAAAGAACCAGAGGTTGTAGAGAGTTTCAGGGAGAGCATAAGGGAACAATTGACAGGAATGGGCAAAAGAAATACATAGAGGAAGAATGGGTAGCTCTGAGGGATGAAGTAGTGAAGGCAGCAGACGATCAAGTAGGTAAAAAGACGAGGGCTAATAGAAATCCTTGGGTAACAGAAGAAAAATTGAATTTAATTGATGAAAGGAGAAAATATAAAAATGCAGTAAATGAAGCAGGCAAAAAGGAATACAAACGTCTCAAAAATGAGATAGACAGGAAGTGCAAAATGGCTAAGCAGGGGTGGCTATAGGACAAATGTAAGGATGTAGAGGCTTGTCTCACTAGGGGTAAGATAGATACTGCCTACAGGAAAATTAAAGAGACCTTTGGAGAGAAGAGAACCACTTGTATGAATATCAAGAACTCAGATGGCAACCCAGTTCTAAGCAAAGAAGGGAAGGCAGAAAGGTGGAAGGAGTATATAGAGGGTTTATACAAGGGCGATGTGCTTGAGGACAATATTATGGAAATGGAAGAGGATGTAGATGAAGACGAAATGGGAGATAAGATACTGCGTGAAGAGTTTGACAGAGCACTGAAAGACCTGAGTCGAAACAAGGCCCCGGGAGTAGACAACATTCCATTAGATCTACTGATGGCCTTGGGAGAGCCAGTCATGACAAAACTCTACCATCTGGTGAGCAAGATGTATGAGACAGGCGAAATACCCTCAAACTTCAAGAAGAATATAATAATTCCAATCCCAAAGAAAGCAGGTGTTGACACATGTTAAAATTACCGAACTATCAGTTTAATAAGTCACAGCTGCAAAATACTAACGCGAATTCTTTACAGACGAATGGAAAAACTGGTAGAAGCGGACCTCGGGGAAGATCAGTTTGGATTCCGTAGAAAGGTTGGAACACGTGAGGCAATACTAACCTTACGACTTATCTTAGAAGAAAGATTAAGAAAAGGCAAACCTACGTTTCTAGCATTTGTAGACTTAGAGAAAGCTTTTGACAAAACTGGAATATTCTCTTTCAAATTCTGAAGGTGGCAGGGGTAAAATACAGGGAGCGAAAGGCTATTTACAATTTGTACAGAAACCAGATGGCAGTTATAAGAGTCGAGGGGCATGAAAGGGAAACAGTGGTTGGGAAAGGAGTGAGAAAGGGTTTTAGCCTCTCCCCGATGTTATTCAATCTGTATATTGAGCAAGCAGTAAAGGAAACAAAAGAAAAATTGGGAGTAGGTATTAAAATTCATGGAGAAGAAGTAAAAACTTTGAGGTTCGCCAATGACATTGTAATTCTGTCAGAGACAGCAAAGGACTTGGAAGAGCAGTTGAACGGAATGGACAGTCTCTTGAAAGGAGGATATAAGATGAACATCAACAAAAGCAAAACGAGGATAATGGAATGTAGTCAAATTAAATCGGGTGATGCTGAGGGAATTAGATTAGGAAATGAGACACTTAAAGTAGTAAAGGAGTTTTGCTATTTAGGGAGTAAAATAAATGATGATGGTCGAAGTAGAGAGGATATAAAATGTAGACTGGCAATGGCAACGAAATCGTTTCCGAAGAAGAGAAATTTGTTAACGTCGAGTATAGATTTAAGTGTCAGGAAGTCGTTTCTGAAAGTATTTGTATGCAGTGTAGCCATGTATGGAAGTGAAACATGGACGATAACTAGTTTGGACGAGAAGAGAATAGAAGCTTTCGAAATGTGGTGCTACAGAAGAATGCTGAAGATAAGGTGGGTAGATCACGTAACTAATGAGGAGGTATTGAATAGGATTGGGGAGAAGAGAAGTTTGTGGCACAACTTGACTAGAAGAAGGGATCGGTTGGTAGGACATGTTTTGAGGCATCAAGGGATCACAAATTTAGCATTGGAGGGCAGCGTGGAGGGTAAAAATCGTAGAGGGAGACCAAGAGATGAATACACTAAGCAGATTCAGAAGGATGTAGGTTGCAGTAGGTACTGGGAGATGAAGAAGCTTGCACAGGGTAGAGTAGCATGGAGAGCTGCATCAAACCAGTCTCAGGACTGAAGACTACAACAACAACAATGATCAGTCTCGTAAGCATAGCATACATTCTTTTGTCTATCATATGGTGGGTCTCCTAGGGAGGGTACACTTTCATTGATATATTGCCATATGACCGGCCTTGTACTTAAGGCTAGTTTCAGTGGTACATCGTGTGATGGAACTCATAGTAGGTACTCGGTTTCCTGATTTTCCACCTGATGCACCTCATAGTAATAATTTATTATCATTGATACGTTATGTGATGGACACCATAGTAAAGGCTCGGTTTCATTGGTTTGTCATACGATGCACCTCATAACTAGGGGTAATTTCCATTGGTGTACCATGTCATAGACCCCATAATGAGGACTCAGATTGCTTTCGTTTGTCATATGATGGGCCTCAAAGTTAGGAATCAATTTCATTGGTATGTCATATGATGGGCCTCACAATGAGGGCTAGGTTTCACTTAGTTTATCTTATATTGAGCCTTGTAGTTAGGCCCTAGTTTCATTGGTGCCTCGTCTGACCATACTCGGAGTAAGCGCAAGCTTTCATTGGTCCGCCTTGCAGCAGGGGTGTACTTTCATAAGAATGTCATGTGGAGGGGTTGTAGCCAGAACACAGTTTTATTTATTTGTGGTACAATACGGCTTGTAGTTGGGGCACGGTTTCATAGCTCCTCCGTAGACGCGCATTGTCGTAGATGATGATCCCTGTTTGTCCCTCAAATGATAGCTCAAGTAGTTAAAGGGTTTAAGACTATTTCATGTCGATATTCTTCTTGTCTGTCAGTTCTAAACCTACGTTATCTTTGGTTTATATGGTGAATAACACATTGATGAAACAATGGACCCTAACCTCCTCTGCCAGTTTGCGTTCCTGACGCTGTGACGACTGTATGCGTGTTGTGTTGCAGGGTAGGCGACGTGATGCCGGCTGGAGGCCCCAGGGAGGTGTCGGACAGTCAGCTCTGAGGCAGCCGGCACTGCAGGCGACAGCCTTCCAAAACCAGCGCGGGGGACACACGTAGTGGAGCGCAAGCCACGGGGGCCGTGCAATAGCAGCAGCGTGTGACCACACCTGCTGCCCACCGCACATACACAACAAACTTGAAGAGTACACTTGGCTCATTGTGATACATGCTCCAAGAAGACTTCATGAGGAGAACTCATAGAAAGTAGTGTAACCCACTGATTCTGAATACAGTTCAACAGTAACGAACAGTTTACCAACTAAGTGTCTATGACAGTCTCGTTAGCGAACAACCACTTGACAATCTCAGTAGTGAACAAATAAGTCATTCCGTCATTGTGGCGTTTTCGGATAGAAATCAATATCGTTTCGAGTTACTTTAATATTTCAGTTGTACAACAAGTACAGGTAACTAAAATAAGATATGTATAAGCCATGGATTCAAAGTGTGTGTGTTTTAGTGACACTTTCTGTTGGGAAAATTTCGAGAATAATAAGGAAGTTAAACCACTACTCTTTTACATTTGCCACAGCGCAGAATGTGATGAAATCCATGAAGATAATGAATAGCTTCAGTGTCTGAGAAACGTTCATCGTAAAACATTGACGCCTTCTTCTTCCATATTGCGAAGGCCAAGATTGTCGTTCTGCAAGTAATTAACAAATTATTAATTGAACTCTTGTTTATTATTCAACGAAAGTGTACCGAAAGCTCTCATGGACTGATATCTGAGTAGGTCTGACAAAGCAAAGGCGAGAAATGTGTACCGGTTGTATTGCATACCCTAGAGAACTGTGTAGAGAATAAATTAAATAATCTACTCTTAACAGGGATTAAGAACAGCACTGATCAATTTCACATTCTCCTGTGCTACAGAAGGTGAATTCCGCATGTAACACAGTCATCTCTTCTTATTGTCAGGTATTTCATATACAACCGAGTGTAATTCATACCTCAAGAGGAATTTCTGTTTGGTCGGCACGACGCAACAGTTGCCGTCCACTTTCATTAAAACTACCAATTGGCTACCTAGAACTTGCGTCAGTTCAAACGAATTTTTTAGTATTCTTCTTTTGGTTAGTTTTATATTGACATATTCATCAATCAAACTCATTTCTCGAATGTCACTGGCAGGTCATGAGTAAGAAAATTTCCCTCAGTTTAAGATTATTTTAGAGTAATACAATTGGCAAATGCTAACGTTGTATGCCATTGAACCGTTTATCTTTGTCTTCTGAAACTTCTGTTTTTCGGACAAGGCTCCCATCAGTGATAACTGATTGGGCCAACTGCTGTTTAGCTACCACAAAAATTGATGGGGAGTTAAAAGTCACCGAAAATTACTCGTTATACAACAGATGACTAGAGAATCGTTGTGAGACGTGAAGATGATGTGTCACACTGCGAATACAATGCGAATACCGGACTTAATGTGGGCCGTAGATGATCACGCCTCACGTCCTGACACAAAGCTTCAACTTGCTATATTTCGTTTCTTACTTCTTACTTTGGACACATGAGCTATCCAAGTAATTCTCAGGTATTCAGTTTCAATTGCCGATGTAGAGCACGCCAGCCCCCGAATGGCACAATTTTATAACAGTTATTTATCACAGTGTATATTCCGATATATCAGCTCAAGAAGTAATTTGCGAGTTAGATGCATTACGTAGTTATGCATGATGAAAACAGGTCAATATGGCATGAAAAGTTTCTAAAACACTGCACAGAAATGTAGCCACCTATATGACATGGAAATATTAATTCTCTCGCAGAATGATGAACATTCTCATTATGGTAGTAAAACCTAAGCGGATGTAAACTTCGTTTGAATTTCAAATTTTTCTTCGTTGAATGACAATCATACGGGTAGAATGCAAACTTAATGTAATATAGGAACTATTACTATTTCTTAATTCTACTAAAATATGAGACTTCCTTAGAACAGAATGAATATTTTATACAGAGTAATAACTAGGGACGATTTTTTAATGCCTTTCTATGCCTCTTTTACAGATATTAGCCTTCCTGTCTTTTGTTGGCCATAAATGTGATGTTACGACTGTATTGTTTTACTGTTTCCCCTATCACTGTAACATTACTTCTTACGGTATGCTAAGGTGTGTATTATTTCGTATTAGCGCCTCGTGAAAAAGATGGGCTGGCAGGAAGATCTCAGTTGGAAAACTTACTGAAATGTCATTTATTTATCGAATGCATTACATACAGATACGACTTTTAAATATTTCATTACCACGAGTGATAAGAATATTATCAATAAAAAGAGAGCTACGACAATCATCTCGAGAACCCGACATACTAAAGAACCGAGGAAGAGCTACACACAAAATTTTTTGACTACAAATATTGATGAAGATTATTAATAAAGTTCATTCATTGCTGGTTAATGTTATCACCATTTACTGTTTCATTGTCCCATAATGTTAAGCGTGAAGTATGCTTCACTACGAAAGTCTGATCCGTTTTCATCCATAATATACAACAGTGTACTGCAAAATTTATGTTTTCCCCCAGAAGGCTTGGCTAAATGACGTCATTGTGCGACACCGTTATTTTGTATTGTCGACAAAATATTAACTAGAAGAACTCGATATCATATTTACGTACACGAAATACAGCTGGGGAACAATTTTACGAATTCAAGATTTGGTTAATCCTAACTTTGATTCTGAAGATCAACAGCGACAATTATTCAGTCTGATAGTGAATGATCTTTCCACAGCCTCTGTTATAATAATTTTATTCATATGATGTGTGTCGAGACTGAATCTCAATCTCAAATGTTTCGTAGGTGATATTGCCATATAACAGAAAGTTAGACATGAAGGTAAAACAATAATGAATCAGGCTGCAAGTGATTGTTTAGTAAATCTGGTTAATCAGTAACATCGTTTAGTGCATATCAATGGCCGTAACACAACTCTGTGTATTGCAAAAAGGGCATGCAACAATGGGGTAGTAGCTGTAAAATACGACTGGTTGAGTATGAAGTAAGATTACCTTAATAGTAAAATTTTTGTTGTTTTTATGACAGAAGTGTGACAGCCTTAAAACGAGAACAAAACACATGTCCATTTAATATCTATTAGAATGTGTAAATGGGGAAAAATACTTAAATATGTTGTGCATCGCAAAAAATCTGTGAATTCAATGTTATGAATTGATCAACATTTTGATTTAGGAATCGAAATCGTAACAAAGTTGTTGTGTGCATACCTATCAGAAAATGGGACCAGAGAAAGTAAAGCAGTTACAGTGAGACAATAGACTAATCCCTCATAAATATTGGTGAACCTCTGTACGAAGCACGTCAGGAGTAAAACTTAAGGTATAAAGAAAGTAATTCACTGTCATACACGTTTTAATTGATCAACTGCCACATATTCCAAATATGAAAATAAATGTTATGTTTAATACTGTACTAAGATAAATAACTGTAAATCAAGTATCCTTTAATAAATGACTTATTTCAAGTAACATTTCCTAACTGAAGACGATATAATGTAATTTTCAATTGCAGAACCTCTACATTTCAGTAATGGAGACATTTTGGGCGGATCATCTGACACCGGAGTGGGGCCGTTGTCTTCAATCAGGTGAATACTCAGTTATTGGAAGCCTCTTACGGAATACATTTGTTACCGATGCTGTTACCATCTATTTAAAACTGCATTAGAAAATTTAAATAATGTCTATGTGCCGTGCTATAGAGGGTATTGAAATTATTCGCTGTTACTACATTAAAATGATTAGGTTGAGAAAAATTCTTAGAACCACTACCGACAAAGTACGATACACACGCTTAACCCAAAGTAATATAATGGAGTACAAGTCGAAAGCACGTCCACTTCCCATTGTATATATGTCTATTTCCAATCTGTCTCTCAACCATACTTAGTTGGCAAGTTACATTGCCTTGTAAGTCCAAGCAAGCGTACGTGTTATCCAACATCAAAAGTGCAGTCAATTTTAGATCATTTTCTTACCGCCTTTGTTGCTTTTCACTTTTCACAAACGATATAGTGTGACATTATTTTAGGACTATTGTGTCACATGTTGTGCTTATATTTCAACGATAAAAGCCATTTTCTTAGTAAACAGCAAAGAGTGGTCCCTTATTCCGTTGCTCGAAGGTAGCACAAATATGGTTGCAAATGGATTTGAACTTGATCTGCACAAAGCGCAACGAAGATTCCACAATTGGGTGTGAATCCTTCGTGAACTGCTTTCACTAGCTGTAACTGCTTTTAATGGTAAACACACGATCAGAGTAAAAATACTGAGAACAGATTTTAGTTTTTCTCTGAGTTACATATGAAATGCTTAGTAACACACCTGATCTTTGTTGAAAACTTCTTCTTTGTAAGTGCTAGTTTCCGTAAAGACATGTAATATGCCCCCATATTTTCAAAAGTAAATGAGGTATACCAGCGGGAAATTACGTAATTAGCATTCGATGTACGTAACTGTATGATATAAGTATTTAAACTAATTCTTTCTAAGATGCAGAAGCTGACCCCGAGAAAAATCTTAATTTTGGAAAAATGTGGCAATACTGACGTCAAGACACATATATACTAGAGAAAGACTAATCTACGTTTAAAGCATTTGTAGATCTAGAAAATGCGTTCGCAGTGTTGACTAGAAAGCGCTGTAGGAAACTGAAGATAGCATTGATAAAACACAGGAAGTGAGACCTAATTTGCGATATGTACCGAAAACAGACTGCAGTAATAAAAAATGAAGGCTATGAAAGGAAAGCAGTTGTCGAGGGGGGGCACGAGACAGGGTTTTATCCAAAGTTTTTCAGTCTGTAGTAAGTTTTGTTAGAGATGGCAAAGGACTTGGGTGATTAGTTAAATGGAATGGATAGTATCTTTAAAAAAGGTTGTAGGATGAATGTGAACTGGAATAAATGAAAGGTAATGGAATGTTATCAAATTAAAGCAGGCGGTGCTGAGGGAATTACAGTAGGAAATGATACACTAAAAGCGATAGGTGAGTGTTTCAATTTGGGCAGCGTAATAAATGATGAAGGTCGATGTAGAAAGGGCAGATAAATTAGTTTAGCAAATAGTAGGAAAAGTTTCTCTGTTAATATCAAATACAAATTTATGTTTTGGGAAGTAATTTGTGAAGTTGTTTCTCTAGAGTGTATCCACGTACTGAACCGAGACGTCGGCGACAACCGGTTTATGGAATGAGAATTTTTAAAGTTTTGAAACCTGTTACTACAGAAGAATGCTGACGACTGAAACTTCCTGGCAGATAAAAACTGTGTACCCGACCGAGACTCGAACTCGGGACCTTTGCCTTTCGCGGGCAAGTGCTCTAACATCTGAGCTACCGAAGCACGACTCATGCCCGGTACTCACAGCCTTACTTCTGCCAGTATCTCGTCTCCTACCTTCCAAACTTTACAGAAGCTCTCCTGCGAACCTAGCAGAACTAGCACTCCTGAAAGAAAGGATACTGCGGAGACATGGCTTAGCCACAGCCTGGGGGACGTTTCCAGAATGAGATTTTCACACTGCAGTGGAGTGTGCGCTAATTTGAAACTTCCATGAGCGCTAGTTCTGCAAGGTTCGCAGGAGTGTCTCTGTGAAGTTTGGAAGATAGGAGACGAGGTACTGGCAGAAGTGAAGCTGTGAGGACGGGGCGTGAGTCGTGCTTGGGTAGCTCAGTCGGTAGAGCACTTGCCCACGTAAGGCAAAGGTCCCGAGCTCGAGTCTCGGTTCGGCACACAGTTTTAATCTGCCAGGAAGTTTCATATCAGCGCACACTCCGCTGCAGAGTGAAAATCTCATTCTGGAATGCTGACGACTGGTTGTGGAGATCGTGTAATTAATAAGGGGGTCCTGAGCCGAATTTGGGAGAAGAGAAATTTAAGCCACAACTAAAAGAAGACTTCTGTGAATGGTGCACTTCCTGCGGCACTAGGGAGTCGTCGATTCAGTAATGGCATGAAGTGTGTGTGCGTATGAGGAGGGGGGGTTGGGGTAAAAATCGTAGAGGGAGATGAAGGCTGGTCTACAGCAATCAGGTTCAAATAAATGTAGGTTTTTAGTAGTTATGCAGAGATAAAGAGGCTTTTACAAGGTATTCTAGCGTTGAGAGCTGCATCAAACCACTCTTCGAACTGAAGACCACAACCAGCACTGTAGTTGGTTAAAATAACAGTCGAGATCTCAGTCCGCCTGAAAGTCTTTAGATCTCCATGTACCTGTCTGGGTAAAATGTTCATAATTTTACACAACACTGTCCATAGGAAAACAGCGATCTGATACTATAATTTTGTTAAAATAACAGTCTAGACTGCTATATGATCTTCTTGAAAGTCCTTTGATCTCCTGGTAGCTGGGTCGCTAAAATGTTCAGAAACTGGGACAACAGTGTCCATGGGAAAACAACGATGTGGTGCTATATTTTGGTTAAAATAGGTCTAGGTCGCAATCTGATCTTCCTGAAAGTTTTTAGATCTTGTAGTAACTGTCTCGGTAAATTGTTTGTAAATTTAGATGACACTGTCCACAGGATGTGGTTCTTTATGGTTAAAATAACAGTGTAAATCTAGATCTAGACTGTATTTTATATGTAGACCTTGGCTATTACTTTAATCAAATTATAGCACCGCATCACTGTTCTGCTATGGGCAATGGTGTCTAAACTTATAGTGACGGTAGTTTTGCATATCCTGGATTTATATTGTAACTGGCTAAAGGCGATAAATTACTGTTCTATTTTTAATTTCGACTAACATTTCTGAAACGCTGCACTGATATTTATGTTAGACAGTAACTACTTTCCAGAACGAATTTATTAATTATTGTATCAGAATATAACAAACAGAATGTTGTTTCCATATGATGCTTGAACTTATGTAAACAACTCAGTGGCATACGTTATCAGAGTACCGTGTCCACCGGGAATCTGTATTAACGTGAAAGCTTTATTAATAAAAATGCATTAAGTCTGCGTGTAAAATGCACAGAAGAAAAGAAAAATTGACCAATTCAAGTAGAACTCAAGCACGAAGGGTTCCGTACAAATTTAATCATATATATAGACAGTTCATCCACTCCGAGAATCTGAAATCTCGACCATATTTGCCTGTTATCGACACTGCTACTAGCAAGATCTCGGTCCCACGGTTTGCAAGATTTTCTAGAGTGTCTTAATCTCAAGAATATAAATGTGATCGATTCAAGTAGGAGGCGCGCGACTATTTCTATACTTCTCCATTCAGGCCGATTGGGTAGCAATGGTAAAACATCAGGAAACGAATGGCTTTATTGCTCATATGACTCGTTTCGGTATTTATTTATTTTCATTAGATACCAGGAGCGAGTACTGCACGTAGATACGGCGTTTCAAATTATATGTGGAACAGACACTCGCAGACTAGTCTTTACTTGTACTATGAAACTTTATTTTTACCAGATTTCATTACCGTAGGCCAATGGTAAGTATCCAATAGTTTCTGATGGGTGAGTTTGCGAGTGTTAAAATATGTGACATTAATGGTCGTATCTATCGACTGCATTGAGTTAAAAGGCTCAACTTTTTACACGGCTAAGGGAACATAGACTTCAGTATGTGACACAGATTTCAGTCTGATACGTCTATTGGTTTCTGAAAAAATGGTTTTCAACAGACAGACAGACCGATGGACTGACAACAACGCTATCCTATAAGCTTTCCGTTTTTACCGGTTGGAGCAGGAACCTTAAAAGTGACGAAAATGTAATCCAAAAATTTATCTGCAGGATTTTGACGAACATCCTCCCGGAGTACGGTCAGATGTTATAAAGACTGTCAAATACGGTAAGTAATAATTATCATGGGACAGACTAGAAGCAGATTTTCAAGCAGATGCCTATCTGCCTATTCCACAAAAAGTTAGTTTCATTATCTGTCAAATTTCACCGTAGCCTTTTCCTCTCTCTTTTTATATGACACTGGAAGCAAATCTTCATGCTGTACGACAGATGTGATCTGACAAACTTCATCATCAGTTACGTTACAGAAACAAGAGTGCTATGACGTAGAAAAGGCCTTACTTTCAATCTTGTTCTCTGAAAAAAAATTAATCACGATGGACTTTCACTCCATATTGTGTAAACTTCACGGAGGTGTCAAGTAAGCGTAACACAGAAATATCTAGATAAATAATTCCGCCTTTGTCCATTTTCTGGATCTGAGGAGTAGCCAGTGTTACAGAAATAGGTTATTACATAAATGCTGTGATGATACTTCTTAATAATTCATGAAGACAACTGGGTAGTGAACCATAAATTTTTATTTCGCGTTCCTTTTACGGCTGGAATAAAAGTGACATAAACCTTGATTCTCGAGGAAACAGACATGTAGCTGCGAAGGAAAGGCGTAGCAGGGCCCAAGTTACCGTGAGCACAGTAGACGTTATTTTTCAATCGTTGATCGTAAATCTGTAAATACAATACGGGAATAGTGACATACATTACGATTTGTGATGTTCAACGTCGTTCTGAAACTCTACTTTCATACCGAGGCTGTTAAACATAATAGCGTTTGCTTTCGATGAAGAACATCATTTATTTCCATGTTTCTCTTGACCACTGATGTGCTTCGTTTTGAGGGAGGAATTACTAATGTGATCGTTTAGTGAGATGAGCTGTATCTAAGCACTGAATGTATAGGTATTTTGAAATTTGCTGGTAAACATGTCAACAATATTGCAGTATTACCGTAGTTAAGATAATGCTTCATTTAAATCGTTAACCGCTATGGCTCTTTTATAGGTGGCAAAGGCATTTAAATAGAAATGTCTCAAATTTATAAAGGTGCTAAATAAAACTAACTGTTGAAACAAACACTTTATTTACAGCTTCTTGAACTGTAATAGGAAGCTGTACAATTCTTTCCTTTTCTTCCGGTACTCCGTTACGAATGTATCATCATTATAAAATGATGAGAGGAGAAGAAAGCACGATATATTTTAATCGAATGTGGGATGATTACGAGTGAACCTCAAAATATTTACCTGAACTACCTTCCTATAAATTACGTATAGACAGCGTGCTACGTACTGCACAGAACTTAAGCTCCTCGTCTCATCAATACGTTGGAGGATCCAGTGATTCGTTAAGAAGTCCCACAAGGAATGAAATTAAGGGACAGTGATAGTACCGGCATAATTTTAGACACATTCAAAAATTACGTTATTCATGTTTAAAAGAAGTTCTAGGTCATATTTTTATTGAGGGTACGATGAAATCTATAAAGACTGCAAAGAATTTCAAAAATAGTGGTTACACTTTATGAACAAATTCGAGAGGAACTTCAAACGCTTTGATCATTGTTAATAAAAATATTGATGTGTCCTACTATAAACATTATGCTGTTAGATTAAATAGGAGAGGGGTTGAAGCAGCTCGAATATCAGGGTTTCAGGCTGCTTAAGACCGGCTGTGTACGTATGCGCGTGTGGTGTTTCCACCAACACATGTTTCGGGACTACCTTGTCCCATTATCAAAGGTTTAAAACTAATTGGTGCATGCATGTCTGAAGGACATTGCAACGTTCAGACACAGACATTGTATAAATACATACATTGTAACCACCAGCGGTCTATTCATGGCTCAACGGGCTAAAATGAGGATAAAATATTTGTCTCTCCCGGTGCGGGAATTACGCATTGTTCAAGCGTAAGCGTTGTTGACTCCCTGACGTATAAAAGATTGGCTCGATCCTGGAAGTGTGCTCGGATACCCGAAGTGGTGAAGGCGACCGATCGCGTTAAGAGGGAAATCCGGATTCGAATCCCCGTTCGCCACAAATTTTCATCTGTCACACGCACTTGACTTCAAAATGGATTCGCAAACAAACGACAATGCATTCCAATCCCTATTCGAATTCCTGCTGTCATATGGTATATCTGAATCAGACGTGCTCCTCATTGGCTACGGGAGCGAAATCTCTACAAAGATGCATACACGCTTCAATGGTATTGCAGAGAGACACTACAAAGAGTTTGACTCATCAGACCGCAACTGACCATGCATATGTTCAAGATAAGTTGGGGATTTTAGGAAGAAATTCTGGCGGAAATGAAAGGGCAATTTGACAGGGAACTTTCACCTTGGGCTCTTAAGTTGACTGTGCGACAATTCTTGTAGCTGACTGCCGTTGCGATCTTCGAAACTGTGTGGATGATGTTATTGCGAAAGTCAAAGTATCAGAATTTAGGAAAAATTTCATCCACACCGTTCCGAAGACAGTTTATAGGTTCTACCTGAATAGTGGTTTCGTTGCCATTCCACCAAATGGTTTTAGAACCGTCGAAGGAGTGTTATCCATACCTTCCGTCTTACTTCACTGCAAGTCCTCCAGAGCTCCGATTGTAATATTCAATCCCCTATGTCTTCCAAACAGACTTTCAATTCTTGTAGCATATCCTCAGACAGTTTACCCCTCTTAGAGTCTTTCAATGTATTGTTTCCTTTTCTGCCCTGAACAGAAGATTTCCTGCGGAATTCTTAATGTTGACCACTCTGCTTCTACATTTTATCGAAGGTAGTTTTTACTTTTGTGTATACTGAATCTATTCTTCTTACATCTATTGCTTTTGCGACTTAGATTTATCCTGCAGCCATATCCTTTAGTTCTCCAGTACTCCATGTTTATTTTCTCTGTAAAGGACTTATGCTGCTGCGTCCCCATTCCGTGAACATTTTATTGTACTTCCTCCGGTCGTCGATCAGCTGACGTATTTATTCTAATTACTCCATTTACTTACTCTCATAACTCCAAAATAAGGTTGTCTTTAGCACAAAAAGTGGTGCACAGTGCAAAAACTAAAAATTTTGATAGGTAAAATTGGAAAACCAACTGAAAAAGCTTCTTCTCGACAACTCTTTCTACACACGCCAAAAAAGTTTAGCATCACCTCGGTTCCGAGAGTTCCGCAGACTGTACAGAAAATTGGAATATAGATCAATACAAACATCATTTCCGCCCTATTTATTTCTCATGGAAACCACACATTGCATATTGTACAACCGTGCAGCGAGACCTTCAGAGGTGGTGGTCCAGATTGCTGTAAACACCGGTAGCTCTAATAACTAGCACGTTCCCTGTCATTGATGCATGCCTGTATTCGTCGTGACATACAATGCACAAGTTGATCGCGGCACTGTTTGTCCAAGTTGCGCCACTCCTCAACGGCGATTCGGAGTAGATCCCTCAGAGTGGTTGGTGGGTCACATCGTTCATAAACAGCCCTTTTAAATCTATACCAGGCATGTTCACTAGGGCTAATGTCTGGAGAACGTGCTGGCCACTCTAGTCGAGCGATTTCCTTAACCTGAAGGAAGTCATTGACATGATGTGCACGATGGAGGCGCGAATTGTCGTCCATGAAAACGAATGCCTCGCCAACATGCTGAAGACACGGTTGCACTATCGGTCGGAGGATGGCATTCACGATTCGTACAGCCGATACGGCGACTTCCATGACCACCAGCGGCGTACATCTGCCTCACATAATGCCACCCCAAAACAGCAGGGAACCTCCACCTTGCCGCACTCGCTGGACAGTGTGTCTCAGACGTTCAACCTGACCGGGTTGCCTCCAACTGCGTCTCCGACGAGTTCAAGGCATATTCGACTCTCATACGTGAAGAGAACGGTATATTTGACATACTGTTGGGCCCATCTGTACCGCGCTGCATGGTGTCGTGGTTGCAAAGATGGACCTCGCTATGGAAGTCGGTAGTGAAGTTGCGCATCATGCAGGCTATTGCGCACAGATTGAGTCGTAACACGACGTCCTGTGGCTGAACGAAAAGCATTATTCAACATGGTGGCGTTTCTGTCAGGATTCCTCCGAGCCATAATCCGTAGGTAGCGGTTATCCACTGCAGTAGTAGCCCTTGCGCGGCCTGAGTGAGGCATGTCATCGATAGTTCCTGTCCTTCTGTACCTCCCGCATGTCGAAAACACGCGCTTTGATTCACTCTCCGAGACGCCTGGACAGTTTCCTTGTTGAGAGCCTTTGCTGGCTCAAAGTAACAATGCGGACGCGATCGAACCGCGGTATTGACCGTCTGCATAAAACACGAGCCGTGTACCTCCGTCCTGGTCGAATGACTGGAACTGATCGGCTGTCGGTCCCCCTTCGTCTAATAGGCGCTGCCCATGCATGGTTGTTTACATATTTGGTTGGGTTTAGTGACATCTCTGAATAGGCAAAGGGACTGTGTCTGTGATACAATATCCACAGTCAACGTCTATCTTCTGGTCACTAGGGTGATGCAAAATTTTTCTTGATGTGTCTGTTACGTCTAAGAACTTCTATTAGTGTAATTTGTAAGAGATGTTGAGTATAAATTATTAATTAATATCAGAATTACTAAAAAAACTCTTATGAATTTTTAGTATATAGCAAAATTTTAAAATAAATTTCAGATTTGTTTGTACAAGATTTGTGTGGTGTTACAGGAGAAAGAGCAACAGTCGAGTTTGAAGAGGCAGGGGATCCAATATTGGAATCAGAATTTAAAAGAGCATCGGGAGACCTATAATCAAATGAGGCAGAAGGAGTCTATAACATTCCATCAGAGTTTCTAAAGTCATTGTGGGAAATGGCAATAAACCGACTATTCACACTGATGTATATAATGTCTGAATCTACGAATATACCACCTGCCTTTTGGAAAAATATCATCCATAAAATTCTGAAGACTACAATAGCTTTCCAGTGCGAGAATTATCGCACAATCAGCCTATCAGCTCATGCTTCCAAATTGTTGATAGGAATAACATGCAGAAGAACGGAAAAGAAAAGTGAGGAGGTGTTAGATAACGATCAGTTTGGCTTTAGGAAAGGTAAAGGCACGATATTGGCAGTTTAGACGTTGTGGTTGATAATGGAGGCAAGACTAAAGTAAAATTAAGACTCGTTCGTAGAATTCGTCGTATGAGCTCTCGACCTGGAAAAAGCATTCGACTATGTCGAATGGTTCAAGATGTTCTAAATTCTGAGGAAAATTGGATGTAAGCTGTCGGGAGAGACGGGTAATATACACCATGTACAAGAGGCAAGCGGAAATAATAAGAGTTTACGACCAAGAACGAAGTGCTCGGGTTAGAAACCGTGTAAGACGGGAATGTAGTCTTTCATCCCTACTATTCAATCTGTATATCAAAAAAGAAATGATAGAAACACAAGACAGGCTCAAACGTGGGATTAAAATTGTAGGTGAAAGGATATCAATGATAAGAGTAGCTGATGACATTGTTACCTTCAGTGACAGTGAAGAATAATTACATGATCTGCTGAATAGAATGAACAATCTAATGAGTACAGAATATAAATTGAGAGTAAATATAAGAAATACGAAAGCAACGAGAAGTAACAGAAGTGAGAACAGCGAGAAACTTAACATCAAGTTTGATGATCTCGAAGTAGACGAAATTAAAGAATTCTATTACCTAGGCAGCAAAATAACCAATGAAGGACGTAGCAAGGAGGAATTCAAAAGCAGACTAGCACTACCAAAAGGGACATTCCTGGCCAACAGAAGTCTGCTAGCATCAAAAATGGGCCCTTAACTTTAGAAAGAAATTTATGAGAATGTACATTTTGTGGGGAGAGAGAAAAGGAATATGTGGAAAACACTGACATGATGACAGGACGTCTGTTAACACATCAGTGAATAACTTCCATGGTACTAGATTGAGCTGTAGAGAGTAGAAGTGTTGAGGAAGACAGAGATTGGAGCACATCCATCTAATAATTGAGGACGTAGGTTGCAAGTGCTACTCTGAGGTAATTGGCACAGGAGAGGAATTCGTGGTGGTGGGCCGCATCAAATCCTTCAGCAGACTGATACCTCAAAGAAAAAGTAACATGACTCGACCCACATCATTACAGTTCATCGTGATAATGAGCCATGGGATTAACTATTCTGTCTATTCAGAAGATCATGTAATTGTTCTTCACTTTCACTGAAGGTAGCAATGTCATCAGCTAATCTTATCATTGATATCCTTTCACCTACAATTTTAATCCCACGTTTGAGCCTTTTTTGTGTTTTTATCATTCCTTTTTTGATATATAGATTGAATAGTAGGAATGAAAGACTACATTGCTGTCTTACACCTTCCTAGTGCCTGTATTTTGCTGTCCAACTCCTGTGATAGCTCTTCAACTCAGCTGCCTACTGTGGTAGTCATTCTCACAGTATCTGTAGCGTCAGAGATCTTAAAATGCACATCATCATTCCTTAGTAATTCAGCGTAACATTCCTTTCAACGCTGATTGTTTCTGGCTTTTCTCTTAAAATCCAGCCTATCTATATTACATCCTCCTGTGTATGCCACATAATTCCGTACCTGATTTCGGAATTCCTGTCTCGCTATGCTTTATCATGCTGGTATTTATTACTATCCCCAGACCTTTTACAACCATACTTCCTCGTCTAATGATTTTTGAACAGTGTATTTACTACAATCACTTGTAATTTATTGCAAAACTACAATAGTCTCTTTCATCTCTCATTTCTGCTACCGAGCTCATAATCTTCCATTAGACTATTTTCAGTTCCTTTGCATACAACTGCGTTCCACTGTAAGACTACAATCTGCCATTACATATTGAGATTGCTATAAAGTGCTCTAATGCGACGGGCGTTCTATAACAACTCTTACACATAATTTTTCTCAGCGATTACTGTTAAAAACGCGGAATTTGTTGTGGGACATCTTGGAATACTCCAACTTCATCCCTTTTAGTTTCATGAAGTTCAGATAGGTACTAGCGCTACACGTAGCCTTCAAAGTTGCATTTGTAATGGGCGTGCGTTACAGGCAGAGAGCTGTCACTGATAAGTTTCCTTTTGTGGAGAACCAAGACATCACAGTAATTCATAGGCACTTGCATAGTGTTACTGAACAAAAGCACGAAGAGCCGTTGGGCGCGATGTCCGTCATAATTACAACAAGGTCGCCCAAACCTGTCCGATCTCCCGTGTATTAGCCGGCCGCACGCAGCTGTGACTCCTGCTATGTTGGAACGTACGGACACTCTGATTCAGCTTGATCGACAAATCACAGTCAAACACATTTCTGCACAACTAGACGTCTCTGCTGGTAATACTGACACACTCGTCCACCAGACGGGGTGCTCAAAGGTGTATGCTCGCTGAGGTCCTCGCCGCTTATCATAAGACCATAAACACCAACGAAGGACCATATGTGCGGCATTATCTGCTCGTTACGAGGCTGATTGTGAGAATTTACTGTCTAACATCGCTAGAGACGATGAAACATAGTTCATCACTTCGCACGAGAAACAAAGCCACAATCAGTGGAGTGGCTGCACGTCACCTCTCCGAAGAAAAAGTTCAAAGCGGCAGTCTCAGGCGGAAAAGTCAAGGCGACGATCTTCTGTGACTCTGAACTGGTTATTGTGCCTGATGTCCTCTCTCATGGTGCAACAATCAACTCTGGCGTATTGTGCTACCCTCACGATACTGAAGAAATGACTTCAACGTGTTCGTCGCCAAAAAAGGCAAAATAGGCAAAATAATTTCTTCTTCTTCATGAGAACGAAAGGCCTCACTCATGATTGCGCAGTCGAGAGGACGTCCCAGGTCTTCATGGGGCTGTTTCTTCTCATCCAGCCTACAGTGTGTAACTCGCGCCTCCCGTCATCTACCTGCTTGCCTCAATGAAAGAGGCAATCCGCGCAAAGCAGCACGTGGGTGGTGGGGAAGCTGTTGATACAGTAAGGCCTAGGCTCCGACGTCGATAAGTAGAGTTGTAACTTGCAGGCATACAGGCCGTCCCGGTAATGTCGCACTGAAAAGAGATTACGTCAAACAATGGTGTTCAGTAGAAAATAATATGGTGTATTGGAATGCTGACTAAAGTCAACCTGCTTTCAGAAAAAAATTAATCGCATTAGTTATTGAACGTCCCTTGTATGTCATTTCTACTGTATCTCTTCATCTTCATCTAGTGATTGTCGTTCTTTGGATATTGCTGTTGGCGTTGATTTGCAGTTGATTCGGATATGAACAGTCTTATCACCGCGGAGTTAAGTGTAACTGACTCTCTGACCTATCATCCCACTCACAATGAATGCTGCACCGGAGAACTATTTGCTGCAGCTGTTCGTATTCAAATATATTTGTCTGATCCAAAAGCCTTATCTTGTTTCAGTTTCACTTAACTGGCCCCTACTATATTTAGATTGAACCTTCGCATTTCCCTTTTCAGTCATCTACCTAATTTAGATATCTGACATTCCACTCTCCGGCTCGCGGAATGTTAGTTATCCAGTCGAGGACTGTTTAATCTTTTCCTCGTGATTACCTTCTCCGAGACCAGAATGGTGGACCCATTCGGAATACTCTGCTAATGGAGAAATCATCATGACATTTTACTTCGTCCGCAGCTCGTGGTCGTGCGGTAACGTTCTCGCTTCCCGCGCCCGGTTTCCCGGGTTCGATTCCCGGCGGGGTCAGGGATTTTCTCTGCCTCGTGATGACTGGGTGTTGTGTGATGTCATTAGGTTGGTTAGGTTTAAGTAGTTCTAAATTTTAGGGGACTGACGACCATAGATATAAAGTCCCATAGTGCTCAGAGCCATTTGAACCATTTGACACTTTATTTCCTTATAGTTCATACGTCCAGTGGATAAACGATGTCTTAATTTCAGTGGTTTCTGTTGCCTTCTGCATACCTGTACCGTTGATAATTGCTAATTTTTGCGCCTTTTAGGGGTAGTTCCTAGTGCCAATGCCAAGAAATTGTCCTGAACCTCTTTCCACTCCTACTCCCTCAGTGACAAGGCCCTTGGCAGAACGACGGTGACTCCTTGTGGAGGAAATCTTCGGCCGCCTTTGCTAATGTTCTCATGTAGTTTTGTAGCTAACCTTCACTTTGCCAGTATCACAGACCAAAGCATTTCATCTATAATTTGCTGGCAGACAGCTGATCTATTACGTAGCTCCTATTACGGTTTATCACACTGCTTGTGTTTGCAGCACATTACTTGTGAGATTGCACATGAAATAACGTCACAGGTAATATAATACTCCGTACAGGGTTTCGTTTGGCATTTATTAACATCTGAATGATCCTTCAATATAATATGTCTTGAGAAGTTTTTCTGCTTTGATAGGATCATATCTTCTTGCTGTTATTCCTAAATAATTTTTCTTGTGGCCAAATGCTTTGGCTATTTTCACATCTCTGAATATTTGCCTTCGTCTTAAGAGCCCAACCGTGTGTGTGAGTTATTGGATAGTTATGCAAGGTACGCCAATGGGGATCAAAGTATAGAAGTCACGTTCATAGCATACATGGACAGTATACTTAGCTACTAGTAAGTTTTAAAATACCAAAAAGAAAGCGATTATATTAAACAAACGTTTATCGAAACTGTTTCTAGAGTTTTCAGAAGTAACGAAAAAAATTTTTTGTGCACCTTATGGAAAGTTGTTTCGACCTGTTGACAATAAATGTAATTTCAATTCGATACTGTTTACGATATGCAGAATCTCATCTACAATCATTGGTTGTAGACTTCAAATCCCACTCACGTTGCAAGAGTCATTCAGGTAAGTTCGTGAATACAACAGGAATTTCGCTTCATATAAATTTGATACTCTCAATGTGTTTCCAACTCATTAAAACATTATCGTATAACATCGCCCTGATAAGATTAGTTAGCTAGTAACTGCGAACCTTATGTATTTTCGAGCAGTAAGTATGATTTACGAACAACGAAATACGTCTTCTCATGACGCTTTCTATCTTTGATTTTCCACACAAATAGAGTCCTCCAGGTTGTGAGTTAACATAAGATCTATACAAACGCCCGAGTGCAGAGTTCAAAGTAACATCACATTAATGTATGTGCTTCGTAACTTTAGCCTGACGTGGATCGCCTGTAGTAATAGTTGCACACACCTTGTACATCACATAAAGAATAAGAGAGTTGTAATAGTGGTACTGAAGCGGGACTGCTTAATTATTAATTTATTTCTGTGTCGTATTGCTTAACGTTGAATTTCACTCTCCGACAGTCTGAAAGTCCTGTCAGCTAACTATTCTTCCACATATGGTCCATATCTCCGGACGAGGACTACTCAGGATGACGCAGTTATCAGGAGAAAGACAACTGGCGTTCTACGGATCCGAGAGTGGAATGTCGAATCCCTTAATCGGGCACGTAGGTTAGAGAATTTGAAAAGGGAAATGGATAGGTTAAAGTTAGATATAGTAGGAATTAGTGAAGTTCGCTGGCAGGAGGAACAAGACTGCTGGTCAGGAGAATGCAGGGCTATAAATACAAAATTAAATAGAGGTAATGCAGAAGCAGGTTTAATAAAGAAAAAAATATAGGAGTGCGGGTAAGCTACTACGAATAGCGTAGTGGACGCATTATTGTAGGCAAGATAGACACGAAGCACATGCCTACCACAGTTTTACAAGTTTATATGCCAACTAGCTCCGCAGATGACGAAGACATTGATGAAATGTATGATGAGATAAAAGAAATTATTCAGATAGTGAAGAGAGACGAAAATTTAATAGTCATGGGGGATTGTAATTCGACAGTAGGAAAAGGGAGAGAACTAAACGTTGTAGGGGAATATGGAATGGGGTAAGGAATGAAAGAGAAAACCGCCTGGTAGAATTTTGCACAGAGCGTAACTTAATCATAGCCAGCACTTGGTTCAGGAATAATGAAAGAAGGTTGTAGACATGGAAGACGCCTGGACATACTGTAAGGCTTCAGATAGACCTAGGAACAAAGTTTTAAATTGTAAGACATTTCCAGGGGCGGATGTGGACTGTGACTAAAATCTATTGGTTACTAACTGCAGATTAAAACTAAAGAAACCGCAAAAAGGTGGGAATTTAAGGACATGGGAAATGGATAAACTGAAACAACCAGTGGTTGTAAAGAATTTCAGAGAGAGCATTAGGGGACGTTTGGGGTAAAGAAATACGGTAGAAGAAGAATGGGTTGCTTTGAGGGATGAAGTAGTGAAGGCAGCAGAGGATTAAGTAGGTAAAAAGACGAGGGCTAGTAGAAATCCTTGAGTAACAGAAGAAATATTGAATTTAATTGATGAAATGAGAAAATATAAAGTGCAGTAAATGAAGCAGGCAAAAAAGGAATGCGAACGTCTCAAAAATGAGATCGACAGGAAGTGCAAAATGGCTAAGCTGGGATGCCTAGATGACAAATGTAGCCGGCCGAAGTGGCCGTGAGGTTAAAGGCGCTGCAGTTTGGAACCGCAAGACCGCTACGGTCGCAGGCTCGAATCCTGCCTCGGGCATGGATGTTTGTGATGTCCTTAGGTTAGTTAGGTTTAACTAGTTCTAAGTTCTAGGGGACTAATGACCTCAGCAGTTGAGTGAGCAGAGCCATTTGAACCATTTTGACAAATGTAAGGATGTAGAAGCATATTACGCTAGGGGAAAGATAGATACTGCCTTCATCAGAATGAAAGAGATCTTTGGAGAAAATAGAATGACTTGTATGAATGTCAAGAGCTCACATGGAAAGCCAGTTCTAAGCAAAGAAGGTAAAACAGAAAGGTGTAAGGGATATGTAGAAGGTCTATACGAGGGCGATGTACTCGAGGGCAATATTATGAATGGAAGAGGATGTAAATGAAGATGAAATGAGAGATATGATAATGCGTGATGAGTTTGACAGAGCACTAAGCGACCTAATTCGAAACAAGGCCTCTGGAGTAGACAACACTCCATTAGAGCTACTGATAACCTTGGGAGAGCCAGCCCTGACAAAACTCTATCATCTGGTGAGCACGATGTATGAAATACCATCAGACTTCAAGAATAATATAATAATTCCAATCCCAAAGAAAGCAGGAGTTTACAGGTGAGAAAATTACCGAACTCTCAGTTCAATAAATCATGGCTCCTAAATACTAACACAAATTCTTTATAGACGATTAAAAAAATTGATAGAAGCCGACATCTGGGAAGATCAGTTTGGATTCCGTAGAATAGCTGGACCACGCGAGGCAATACTGGCCCTACGACTTATCTTCGAAGATAGATTAAGAAAAGGCGAACCTACGTTTCTAGCGTTTTTAGACTTTCTCTGAGCTTCTGACAATGTTGACTGGAATACTCTGTTTCAAATTCTGAGGGTGGGAGGGGTAAAATACAGGGATCGAAAGGCTATTTACAATTTGTACAGAAACCAGATGGCAGTTATAAGAGTCGAGGAGCATGAAAGGGAAACAGTGGTTGGGAAGGGAGTGAGACAGGGTTTCAGCCTGTCCCCGATGTTATTCAATCTGTATATTGAGCAAGCAGTGAAGGAAACAAAAGAAAAATTCGGAGTATGAATTAAAATCTATAGAGAAGAAATGAAAACTTTGAGGTTCGCCGATGACATTGTAATTCTGTCAGAGACAGCAAAGGATCTGGAAGAGCAGTTGAATGGAATGGACAGTTTCTTGAAAGTAGGATATAAGATGAACATCGACAAAAGCAAAACGAGGATAATGGAGTGTAGTCGAATTAAATCAGGCGATGCTGAGGGAATTAGATTAGGAAATGAGACACTTAAAGTAGCAGATGAGTTTTCCTATTTAGGGAGCAAAATAACTGATGATGCTCAAAGTAGAGAGGATATAAACTGTAGAATGGCAGTGGCAAAGAAAGCATTTCGGAGAAAGAGAAATTTGTTAACATCGAGTATAGATTTAAGTGTCAGGAAGTCGTTTGTAAAAGTAGTTGTATGGAGTGTAGCCACGTATTGGAATGAAACATGGACGATAAATAGTTTAGTTTAGACAAGAAGGGAATAGAAGCTTTCGAAATGTGGTGCTACAGAAGAATGCTGAAGATTAGATGGGCAGATCACCTGACTAATGAGGAGTTACTGAATGGAATTGGAGAGAAGAGAAATTTGTGGGACAAAATTACTACAAGAAGGGATCAGTTGGTAGGACATGTTCTGAGGCATCAAGGGATCACCAATTTAGTATTGGGGGGGGCAGCGTGGAGGGTAAAAATAATAGAGGGAGACCAAGAGAAGAATACACTAATCAGTTTCAGAAGGATGTAGGTTGCAGTAAGTACTTTGAGAGGAAGAAGGTTGCACAGGATAGAGTAGCATGGAGAGCTGCATCACACCAGTCTCTGGACTGAAGTGTCCAACATCCACAAAAACATGGTTCATACCCGAACACTTTGCCTAAACACAAAAAAGAATTGTTAATTGAACGCCTGCTGACTTCCGTGAGACAGAGTTAGGCTGTACCTAAATACGGCCCGGAATTTTATATAACCACCGCGCAACAGAAAACTATTGCCCAACAGTAGGCACGAAAGAATCATATGGAGACTAGCACCGCTAATCTAGACCAGATACCAGAATAGAATTAACTTTCCCTCGAGGCTATTTAAATATAAAACTTACAGGACCAAGATCTGGACGAGGAGAACGATCATAGGCTAAATCATCTATAATGAAAATATAATATCCTATTCACCCTTAGTGATAAGACAAACTGACAGGAATACGATTAACAGTCACTGCAATCGACGATACGTTGGAGATTTGCACGTGGATGTTCTCTCGTGGACTTAACTCAGGGTAAGTGCAAAACTGTGGTGGCTTTCCAATAAATACACGAGTGTGGAACAGCTAGCATAAAAATGCTGTATTGCTAAAATGGAATCAAAGGACACTCCCAGTGAGGAAGCTCTCGGGGCTTTGTTAATATTACTAGCTGAAGATCACCATTCCCACGGTATGTATTTGTTCTAGTCTTCTGCTAGTGCATTTCTTCGTTCCCCCTATCTCTGTCCACGTCGTCCTTATACCCCTCAGTGTTCATCTCCTGTGCCTCAGTCGACGTCCTCGACCTCCATTCTCAGTCCATCTCCTCCTCCTCTTGTCTTTGTCCATCCCCTCTTTCCACTCTCTCGGTCAACCTGTTCTTCCTCTCCTCCCTCCCCCCCCCCCCACTGACGATCTGCTCCGTCCCCCCTATTTCCACCTCCTCCTTCATAGTTTCTCTACCCATCTCCTTCTCAATCCTCTCTGTGTGTATTTCCTCCTACTCCTCTTCCCATTCATCTCCGCCTCCTACTTTTCTCTATCAATCTTCTCCTCTCCCCACTTCTCTGCTCATCCCACCCCTCTCTCTCTCTCACTCTTTCCATCTCCTCCTACCTTCTCCTGTCTGTCCACCTCCTCCCCACATTTCCCTCCTCGTTTTCGCTCTCACCCCAACAGAGGCGGCCATCCTGATTTAGGTTTCCCGTGATTTCCCTAAATCGCTCCAGGCAAATGTCAGGATGGTTCCTTTGAAAGGGCACGGCCGACTTCCTTCCCCATCCTTCCCCAAATCCGATGAGACCGATGACCTCGCTGTCTGGTCTCCTACCCCAAACAACCCAAATCCAACCCAACAGAGGGATGATGATTCTTAGCCTCATAGTATTTCTTTCCACATTGTCACTAATGTACAAGTGTATACCAAGTTTTGTTGAAATCGTTCTCTAGGTTAAGGATGAGCTTTTTACACTTCGCTTTGCCCGCGTAAGTACTTGCCACATATATTTCTGATATATTTAACATACACTACTGGCCATTAAAATTGCTACACCAAGAAGAAATGCAGATGATAAACGGGTATTCATTGGACAAATATGTTATAGTAGTACTGACATGTGAATACATTTTCACGCAATTTGAGTGCATAGATCCTGTGAAATCAGTACCCATAACAACCACCTCTGTCCGTAATAACGGCCTTGATACGCCTAGGCATTGAGTCAAACAGAGCTTGGATGGCGTGCACAGGTACAGCTGCCCATGCTGCTTCAACACGATACCACAGTTCATCAAGAGTAGTGACTTGCGTATTGTGACGAGCCAGTTGCCCGGTCACCATTGACCAGACTTTTTCAATTGGTGAGAGATCTGCAGAATGTGCTACCCAGGGAAGCAGTCGAACATTTTCTGTATCCAGAAAGGCCCTTACAGGACCTGCAACATGGGATAGTGCATTATCCTGCTGAACTGTAGGGTTTCGCAGGGATCGAATGTAGGGTAGAGGCACGGGTCGTAACACATCTGAAATGTAACGTCCACTGTTCAAAGTGCCGTCAATGCGAACAAGAGGTGACCGAGACGTGTAACCAATGGCACCGCCAGTTTGGCGATGACGAATACACGCTTCCAATGTGCGATCACCGTGATGTCGCCAAACACGGAAGCGACCATCATGATGCTGTAAACAGAACCTGAATTCATCCGAAAAAATGAAGTTTTGCCATTCGTGCACCCAGGTTGGTCGTTGAGTACACTATCGCAGGCGCTCCTGTCTGTGATGCAGCGTCAAGGGTAACCGCAGCCATGGTCTCCGAGCTGATAGTCCATGCTGCTGCAAACGTCGTCGAACTGTTCGTGCAGATGATTGTTGCCTTGCAAACGTT
Organism: Schistocerca piceifrons; assembly: GCF_021461385.2. NCBI lineage: Eukaryota > Metazoa > Arthropoda > Insecta > Orthoptera > Acrididae > Schistocerca > Schistocerca piceifrons. Next base: position 392,523,401 of record NC_060140.1, read on the forward strand.
CACATCTGTTGACTCAGGGATCGAGACGTGGCTGCACGATCCGTTACAGCCATGCGGGTAAGATGCCTGTCATTTCGACTGCTAGTGATACGAGGCCGTTGGGATCCAGGACGGCGTTCCGTATTACCCTCCTGAACCCACCGATTCCATATTCTGCTAACAGTCATTGGATCTTGACCAACGCGAGCAGCAATGTCGCGATGCGATAAACCGCAATCGCCATAGGCTACAATCCGACCTTTATCAAAGTCGGAAACGTGATGGTACGCATTTCTCCTCCTTACACGAGGCTTCACAACAACGTTTCACCAGGCAACACCGGTCAACTGCTGTTTGTGTATGAGAAATCGGTTGGAAACTTTCCTCATGTCAGCACGTTGTAGGTGTCGCCACCGGCGCCAACCTTGTGTTAAATTTCGAGTCTGTCGCACGTCATCTTCGTGGTGTAGCAATTTTAATGGCCAGTATTTGTACACATAGTTCACCTGCATTTCGAGCGAAATGCGCCCTGCAGTTTCCTTTTCATGCAGCCCAATGTTTCTAACGTCCTATCTCCTAAACTATGGTTCTTATAATGATATAATGTTCATGGACATCCATTGGTATATTTGGCTACAGTATGCGAAATGTGTTGTGAGGTGAGTTAGTGGTAAAGAGGTAAAAAATAAAAACGTCATATTTCATGAGACAGTTTTACTTCCTGGACAGCGAAAATGAAGTAAGCGATAATTTTTTTTTTGGTTTACTCGTTTTGTGGTGATCTTCAGTGATAAAAAGTTTCGTAAAGGGTTGAAAATATGTGCAAAGCTCGTTGCAAGTATCTTAGTTCTTTCATTCCAAAATGCTGGATGTCTAAAGTGTGGGTGTTCTCGCGTTTTGGGGTACGTTGCTTTTTCACCTTCACCGCCAACCCTCTGATAGGTGGGTGGTTCTTATCGCAAAAGTAATTCTTTCCGCACAATAAAAGACACCTCAATCAAGTTTGGTTGAAGTCGGTCCAGTGGCTTAGAAGGAGTTGTGGAGCATATATACATACATACATTCGCACATTCGTTTTTATAATTTTAATGGATAACATCGATGAAACTGATATTACAGTCTAGTTGCATTATCGTTCGTTTCTTGGCTTCGACAAACCGAACGTCTGTTTCGGCGAAATGCGGAGCTCACGTTAAGCAGTGCCACCACGACTTACCACCTGAGAGACGTGTAAACGACGGAGGAAGTCCGGCGGGCTTTAAGTACCGTCTGGCCACCAGGTTTATGCTGGCCGGCAGTAACCTCGCAGCCTGCTCGCGGCGTCCACCGCCTCGCTATCGTCGCAGTGGACGCCGTTCACCCGTTTAGGGCTTCCCCGGCCTCGCTATCTCGACTCTGAGCTAGAACGTTACTGTCCCACACCTGCGTCAGCACTACAGCACTTTATGTGACTTCCGGGAGACGGAAATCGTGCAGTCGTAAGGTACCTACGCGCTATTTACAACCTCGAATCTTTCTTCCATATCTTAACACAGAGCGGAGGCGAAAATATTTCGATCTGGCATGAACATGGTGCTGATGAAATTAGGCTGTGTTTACGTCAAGCCGGCACCAGTTACTTAATATCGCTGATACTTTGATTTTAGAGGACGACAATAATTACGTATTATCCGTTTATTGCAGATAAAACAGATACCAAATATTCATTAAAAAAATATGGTCTGCCTACTTGCGGTGACTGTCAGAACAACTTAGACTCCTATAGTCGAGCAGCTGGGATTTTGAAGAAAAGTCAACCATGGTTGAAATGGCTCTGAGCACTATGGGACTTAACATCAGAGGTCATCGGTCTCCTAGAACTTCGAACTACTTAAACCTAACTAACCTAAGGACATCACACACATCCATCCCCGAGGCAGGATTCGAACTTGCGACTGCAGTGGTCGCGTGGTTCCAGACTGTAGCGCCTAGAACCGCTCGGCCACCCGGAGCGCATCTTTCTTTGCACCAAACAGATGGAAGTCGGAAGGTGCGACATCCGGGCTTTGAGGTCGATGAGGAAGAGCAGTTCAATGCAGTTTTGTGAGGTCCTCTCGGCTGAACAGACATCTGGGAAGCCTTGTCATGGAGAAGGAGAAATTTGTTTCCATTCGTTGATCATCCTGAATGAGAGTTTCCGAACGCCGCAACACTGTGCGTGACACAGATCTATGAGGCAGGCCGGCACGTGGGAGATCAGGTTGGTTTCCACGACCTTGTTGTGACAACGACAGACGCCTCGTACAACTACTCACCGTGCTTTTGTTCACTGCCACATTCTGAAAGCGCCTATGAATATCTGTAATGTTCTGGTTTTCCACCAAAAGAAACTCAGTGACAGCTCTCTGCTTGGAACGCAATTCCGTTAAAGATGCCATTTCGAAGGCTACGTGTCGGAACTTCGTGAAACTATACGGGGTGATACCTCAACATTCCACGAAATCTCACATAATATTCAGCATATTCCCAATGTAAATTGACCGAGAAAAAATTTGTTGCATTACTTACTGAACGCCCTTCGTGCCCTAAGTGAAATGGTAGTACATCGTAGTTTGTTTAGTATGTTACCACTTGGTGCAACTTTGAATGGAAATACCCTGGAAGTTATCTGTTTATTCGAATGTTGCCATCGGCTTAAACCGATATCATCCACTTATTTTACTCAAGCATTCAAATGAGGTTACGCCTTTGTGTGTATCGTTCAAATGGGTGAACTATAATACGTTATATCGCGCACTGTAAACGTCAGGTACAGTATAAGACTTCAGAAATTGCTAGATAAGCAAATGAGACAACACAAAAACCAAAACAAACTAGTCATATTCCATCATAATTACGCAGCTGCCCTGAACGGTGCTTTCCCAATTAAAGGCTGATACGCTGCAAGCACTAATTACTGGAAAATCCACGTATTACACTAGGTTTACCGCACTCTAACGCCCATTTACTCCAACAATTAGAAAGAAACTTATGAGTGTAAATCGTTTTGGTACCAGTTGCGACACTGTAGTGGTAATTTACAGAAAAACCAAAATCACATGTTAACGATGGAATGTAATTAATCAAGATAGAGACTGCCTTCCAAGAAATAAATCAGCATAAGCGTCGACAAGATCGAAAGAGATTTGCGCTCCTATTTCGTTTTCAGCTGTTAAACTGTCTTTTCAGCTACCACACCGAGAAGTTTTCACTTTTCCCCAATAGTCTGCAGGACGTGAGTAAATGTTCTTGACCCCCAACGCTGCACTAGGAAAAAGTGAAAATACACTCCTGGAAATTGAAATAAGAACACCGTGAATTCATTGTCCCAGAAAGGGGAAACTTTATTGACACATTCCTGGGGTCAGATACATGACATGATCACACTGACAGAACCACAGGCACATAGACACAGGCAACAGAGCATGCACAATGTCGGCACTAGTACAGTGTATATCCACCTTTCGCAGCAATGCAGGCTGCTATTCTCCCATGGAGACGATCGTAGAGATGCTGGATGTAGTCCTGTGGAACGGCTTGCCATGCCATTTCCACCTGGCGCCTCAGTTGGACCAGCGTTCGTGCTAGGCGTGCAGACCGCGTGAGATGACGCTTCATCCAGTCCCAAACATGCTCAATGGGGGACAGATCCGGAGATCTTGCTGGCCAGGGTAATTGACTTACACCTTCTAGAGCACGTTGGGTGGCACAGGATACATGCGGACGTGCATTGTCCTGTTGGAACAGCAAGTTCCCTTGCCGGTCTATGAATGGTAGAACGATGGGTTCGATGACGGTTTGGATGTACCGTGCACTATTCAGTGTCCCCTCGACGATCACCAGTGGTGTACGGCCAGTGTAGGAGATCGCTCCCCACACCATGATGCCGGGTGTTGGCCCTGTGTGCCTCGGTCGTATGCAGTCCTGATTGTGGCGCTCACCTGCACGGCGCCAAACACGCATACGACCATCATTGGTACCAAGGCAGAAGCGACTCTCATCCCTGAAGACGACACGTCTCCATTCGTCCCTCCATTCACGCCTGTCGCGACACCACTGGAGGCGGGCTGCACGATGTTGGGGCGTGAGCGGATGACGGCCTAACGGTGTGCGGGACCGTAGCCCAGCTTCATGGAGACGGTTGCGAATGGTCCTCGCCGATACCCCAGGAGCAACAGTGTCCCTAATTTGCTGGGAAGTGGCGGTGCGGTCCCCTACGGCACTGCGCAAGATCCTACGGTCTTGGCGTGCATCCGTGCGTCGCTGCGGTCCGGTCCCAGGTCGACGGGCACGTGCACCTTCCGCCAACCACTGGCGACAACATCGATGTACTGTGGAGACCTCACGCCCCACGTGTTGAGCAATTCGGCGGTACGTCCACCCAGCCTCCCGCATGCCCACTATACGCCCTCGCTCAAAGTCCGTCAACTGCACATACGGTTCACGTCCACGCTGTCGCGGCATGCTACCAGTGTTAAAGACTGCGATGGAGCTCCGTATGCCACGGCAAACTGGCTGACACTGACGGTGGCGGTGCACAAATGCTGCGCAGCTAGCGCCATTCGACGGCCAACACCGCGGTTCCTGGTGTGTCCGCTGTGCCGTGCGTGTGATCATTGCTTGTACAGCCCTCTCGCAGTGTCCGGAGCAAGTATGGTGGGTCTGACACACCGGTGTCAATGTGTTCTTTTTTCCATTTCCAGGAGTGTACATGCAAAGTCATATCAATAACTGTAAGACTAAAGATTTATTTACACATTATAGTGTTTGTGGATACAAAGTAATGTGTATCAGACTGGATTACATATCTGCATGCCGGCCGGCCGCTCGGGATTAGCCGAGCGGTCTGGGCGCTGCAGTCATGGACTGTGCGGCTGGTCCCGGCGGAGGTTCGAGTCCTCCCTCTGGCATGGGTGTGTGTGTTTGTCCTTAGGATAATTTAGGTTAAGTAGTGTGTAAGCTTAGGAACTGATGACCTTAGCAGTTAAGTCCCATAAGATTTCACACATTATGCAAGCCGGCCGGAGTGGCCGAGTGGTTCTAGACGCTACAGTCTGGAACTGCGTGACCGTTACGGTCGCAGGTTCGAATCCTGCCTCGGGCATGGATGTCTGTGATGTCCTTAGGTTAGTTAGGTTTAAGTAGTTCTAAGTTCTAAGGGACTGATGACCTCAGAAGTTAAGTACCATAGTGCTCAGAGCCATTTGAACCATCTGAACATATCTGCATGGACCTAAAGACGAAGAGGCAAACAAAGATGCCGTACTATGGGCCCCAAGCTAAACTGCAGGGTTTAGACGGGCCAGACGCGCGTGAATTGTATGGTTTGGCTGAAGACTCATTTTGACAATAAAGGTGTTAATTGGTAACAGAAACACTCATAGCTCGATAAGGCATACTTTCTGTTATGTAAGGGCGTGGTCGGCGTTACATACAGGTGGTAAAAGATACCGCCCTAGTTTTTTCGCAACTGAACAGAGGGAAAATTTGTCCTTCCTGCAGTGTCCGTAAAGCAATACCTTTCTTTGAATTCTTGACGTAGATATAGTTTACGCTTTACATTTATCAAAGATGTTTGACGCCGTCTGCCAAACTTTGGTTCATCGACAAAAGTGAAGACCGGATGCTGCAGGTGGACAATGATCCGAAGCATCGCAGCAGGCTTTGTAGCGACTGGATAAAGGAGAATGGTGTGCAGGTACTGTATTGGCCTTGGCAGTTACCTGACACTATTTCCAATGGTCTTGCATCAAAAGGAAGTTGCAAGGGCAATGGGTCTTCAATCTCAAACGGTTGTCAACGCAAATTCGACGCATTTGGAGGTCTCTTCCATGTGAACACGCGGGAAACTTGATTCCAAGCATGCCTCGGAGAGGCCAAGCAATTATTGACGGTGCGGGTGAAACGGAAATGTATCAGTTGTAACTGCATTGTTCTTTCGTTCGTATATGATGTATGTACATGTTCTAGTTCGCTGTCAAACACATTCTTCTAGCGAACCCGACCACCATGTAGCTCGACAGGACACGGAGCATGATCATTTGGGAAAATTAAGTGTAAGAACTCGGGAACGTTCTGGGAAAGATATTCCTCTTATCGCTAGGACAGTGGGTGTTTCACAGCAATGGTTTACAGCTACCAAATAATTTATTAGTCGAACTTTGAGCTGGCTAAAGGAAACGACTACAATAACTTGTTCATAACAATACGGCAGATAATCTAGAGTGGAACAGTGCAGAGATTTCACTACTAGGCATGATTAAAGTATTTCGGAGAGATCGCGCACCACTTGCCGTGTGGGTCATTGCTGCTAACATCGAAGATCCAGTCCTATACCGTGCTGCAACCATAGACGAACGACGGCCGCCACTGAGTGTTTCACATGTAAGTATGTGTTCCACTGTAGCCCTGAGCGTGCACCAGTTGAGGTGTAGAACATCGTGTTGCGCCTGTGGAAGTCAGACGGCACCGAGCAGGTAACAGCATACGTCACTCACAGTTCCAGCACAACGGATGTACGCTTACGGTGCAGCAGTTCCTAATAGTTACGGCTGCAGCCTAGGGGTGTCAGCATCTTACGGATTTAAACCATACGCAGTGAAAACAGTATATTTTAGAAACAAATCTGTATCTTAGGCTGAGTGAATATTACGTCCTCTATTAATTATTGTAGATTTAATATTTTAATTATTAGCGTGAATAATGATGTGAGTGCAAAGTAATATAATAAATGAATATTGTTAAATCTGTTAACCATATACATGGTAGCTTGGTAACTGTAAGAGTACCTAGAGAATGAATCATACACTCCTGGAAATTGAAATAAGAACACCGTGAATTCATTGTCCCAGGAAGGGGAAACTTTATTGACACATTCCTGGGGTCAGATACATCACATGATCACACTGACAGAACCATAGGCACATAGACACAGGCAACAGAGCATGCACAATGTCGGCACTAGTACAGTGTATATCCACCTTTCGCAGCAATGCAGGCTGCTATTCTCCCATGGAGACGATCGTAGAGATGCTGGATGTAGTCCTGTGGAACGGCTTGCCATGCCATTTCCACCTGGCGCCTCAGTTGGACCAGCGTTCGTGCTGGACGTGCAGACCGCGTGAGACGACGCTTCATCCAGTCCCAAACATGCTCAATGGGGGACAGATCCGGAGATCTTGCTGGTCAGGGTAGTTGACTTACACCTTCTACAGCACGTTGGGTGGCACGGGATACATGCGGACGTGCATTGTCCTGTTGGAACAGCAAGTTCCCTTGCCGGTCTATGAATGGTAGAACGATGGGTTCGATGACGGTTTGGATGTACCGTGCACTATTCAGTGTCCCCTCGACGATCACCAGTGGTGTACGGCCAGTGTAGGAGATCGCTCCCCATACCATGATGCCGGGTGTTGGCCCCGTGTGCCTCGGTCGTATGCAGTCCTGATTGTGGCGCTCACCTGCACGGCGCCAAACACGCATACGACCATCATTGGCACCAAGGCAGAAGCGACTCTCATCGCTGAAGACGACACGTCTCCATTCGTCCCTCCATTCACGCCTGTCGCGACACCACTGGAGGCGGGCTGCACGATGTTGGGGCGTGAGCGGAAGACGGCCTAACGGTGTGTGGGACCGTAGCCCAGCTTCATGGAGACGGTTGCGAATGGTCCTCGCCGATACCCCAGGAGCAACAGTGTCCCTAATTTGCTGGGAAGTGGCGGTGCGGTCCCCTACGGCACTGCGTAGGATCCTACGGTCTTGGAGTGCATCCGTGCGTCGCTGCGGTCCGGTCCCTGGTCGACAGGCACGTGCACCTTCCGCCGACCACTGGCGACAACATCGATGTACTGTGGAGACCTCACGCCCCACGTGTTGAGCAATTCGGCGGTACGTCCACCCGACCTCCCGCATGCCCACTATACGCCCTCGCTCAAAGTCCGTCAACTGCACATACGGTTCACGTCCACGCTGTCGCGGCATGCTACCAGTGTTAAAGACTGCGATGGAGCTCCGTATGCCACGGCAAACTGGCTGACACTGACGGCGGCGGTGCACAAATGCTGCGCAGCTAGCGCCATTCGACGGCCAACACCGCGTTTCCTGGTGTGTCCGCTGTGCCGTGCGTGTGATCATTGCTTGTACAGCCCTCTCGCAGTGTCCGGAGCAAGTATGGTGGGTCTGACACACCGGTGTCAATGTGTTCTTTTTTCCATTTCCGGGAGTGTAGTCTGAGAGAAATTTTTAAAGTGTAATTCACCTATGTATGGTACTGGGAAACAACATTTTACGATGATTCAGTTATTTCAACAAGGTATAATTTCCATATTTGTGGGTTTTATAAGATTGTTCTTTTAATAAATTGCTGACAGCAAATATTAAGTTGTTATTGGTTCTGTGTAAAAGGCGTGGGGTTGCGCCGTTTAGTTCCGATAGCGGATTGGCAATGATGCTCCGCAGCCGAAGCATAGTACGTTCGTGAGTAGTTTGGGAACTAAGAATTGTTTTGTGAACTCTAAGTGAAGTTCCGAGGTCGGCTTTCAACGTGTTCGGAGGTGCACATCAGGAGCTGAATAAATATCATGACTTTATGGAATTATGAGTTAATCTTTACCGTGGAGTGCTGCAAATTGAACACGATGAAGTGAAAAATTAATCAAAATCTACGGTGTGTATTATACTATCTATGATCGAGAACAGAAAATTCGTTGTGGTCAATTTGTGTAACGTTTGAGTGACTTCCTGTCACAGACAAATTCCCTTTTTAGTTCATTACGAGTGTGTATGATTGAGTGTGAATGACTTGGTGGTGATTTTGTATCAAACTACCATACTGAAGTCTTCACTCACAAACTATTTATCATTTACACGCTCAGTTAACCTGAAATCGAAAATCTTTAATGCAATCTGTAGATATAATTAATGCAGCTGGTTGTAATACGTTTCTATAAGTTATTAAATTATAGAATTTTGTGTGTTGTCCTCGAGGATGAGTGTTCATCAGAGACGAGGGTATCGTAATTCTCTGGTGTACGGTAACGTGTCGAAGTTGAATGACTGTAGGAGGATGTAAAATGACTTAGACAAAATTTCTGGTTGGTGCAACGAACAGCAGCTAGCCCCCAATGTAGAAAAATGTAATTTAATATGGACGAATAGGAAAAACAAATCCGTAATATTCGGGTACAGCATTAGTAATGACCTACTTGGCACAATGACGTAGGCTAAATAAATCGATGTGAAGTGGTAAGGGCACGTGAGGACTGTGATAAGGAAGGAGAATGGTCTGTTCGGAAACCTTTAGGACAGTGTGCTTCACCTGTAAAGGAGACCCAGAATATGAAGATATTGCGACCTACTATTGAGTAATGCTCGATTGTTTTGGATCCGTATGAGATCAAATTCAAGGAAGACGTCGAAGCAGTTCAGAGACGGGCTGCTAGATTTGTTATCGATGGGTTTGAATAACACGCAAGTGTATCGGAGATGCTTCGGGAACTGAAATGGGAGTCTCTGGATGGAGGGCAACGTTCTTGTTGAGGAACATTACTGAGGAAATTTAGAGAACCAGTGTTTGAAGCAGACTGCGGAACAGTTCTACTACAGCCAACATTCATTGCGCGTAAAGACCACGAAGAGAAGATACGATTAATTAGGTCTCATACGAAGAGATATAGATAGTCGCTTTCCCTCGCTACATTTTCCAGTGGAACAGGAAAGAGAATGACTTACAGTGGCTTGTTAAGTGTCCGCGTAGATGTATGTCTTGTCCAATCTAGGAACATTCATTCGTTTCTACCAGGGAAGGCGTGTTGACTAGACTGCAGAAGAAGAAATCACTGAAAGGTGAGTGGACGTTTTCTGTGGGATGAACAAATAAAACCACGCAGCTGCAGAGCTTGTTCAGCACATAATAATGACATGCACTGAAGCATTGCACTGAAATTTCACCTGCCAGTGTTCTAGTGTCTGAGAGCATAGACTACAGCCTGGGACAAGCAACGCTTAGGTACTCGATAAGTCAGTAGGCATATGAATGTTTCCATTTGGATCGTAGTGAGTATTAAATACATATCAATTGTGTCGAAATTGTGATTTTGTATAGGGAAGCTAGTGGTGCATATCAAAAGGCAGCTGTATTTTTGTGGAATTAAAACAACCCTAACGAACATATATGACTTTCCATAGTATTGTAAGAATTCAGCCAACTGATTTATTTAATCCCGTGTGGAGTTTGCTGGTCTCCCATCGGGCGCCTCCCCAGGTGGCGGATAGGGGAATGCTCACCAGATATGGTGGGTACCAGGGAAATAAAATACCCGGGGTGGACCAAAACTAGCAACTGCTGCCTTGTAGTATGATATTGGCTTATCAAAGGCTAAAGGAAGAAAACCTTGAGTAAAAACTACCTGGTCCTCCAGGTTGGGGGTTGTGCAGTGGGCCAGCTCCTCACTCACATAAAAACATAAAAACGCTAAAAAACCTAATAATATGCCTCGGAAAAATTGGAACTTTGGACGACGAACTGGCAATGAGAAACGGAAAATTATGTTTGGATGCTGGAATGTGCAGGGTATTTCCACTAAAATAAATTTACTCCCCGCAGAACTTGACATGTTCAACATGGATGTTGTCGTACTCTCTGAAACAAAGAAGAAAGGCCAAGGAGAAGAAGAACTGGATAATTATGTACATATCTGGAGTGGGGTATCAATAGCAGTAAGAGCCAAAGCAGGAGTCTCCATTATGATAAAAAAATCATGGAAAGAAAGAATCACAAATTGGACATTCATCAATCAACGTATAATAACTGTTGAAATGACATTATTTGCTAGGGAAGTTGTGATTATTGGCGTATATGCACCCACGAACGACACAAAAGATAAGGAGAAAGATACATTTTGGGACACCCTCAGGGAGACTATTGAAAAAATCCCAAGAAGAAAGGAACTGATTATCATGGGAGATCTGAATGGAAGGGTAGGAATTAGAGAATCTTATAGAATAGTAGGAAAACATGGAGAGTACGAATATAATGACAATGGAGAACGATTGATTGCAATTTGTGAACAATTTGATCTAAAAATTACCAACACATTTTTCAAACATAAGGACATTCATAAATATACTTGGCAACAGAACACCAAAGAACTTCGTTCTATAATAGATTATATTATCATTAGGCAAACAAGTAGTTTCAAGGCAGTAGACGTCAGATCTTATAGAGGAGCCCAGTGTGGATCAGACCACTATGTAGTTAAAATGAAGTCTTTCTGGCCATGGAAGAATGCAATGAGTGATACAAGTAACATAAATAAAACGAACCAGACTGAGGAAGATGAAAATTTACCTTTTAATAATGACATCCTTCAAGACGAAAGTATCAGAACACTCTTTGCGGCCACTATGGAAAGGAAACTGGTTGAATCATTTGAAGGAAGTACAGAGGAAATATATGACTAATGTGAAAATCATAGCAACAGAGGTGTTGGGTAAAAAAGATAGCAACCACAACCGTGCAGCAGAGTGGTGGACAGAGGAACTAGAGGTCCTCATTAGAGAAAAACGAAATGCGTTCCTTCAGTGGTTGAATGATAAATCAGAAGAAACAAGGTCAATATACAAGGAAAAGAAGAATGAAGTGACGAAAAAAATAAGAATGGCAAAAAATGAAGCATGGGAAAGAACATGTGCCGAGGTGAATAGCAAATTAGGATTTGGGAGAGCAAAAGAAGCATGGTCAGTATTGAAAGGGCTTCGACAGGATACAAAAAGCAAAACTAATCTCCAACTGATAACACAAAAGGAATGGGAAGAGTATTTCCAAAAATTATTAAATGAGGACAGAGAAGAATATCTAGAAGAAGGAACAGGGGAAGATAAAGGACATGAAGATGATGAGATCCATATTTTAGAAAGTGAAGTACTTCAGGCGTTGAGAACAGGAAAGAATGGTAAATCACCGGGACCAGGCAATATCAATCTGGAGTGTCTGAAATATGGTGGTGACAAAATTGTGAAACTGATAACACAGCTCTTCAACAATATGATACATGGAGATTCAATACCCAACGAAATGAAGCTAGGTTACATTAATACAATTTTTAAGAAAGGGGATCGCAAAATTTGTTCAAACTATCGAGGAATTTGTGTTACAAACATATTAATGAGAATTTTTGCGAAAGTAATTAAAAACAAACTGGAAAAAAAATTTTAGAAACCAAGAAGAACAATGTGGATTCACGGCTGGGAGATCATGTGTAGACCATATTTTCACATTACGACAGATTTTGGAGAAACATAGGGAAAAATCAAAAAGGTATAGGATTAATTTTCATAGATCTAGAAAAAGCGTATGATACTGTTCCAAGAAAATTACTTTGGAGAGCACTACATATGGCAAACATAAACCCTTCCTTGATTAAAATAATACGACAGATGTATAAAGATAACATTTGCCAAGTGAAAGTTGGTAATAAACTTTCACAGAAATTTAGAACAAGCAAAGGCCTTTTACAGGGCTGTCCCATGTCACCATCATTATTTAAAATCTATATAGATATTAGCCTTAGAACATGGTCTCGTAAATGTAATAGTATGGGATTAGAAATAAGAGATGGAGTTTACCTACATCATTTATTATTTGCTGATGATCAAGTAGTCGAAGCACAAGATGGGGAGGATGCTAACTATATGTGCAATCAACTAGCAGTAGCATACAAAACTTGGGGTTTGAAGATTAATTACCAAAAGACAGAATACTTGACTAATGATTCAGATGAGCTATACATTGAAGGAAAGAAAATCAAAAAGATAATCACTTTCTGTTATTTGGGATCCATTTTAGAAATCGAGGGAAAATCAGAGTCAGAAATCAATAAAGGAATTAGTAGCGGACGGAGGGTCATTGGGATGCTTAACTCAGTCTTATGGAGCAGGAATGTAATGAGCAGAACTAAAAAATTAATATACAAATCCATATTAGAGAGTGTGGTTCTGTATGGAACGGAGATCTGGACAATTAACATGAAGCACATTAAAAAATTACAAGCTCTAGAGATGAAATTTTGGAGAAGATCGGCAAGAATCTCCAGGAAAGAAAAGATAAGGAACACCGAAGTAATAAGGAGACTGGAAATAAAAGAAAGAATATATGACGTAATGGATAGGAAGAAATTACAGTGGTACGGGCATGTACGACGAATGGAGGAAGCCAGAATACCAAAATTGATACTGGAGTGGGAACCGGAGGGGAGAAGAAGAAGAGGACGACCTGTGACCACCTGGCTCCAAAATGTACAGCACACAATGAGGAGAATGGGCGCAGAGGAAGAGGACACACAAGATCGAAACACATGGAGAAATATTTTGAGGGTATAGTTTAAGAACGTTTATTGTTTGTATTGTCATTTCCAGGTAAATTATTATGTTGGAGATAAGCCTCTGCAATGAGGAAAAGCTCAAAATAATAATAATAATTTATTTAATCGTGTCCAACTGATTATTTACAGTTACAAACAAATTAAACTCTCGGTGCTAAATTGTTTGTGAATTTCTGTATCACATAATCAGTTTCGGCACTAACAGCCACATCCACAGACGCGGCTTGCAATGCACACATAATCGATGTTAGGTATTATTTCTATATTTCCGGAATCTGCGCTGGCTTGTCAACGTCGATCTGCAATACGTGTAAAACTCGTGTTCACAACATCACACAGCGAGTAAGGCATAAGAGGTCGGTAGCGGACCCTAAAAGTGTTACTGATTTTCATGTTTTCACAGTACACGTTAGGTAACCTGTAACTATACCTAACATCAATTAGATATAAACGGTCGAGTAACATTAATGTAAAAACTGCCTACGTTCAACGTCAACATGCAATAACGACTCACAGACGCCAGTTGGCAGCACTAGCAGAGGAACGTATATAAAACGTTTCGCGAGGAAGCAGAAAACAGTGCAGCCGTTGTCATCATGAGGAAATGGAGTGATGTGTCTCAATTTCAAAAGGACATGATAAATTGCTTTGGGAGCATGTGTGGAAGCATTTCGGACACTGCTAAATTTGTGAACTGTTCGCGTGCCGATGTAGTTGAAGTATGTCGAAGGCGGCAAAATGCCGCTGTTGAAGATCGGCGCCGACGCAACTATGGTGTACGACGTGCCACAGAGGACAGGGGTGAACGACGGTTGCGGACATGTGCACAGGGGAATATATACGCAACATTTGAGCACCTGATCACTCAAATGAACCGAAAGCTACCAATCGTGTCTCCTCAACGACAATCAGCAAACGTCGCTGTGTATGTGCCTCCGCAGCAGGCACCTGGTTCATGCATGCAAGCTGACTGCTGTTCATCGGCGAGGAAGGCTGGAATCTGCGTCCCAGTACCGCAGCTGGCTGTCCACTCGCTGACGCCAAGTAACCTTTACACATGAACCACGTTCTATGCTCCATCGGGCAATGGCCATTGGCATGTACGGCGTGATATGCCTGAAAACAAAGGATCCAGGCTGGAGACGGGAGCTTTATTGTGTGGGGAATGTTTTCGTGACATTCCCTGGGTGATCTCATCATTCAAGAAGGCACAAGAGACCAAAACAAATACGCGTCTACAGTTGTGGACTATGTGCACCATTGCATCCAGTTTATTTTTCCTCGGCACGGACACATCTAGAGCAGGACAATGCAACGTGTCAGACAGCTCGCAGTCTACGTGCTTGGTTCGAAGAGGACCTTACTGCCCTGGCCACCAAACGCCCCGGATTTAAATCCAGGCGGGAATCTATGGGGTCACCTGGATAAAGCTGTTCACGCCATGGATCCTCAACCGAGAAACCTAGTGCAACAGGCCACACAATGGAGTCAGCACGGTTCCGTTGCATTGTCGGTATCTTCCAGAACCTCACCGACCTCTTTCTTGCACGCCTCACAACGGTGCCTGCAGCACGACTTTGTTATACAGGCTTCTGACATTAATGTGATTGGGCAGTGTTTACATTACAAAATGCATCTAAAGATGTGAATGGTAACCCACAAATCTATTACGCAATGAAGAAATTAACAACCAGGGTAATTTAATATGTAATTTCAAAACTGCAACAAACTTAGGTATGACAGGAAGTTTCAAGCTTAGGTATGATCACACAGCTTGTTAAGTGCGATTATTACACTCAACTGCAGTTATTTTATTAGTTACGCGAGGAACCTTCAAATGTTGCGTCAAAAGTAAGTTAGATACAGGTGTATAAGGCCACCCAAAACATTTACTGTATTCAACAGGGCAGTTAGTGATGAAGGTGCATGAAAAGCTGGGTTTTACTGTGTTTAAGAGCATTTAGTGACTCATTTGTCAACTTTATTAACAAGACAAGACTTGCAAGTAACACTGGCAACTTTAAAATGCAGGCAGTTGAAATGAAACTCTTACACGTGTTTTTTTTATTCAGTCAACTGTGGGTTTTTGGTGAAGGATTGTAAATAACGTAAACAACCACTCATTTTGGCCTTGTTTCACACATTTTATTGTTGTTACTGCACAACCTAGGTTTCGGTTTACAAGCCCATTTCCAAGTACAGTCTTGATTCTCGAATATGATAATTCAAAGATTAACATGATGATAAGGCAAAGATAGTCATCTCAACTTCTTAATGGATCGATCCATGGCTTTATGTAAAACTGCTTAACTGACCATTTTTAAAAAATTTCATATGGAATTAGACAATTCAGTAATTACACTAACGTGACTATTCATACCTGGGAACAAATTTATGCATCCGCTGAGAACTTTGTATCTAGAGATGGATTGAGGCCCAGAGTTTTACTTCTATGCTGAAGCTGTGATATGATCTAAAAGACGTGAATAATTGAATTGGGTTTTAGAATTTAATAATAGGTGTGGGGATACACACATCTGAATTTTAATTTCTAAAATTGCTCACTGGTTCAGTTTAGTCCCCTTTTCCTCTAAGACTTGCACATCTGTTATGTATGAGTGGTTATTGTTAAGGCAGTGTGCCGCAAAGGCTGAATCAGGCTTCTTCAATCTCCAGTTTCTATGATTTGTATGATGTTCCGTAAGACTGATGCGGATTGACCTCCCTGTATGTCCAATGTAGCAAGACTGACAATCGAGGCGTGTGATTTTATAAACACCACTTTTTGTGATGGCTGGTTGATTGTCTTTTGAATTTAACAAGTAACTACTTATTGTCTGAATGACACAGAGAAACCCTTTGCCTTACTTTAAGCCATGGATTGATACATTAAGAGGTTGAGATGACTATCTTTGCCATATCATCATGTTTATCTTTGCATTATCATCTTTGGGAATCAGTAATATACTTGAAAATGGCTTACAGCCCGAAGCCTAGGTTGTACAGCAACAATAATAAAATTTGTGAAACAAGCAAAAAACTGTGTTTGCTTAGTTGAATCTTTTGTGTATATAGGGTGGTCAGAAACAGTTTGAAAACCATGCAAGGATATTGCAGGATATATTGTACTGAGAAATAGTTGTTCAGCAAAAGATTCGATACGTTGCACCGTTTCCGAGTTAATACGCACTGAAGTTAGCCAATCCGGCT
Source organism: Schistocerca piceifrons (assembly GCF_021461385.2). Taxonomy (NCBI): domain Eukaryota; kingdom Metazoa; phylum Arthropoda; class Insecta; order Orthoptera; family Acrididae; genus Schistocerca; species Schistocerca piceifrons. The sequence continues at coordinate 392,539,990 of NC_060140.1, forward strand.
GCTGAGTGTGCAAATTGCAACGACCAGCTAAATATGATGTTGCTAAAAGGGTTCTTCGTTCCGTTTCCTAAGACTGTAAGTGAGAGCGACACAAAAATAGGACCTGACATTTTAGTGAAAACTGAACCCCAGCCAAAGGCTGAGCACTCTCGGGCTCTGTCATCTGCGCTGTAAGAACAACTGGCACTTATTTATTTACCAATGAGGCAGGTTTCACAAAAGATGGTGTTGTAAATTTCCGTAACCAGCGTAGATGGATTGATGTACATCCCCAAGAAATTCAGGATAAAGGGCATCAACACGGTATGGGGAGGCGTACTTGGCGATAGAATAGCAGGGCCTTATGTACGAACACTGAGATTCACCGGGGTGCATTATCTGGAATTTATAATTATTGTATTGCGTAGTTTGCTGAAGGCTGTGCCATTATAACAACAAATACATAAGTGGTTCTCGCATGATGGGGCACCAGCACGCTTTCGTCACAATGTGCGCTAACATCTGACGCAGACTTCCAGCACCGCTGGATTGGTCAGCGTGGGGGCTGGGGGTGGGGGCGGGGGGGGGGGGGAGGGGAGGTGTGTGGCACATAGTGGCCTGCTTGTTCCCCAGACCTCAATCCCCCCTAGACATTTGGTTACGGGGACACTTGAAGGAACTGGTCTACCCCACGCGAATCAACCAATCAATGATGTGCGGACATTACAGGGTCGTGTCTTCAATGCGTGCCAGCAGTTACAGCAACAACCGAGTACACTTCAAAGGGTACAGAGCGGTGCATTGTCATGAGTCGATATCACGTTGAACAACAACTGTAAACACGTGTTTATCGTAGAAAGTATGCACTTCTTGATCCAAGATATTGTATTATTTTTTCTTGTTTAGATGAGTACTACCACCTCTTTTTTGGAACACCCGGTATAGAAAACATTTTTACTTTATAAATCAATGATTTTTACGTCGAATCAGGTCATAAACGCACATACTACAGTTGTTCATTAATTAACAAGCTATTTCAACCATGTCCGCCATGCTTCATTGCATTACATTTTTTCGGCATTTATTAGTTTTGAGGAAGCTCAATACGATCGCTTTAAAGTCACATAAAAGAAATGAAGAAAATCAACCTTTGAATCCTGGAAGTCGGCAAGTATCGCCATTAAGACGTAATACCGAAGCCTGTCTGTGAGTTTCTGAAGTTGATGTTAATATCACGGTTGCAGGAATCCATGAACATAAAAAAGAATGGGTCTTTCTACGTACTACTGTGCGCGCCGTCAACCCGAGCAGCATTTCAAGTGCTTTTCTCGCTAGGTCCGTTCAGCGAGTCTGTCCCAGGCACTGGGATTTGTAAATTGATGTGATACACCTGTGTGTGTGGGGGGGGGGGGGGGCGCTTAAGAATAGTTCCATTGCTCGTGCTGTCTTTTCGCGAGTCTCTGTTCCTCTTTAGCCTAGGTAGTTCATGCTTTCATTGTCTCCTACAAGATATTTAGAGGGCGCTGATGATCTCAACGTTTAGCGCCTTGTTCTAATATTCAAATATCTGTGAATTCCTAAGGGACCAAACTGCCTTGGTCATCGATCCCTAGACCTACACACTACTTAAACTAACTTAAAGTAACCTGTGCTAAGTACAACACATACACCCATGGCCGAGGTAGGATCCCGCACGGCACAGCACTACTCCGAAAGTGGACGGACAAGTGTAGTATAGGCAGCTTTTGGTTCGTCCTCCCCACAACATTTTCTGTGTGTTCATTCCAATGTAAGTTGCTTGTAGTTGTAGTTTCTAGGTATTTAGTTGAATTTATGGCATTTACATTTGATTGATTTAACGTATAATTCAAGTTTAACGAATTTCTTTTCATTATTTAGGGTCAATTTCGAATTTTCACACCATACAGATATCTTTTCTAATCGTTTTGCAATTTGTTTGGATCTTCTGATGACTCTACTTGACGATAAACGACAGCAATTTCTGCAAACAGACTAAGACGGCTGCTCAGGTTGTCTCTTAAATCGTTTATGTAGATAAGAAACAGCAGAGGACCTATAACACTACATTGTAGAACGCCAGAAATCACTTATGTTTTACTCGATGACTTTCCCTCAGTTACTACGGACTGTGACCTCTCTGAAAGGAAATCACGAATCCATTCACTTAACTGAGACGATATTCCATAAAAAGCAATTTGTCTACTACAAGCCGCTTGTGAGGCACAGAGTCAAAAGCCCTCTGGAAGTCTAGAAATACGGAAGCAATTTGAAATCCCTTGTCTTCGTGTGAGTAAAGAGATAGTTGTGTTTCAGGAGAACGATATTTTCTAAATCCGTGTTAACCGTGTGTCAATACATGGTTCACGTCGAGGTAATGCATAATGTTCGGTTACATTATGTGTTCCAAAATACTCCTGCATACCGATGATAACGATATGGGCCTGTAATCTAGTGGATTATTCTTACTGCCTTTCTTAAATATTGGTGTGAACTGTGCAACTTTCCAGTCGTTGTGTAAGGATCTTTCGTCGAGCGAGCAGTTGTATATGATCGCTATTGCATCAGAATATTCTGAAAGGAACCTAATTGATATACAGTCTGTACCGGAAGACTTGCTTTTATTAAGTGATTCACTACTCAGATGATATCTGCTTCTAAGTTACTCGTGTTGGCAGCTGTCCTTGATTCGAATTCTGGAATATTTACTTCGTCTTCTTTGTCGAAGGAATTTCGGAATGCTGTGTTTAGTAACTCTGCTTTTGGCAGCACTGTCATTGACAGTATTTCCATTGTCATCGCGCAAGAAAACTCTGATTTTGTCTTGCCACTAGGATATTTTACACACGACCAGGATCTCTTTGGATTTTCTGCCAGGCTTCGAGACAAAGCTTCGTTGAGGAAACTACTATAAGCAAGTTGCATTGAAGTCCGTGCCAAATTTCGAGCTTCTACAAATGATGGCTAATCTTGGAGATATTGCGTTCGTTTGAATTTGGAATGTTTCTGCAACAGTGTTCTGATCCGTTTTGTGTACCGAGGGGGATTAGCTCCGTCGTTTGCTTATGTAGTGTAAATCTCTCAATTGCTGTGATATTGTTTCTTTGAATTCAAGCCACAGCTGGTGTACACTTACATTGTTAATTTGGAAGGAATGGAGTTTGTTTCTCTGGAACACGTAAAGTAAATTTTTATCTGTTTTTGGAATAGGTATATTTTTCGTTCATTTTTGGAGGATTTTGGGGGTCACAATATTCACTTTCGCTACAACAACCCTCTGTCAACTAATCGCTGTATTCCCTTTGATGCCCGTTACTAGCCCAGAATTATTTGTTACTAACAAGGGGAGGCCGCCAATTGTGAAATTCAGATTCGATTCATACTGCGCATAAGAAAAGCTCATGGCCAGAGGTGTAATGTGGCAAAGCACCAAGATGCACTTCTCAGCCGTTGTCGAGAAAATCGACAGATAAAAGAAACCGTTGCGGTGAAATACTCTCTACGATTAATAGTTTTCTACAGCGTCGTCGCGCAGCGGTAAGCGCTCGGGTTCGTAATCCGAAGGTCGCCGGATCGAATCTCGCGCCGAGCAATTTTTTTTATTATTAGTTTTTTGTAATTCAAATATACAGGGTAATTCAAAAAGAATACCACAACTTTAGGAATTTAAAACTCTGCAACGACAAAAGGCAGAGCTAAGCACTATCTGTCGGCGAATTAAGGGAGCTATAAAGTTTCATTTAGTTGTACATTTGTTCGCTTGAGGCGCTGTTGACTAGGCGTCAGCGTCAGTTGATGCGAAGATAGCGACCGCTCAACGGGAAAGTCAACCGTCACAATGTCTGTATATGGGGCACTGAGAATCCGCGGGAAACAACTCAGTATGAACGTCACTCGCCTAAGGTGAACGTTTTCTGTGCCATTTCAGCCAATAAAGTTTTTGGTCCATTTTTCTTCGAAAGTGCTACTGTAACTGGACTACAGTATCTGGAGATGTTAGAGAATTGGCTGTTCCCTCAGCTCGAACAAGAAGCACAACAATTCATATTTCAGCAGGATGGAGCGCCACCACATTGACACTTATCTGTCCGTAACTACCTGAACGTCAACTACCCGAGGCGATGGATCGGCCGCCAGGCAGCCCGTGACAGAGCACTTCATCACTGGCCTCCAGGAAGCCCTGATCTTACCCCCTGCGATTTTTTCTTATGGGGGTATGTTAAGGATATGGTGTTTCGACCACCTCTCCCAGCCACCATTGATGATTTGAAACGAGAAATAACAGCAGCTATCCAAACTGTTACGCTTGATATGCTACAGAGAGTGTGGAACGAGTTGGAGTATCGGGTTGATATTGCTCGAGTGTCTGGAGGGGACCATATTGAACATCTATGAACTTGTTTTTGAGTGAAAAAAAAAACCTTTTTAAATACTCTTTGTAATGATGTATAACAGAAGGTTATATTATGTTTCTTTCATTAAATACACATTTTTAAAGTTGTGGTATTCTTTTTGAATCACCCTGTATATATATATATATATATATATATATATATATATATATATATATATATATATATATATATATATATATATATATGTAAACTATTAATGAATTGCTTATGCATGTTGGTGAAGGCGGATCGCTCTCCAATTGTACCGCCTCCATTTTTCCGTTTTTTTAACAGGGTGTACCAAAGCTCTCCTGTCCGCACTGATTTTCGACAATGTTATAAGTTGCGCTAGGGACCGCATCTACCTTCTTTCGAAGTTAGCAGGCAACTACGCTGTTATGCGGCGGCTCGTTTCGGCCCATTCAACATCTGTCCTTCAAGTGTAACGAGCGAGTAACGGAGTTTATATTTCATACCTGCCACAGCGAATTTGTGTTAGTGGGGTCTCTATTCCAATTCGAACGTTTGACTTACGCTATACGTATTGGTTTCGGAATATCGTTTCTACGTCTTCCGTTAACTATACGTGGTTAACATTATGAAGACAATGAATAACATTTGTGATATACAACTTTGTTTGCGGAAAACATAATGATGTTCGAAGTCGCCAGTTTTTCCACGACAAACGACTTTCAACAACTTATTACATGCATAATTGTTGCAACTGAATTACAAGAAACAAATACTAAAAAAAAAGGTTGCATGTTGCGAGATTCGATCCGGCGACCTTCGGATTACAAACCCCAGCGCTTACCGCTGCGCCACGACGCTGCGGACAGTTATTAATCGTAGAGAGTATTTCACCGCAACGGTTTCTTTTAACTGTCGATTTTCTCGACAACGGCTGAGAAGTGCATCTTGGTGCTTTGCCACATTACACCTCTGGCCATGAGCTTTTATTATGCGCAGTATGAATCGAATCTGAATTTCACAATTGGTGGCCTCCGCTTGTAAGAGGTCAAGTGTGTTCTCACAACCGTTTATTATTCGCGTGAGGTCATGAAGTAATTGCTCGAAATAATTTTTCGGGTACATGTCTGAAATTAGACTCACGTTTTCTTTGATTCTCTCATCAATTGTATCATGTGAGTTGAGAGGTTGGTGAAACGATACAATGATTATTTTCTTTCGGTTGCTAATAATGACACAAAGAACTATCTACTTCGGTTTCATTACAAGATAAACTATTCCTGACAGCAAAAAACACGCCACCGCGAGCTGTGTTTAGCTTATCCTTTCTCAACACGGTTACGTACTTCGAAAAAGTTTCGGCTGAACTCATCTCCAGCTTTAGCCAACATACAGTGCCCATAAGGATTTGAGCATCAGCCCTTTCCATTAACACTTGGAGCTTTCCCACCACAGCTACGATAGTTTACAACTGTTATACCTGTGGTTCCTGGATCTATGTTCATCTCCTGTTCGACCTGCACCCTTTTAAACTGAAACACTTTGAGTTTCGTCGAGACTCTCTAACCTAAAAGAAAACCGCCCAGTCCACGCCACACGCCACTGCTGAGTGTACCACCTCCTGCGTGTAGTGGACTCCTGACCTGTTTATCGGAAACCGAACTCAACCACCCTGTGGCACAAGTAGAGGAATCTGCAGCCTGCACGGTCACAAAACCGTCTGAGCCTCTGATTCAGGCTCTCCACTCGGCTTTGTACCAAATGTTCGCAGTCGGTCCTGTCGACTATGCTGCAAATTCAGCGGTATTGCATTGTTACAGGCAGAACCGTTTATCATTGCTGTTGTTTAAGTATTAATCTTTGCATGTCCATATCGCATCGCTGGATTCTGTAATTGTAATTATTTTCGTAGATGGATGTTAGTATAGACTGTGCCTACTTCAATATTTGCGTTTGTATTCAATTATAAAAGGAATTGAACATTTCTTTCTATTTTTATTTCCATAGGTGTGGTTTTCTGTCTGCTTGTTTGCAGATTTTCCAGCATCGCTCTATAATGTACAACAACTGAATCCATTTAATAATCACCTTTAAAATTAGAAATAATGTATTGAATGTATGTACCATGTATTTACAGATAACGCGATGGTGACAGTTCAATCGAAATAGGACTGCTGTAGAATAAAAGTGATCAGCTTTAACAGCATGCTTGAAATTATAAATTATAATTATACAACAGCAATTAAAAATTTTATATTGTCAAAATTAATCATAAATAGAGTCATCGACCTGGTAGACAAATGTATAAAGTAAGTCGCAATAACAGTATACTTCACAGACGTCGTTACTAAGAGGCTGTTTGCTTAAAATGAATATTTTCCACTAATGGCTAGTTTCGTGGTTAGTTTCACTTTCAACTTCATCTGCATGCGTAATCCTCTTCTTCTTCGTCTTTCAAAGAGTAGCCGACTTTCCAGTTCCAGTACCAGTGAAAGTTGATGCCATTTTTCTCTTTGTGTTCCAACGCGATAAAAGTGCGTTTGGTATATTTCCTTCTTGTGTTGTGCTAGGTGTGATTCTTTCATTACTTTCTTTGATTCTACCTTCTAATTTTAAAGAATTCAGTTCTCCTCGCACACCATTTTTAAATCTGTGTTGTCTCTTGCAGACTGCCGGGATCTCAGGTATCTCATTTTTAATTCCTGCTACTATTCGTCGCCCAGTCTCTGAGCGGTACAGCAAAACCAGCGCGGCTATCAGTTTATAAAATTTCGATCTTGTTTCTTAGATACTGTCCTCCGAATTGTTCCGTGTAGGACCTAGTGCTTATTCGGTTTGTGATTGATATCACGTTGGTGACAAACATAATAACTTACAAAAATACACTTCTTGGAGTTATCAGGTTTCTGATTGGCTTGATTCGGCCCGCCAAGACGTTTGAAACTCCTGTTTCCATTGGGAAAGCAAGCGCCTGACCTACCGTCACTTTTTCATTCACAGCTCGGGAGGCGTCCCGCGCCGCCGCCGTGGCCTGATCGATCATCATCATGATCATGTTCAGTTTCTGCCGCAGACATCGACTGTAACCACCGCCATAGTCAGGAGGTTGCTTTCACCGCGTATCATCCCCACAGTCCTCGAGCCATACGCCAATCAGCTGTATTGGCCAGATAATTCAGTATGCTCTTCACATTGGTTTGTATGCGTCTTTTAGAATTTGCAGTTACTGTACACTCGAAGACAGGTGAAAAAGTGCGCAGATGCCTGTTTAGGACGGGGATAACTATCTCACAAGGAAACTATTATTTTACTGTATTCGCAAAGCAGTGCGCAACATGTGAGAGAGTTAAGCTTTTTTGACGTTGACAAGAAAACAAATTTTGCTTTGCTCCAGCCGCACTTACTCATCACCAACAGCTTTCAACTCATTAGTAGATCATTACAGTCTGACAAACCGATGATTATTTGTTGTAAATAAAGGAAGAATATACTATTTATTTCTAAATAAGAAATTTACTGTAGACACGTTAACTTTTAATACTATATATCATTAGCGTAAACGACCTATTAGTCTCTTGGCACATTTTACGATGATCGTCTTGGCAGTAATTCACACCAAAGCATTAATAAATCGCGGTATTACTCTCAAGAATGTTATTAATTTGTTGTCGAGGGTATGATGTGGAGAGAGTCATAGCATCTTTTCGATGATGTGTAGGTCAACATAGATAATCAAAGCCATGTGTTTTTTAAATGTAGCCTGGAATACCTTTATAAACTAGACGAGCTACAGTGCAGCTGACTTCGTACTTGCAATAAGATTAACACCTCCAAACACATCCCTATAACAGGCAGGTGATACTTCCCCTCTTATTAGAAGACAATAACAGATAAGAAAGTATGTGATAGAGAAAATATCAAGTCGCCCATTTATCAGACAAAGTAGGGCGCTGACGTGATACCAGCGGAAAACAAACCTGACTCTGTTATTTTCTTTTGTCTTTTTTTTTTCTTTTTCACATTGGTCTGAAGACTGATTTGATGATGCTCTCCACTCATACAAGTTTCCTTGTCTCTGAAATACAAACTTATTTTACTCAAGTTGTGCGATAAATTTCTTTTTTCCCCATTTCAGATCAGTACGTACTCGTTGGTTGTTCGCACTATGTGTCTAACCTTCAGCATTCCTCCATAGCATCACCTGTCAAAAGTTTCGGCTCTCTCCTTCTCTGAACTGCTCATCATTCACGTTTCACTTACCTGCAACGCTACACACCAAACAAATACCATCGGAAGAAACTTCGTAAAGCATATATTCATAATTTCAGAAATGCTTTTCTTGCTAATGACAGTCTGAATTTTACATCCTCATAATTTTGTTGTTCAAACAGCAAACTTCAGTTCCTACTTATTTTCACATTTCCTAATCAAGTCACTGGCGTGCCATGTGATGTACTGATAAGCGTACAACTGCTTCCTTTTTTTTGCCAATGGGCTGCTTAATTTTTATACAGGAGACATTTTAGACGTCTGTATTCCGCCTTGTTCATGCACCGTCTGTTTGCACTTTCTCTTCCCGGGTTCGATTCCCGGCGGGGTCAGGGATTTTCTCTGCCTCGTGATGGCTGGGTGTTGTGTGATGTCCTTAGGTTAGTTAGGTTTAAGTAGTTCTAAGTTCTAGGGGACTGATGACCATAGATGTTAAGTCCCATAGTGCTCAGAGCCATATACTTTCTCCTTTCACCAGTTTAATTAAATATCTGTTGTTTTATCCACATATTTGTGCTGAGCCCTGCATTTTCATCTATGTTACCTTCTGCGTCCTTCCCTGTTTCATCTCTCTCAGCTACATATTCGTGCCCATTCGCTCTCTAATATATTCCTATATTCCTGTCCTGTGTTTCATCGAACGTTGCCTATTGGTCCCTCTATACTACTCAACGGTCTCTGCTACCAACACTTAATCCGCGTCCCACCTCTTTAAATTCCATGCTTTTTGCAATATCTTCGGGTTTAAACCGCAGTTTCTTATCTAATGCATTACACAGGCCTACAAGAAACGAATCTTTTTTTTTTTTTTTTTTTGATCCCTAGGATTCTCGAACTGATTTTACCTTTATTTGAGGCTGTGAAACCAAGTATGAAAAACGTATTTCTCTATTTCCTCATCCATCTTAAATCAGATTTTTAATGTGGAGTTCTTCACGAAATGTGCACTTATTATTTCGTTTTGAGCAGTTCTGAAGCACATATACAAGATTCAATTCGTGTATATTTGCCCTATTGTTAGTCTGCCGTCCAGTTACTTCCAAAAAACTCCACCTGATGGAGTAAGCATCTGATAACTTAGATGAGCTTAAGTTGAGGTTAGTGTTTGAATTCTCACAGTACAGGGCAGAACGAAGTTGACGTCTCGAGGTATTTGTGTTTAGGAAAGCGTTGTTATAAACCTGACCAAAAACGTACAATATTTCAACTAATATATTTGTGTTTGCTGAATATAAATAAAATGTATTCAAATAGATAAAGTTGTGTAAATCGTCCCTATGTGTTTTGCTATTAATGCAGAGAATGCACGTTGAAAGAAAACAGAAAAAAACTGGCTTTCTAAAGATGGTTTATCTTGGTTATCTTGTTAGTCTTGGTGATAAGGATAATGCCTGAGCACCTATCAAGTCCTTAAAAGTTATACAGAACGTTTACGACAATGAACTACTGGGAAAAGAGTTTAATTTGGCGTTCCGACGGTTTGAAGTAGACCCACAAAACACTTGATTGTTATTTATGCCCAGTAAATACTGCTGGAATTAATGGAAACAACATTTGCAGTGGGGCTTATTCCCATTCAGTCTCTTCTGGCACTGATATAGTTGACAGTGAGTGTGAGGGGACGTCATCAATTGCTCGACGCTTCGACCCGATGAGTTAAACGACCTCACCCGAGATCTCAAGCCGTCGAAAGAAGTATCCGTAGTACTTGCGTCCAGGTTGAACGTCAAGCGTCTACTGGAAGAGGGAAAAATTAGCTTTCACCGTAAAAGAGAAATGGTTCTGCTACACTACTCCTGTCAAGGAGACAATCTTTTATTTTGGGGCGAAATTTGAGGAATTCTGGGGAAAAAGGGTATTCATGAATAATTTCCACGTAACTGGTGCCTATCTGCAGACAATTCAAAACAAAACTATAAATGTGTCCCTTCAGACATGGGTATCAAATATGGTCCATTACTAATTGCTCACTCGAACGAAAATGGACGAACAACACAACACTACAGCGTTGGTCTCGCGGAAGACGATCACGAACGTGAATGAGTGATTTATGTGAACCTGAAACTGTAAATTCTCTCCTTGTACAGCAAAGTGATCACATCAAACATCTTTTGCAAAAAAATATCTTACTTGAGTACGGAAAAAATTAAAGGCGGGATATTTGACAGCCTTCAAATAAGGGCACTTCTTAAGGAGGCTGCCAGCGAAAAGTCGGTGAATTAAGCTGAGTGAATAGTCTACACTTTGCAGTTGTAAATTTACTGAGCAAACGCAAAGCTGAAAGTTATGTTTAACTGGTAAACGAGATGTTTAACAGTTTCAGATCCCTTGGATGTATCATAAGTTATAATGTGCACTATTGTATTACCCCCATTTCATCTAGTGTTGACAACAGAATGCTGACATGACCAGAAATGTTATTGTTCTTGAAACCACACTTCACTAATTCCCATGATACCTACCTTAATCCTCTCCTTATCTATCCAGTTAAGGGATCCAAGCAACGGAGGTTATTGATCTTTCCATTAAGATACGCACTAAAAAGGTTTAAAAGTCAATTTTTAATTAGGGAATTACTTTTGATTACCACAACTCTGGCTTCAGCTGCCGAAGGAGATCCTCTTCAGATGATAATAAATGTGGCTCAAATTCTCGCAACTGAGGCACTGGATACAGTGATTATAGCAATAAGTTCAAGGAGTTCTACAATTATTTCAGCAACAGTTTTGTGACACATTTCTCCAAAAATATACAACGTAACCAGAAATAAAGGATTCACAGAAATCTATTAATGACGCTCTGAATGTTCAGTATAACACGGTTTATATAGATCAAAATAATATTCATGTGACAGAAAATTATATAATCTGAAAGTTCCAAATCTTTCCGAGTTCAACATACTCAGTCTGTCTTATAACGGCACCATCATTATTTCTCAGATAATGCAGTACATTCCAACAACGCTTCTTTCAAAATTGACCGTAGCATCATGCCTAGGACGTGTAGTTATTGGCTCATTTATATGTTGCCGAAGAATGACTCCCATTTTATGAAGTCATTTATTTACTTCTTCATCTAGAATCCAGGCTACTTTGTTGATTTGAAAAAAGTAATAACACCATTCAAAGTTGGGAACAAATTTGAATTTTATTTGTTTTTGATATGACTTGGGATAGCACTGAATTAAGTCAACAAGTGAAAAGGTGTACTAACAATGGAGTATCATCGCGGCATCACACCTGCTTGCAATCCACTCAGATGAGTTGGCAAACTGCAACTGCATCATCAGCCTGAGCAAGTTCATGGATTTAAAAAAGTCTTCCATCGAACTAACCAGCACCTGTGACATGGCAAAATACTGAGGAAATGCGTACATCAGCTACTTCATTCAGAATGACTGATACAAAACTAGATTCACCTCTCCCTAACCTTACTTCATTTATGAGCATGTTTGAAATAGAAGCAGTTACATAGTTATACATTAGATTTTACTCTTCTGCTAACTAGGAGAAATATACAGAGAGATGCACAAGTAAAACAGAACTACATTTATTTAACTTTGGCATATTAGCGCATTCTGACAGCAAGTTGTTGCTAGTAGTATTGGGACAAAGTGGTTTCTGAGCCGAAGTACCGTTATCCAAGATGGCGGAGATGACGTCATCAACTGATGTCATCCAAGATGGCGGCCATGACATCAGCTGATGACGCAAGTAATATTATCCAAGATAGTGGGGAAGTGTCATGCCCCCCTGCCACGCCTCCCTGCCACACTTCCCATTGCAGCAAGTTCAGATCCCATGGGCACGATGCAACCTCTACTAACCTAAGGAAATGGCGGGAAGAAAGGTCACATGTTACCTCCACTAACCTAACTCACCCAACCGCCACCTCTTCCTAGAAAATGGCGAGAAAATGACTTGACCTGTGCTGGAAGGAAGTCTTTATTATTTTGCATGCACCAGTCTTTATTTGAACAATTAAAGGCAGTACCACGATCAAGTGTAGTCACTATGGGTTCTGGAGTCCAACTGATCTAGTACATAGTACCACTGCCAAAGGGCGGTTTCATCCGTGATGTAATCCAAGTTGGCGGTCTGGGGTGGGGTAAATGGTGGGAAACAGTGTGTTTGGCACGAGGTCTGGGCCTAGTACACATTCCCGCCACCACAGGGTACTGTTGTCCCTTCCGTGATGTAATCCAGGATGGCGGTCTGGTGGTGGAGGGGAAGGGCCACATAACAGATATTCAAGGGTATATTGATTATTTATAAAATAACTTTGTGGGTGTTGGATTTCTCTTGCTCATCATTCTCTGCTGTTTGGAAACATGTTGGTCTTGTAAGAAGTAATTATGTGAAGCAAACGTGTTGCATAACACAATGTTCAGCACTACACCTTGGGTGTCTTAACCTAATGTTTGACCCTTTGTCGGCACTTTACCTATAGTTCTTTTAAGTGGTTCTCCATGTCACCACATTTCCTTAAACTATTCTACCACCTTTGATACCAAAATAAGTAATTAGTTATGTCCTCCTAAAATTTTATGGTACTCTTTTAGAATTTCACACGTTTTTGGAAGCTATTTCTGGCGCATTCTTCCTGTAAACCACCCCCTTAAACTTTTGTAATGCATTTCACATAAAAATTATGCAAATTAACCTAGTGTCCTGCACTTAAATTGCCTTTCTACTCCATGCCACTCACACACGTACACCCTTCCATTATCTGCTGTGCTGGTAACACTCCAATGATATAAAACATTTATGCAAATTAGTTAAATCGATATTTTTCACATGCATGGGTTAATTTATTTTCATTCGCAGCATCCTATTGTTCACTGAAATCGATGGAATACAGTTAAAAAAAGATCGTAAATAAAAAACACATCCTGCCACTCGACGCCTGACGCCGCCACCACCCACACCAACACCGGCGCCACCGCCGCCGCAGCCTCCGCTGCTGTTGGTCCCAACTCCACTCTGGCCGCAGCCGCCACAGCATCGCTCTGGCGTCCACGGGCTGCCATCCATCAGGCTAGCGGGTTAGGGTTGCAGCAACGAGGCTGCTCGCAGTGGCCCAATTCCGCAGCATCTCCTCTGCCGCCATAACGTCCTCGCCGATCACGTGAGGTACAGTACACACACACACACCCCTGTCCATCTCGCCACAGAACTCCAATGCACGCTCACACTGATCCTATACATGAAACGCCTCTGGGCAGCACGTGTGTTTACCGTTACTGGAGCTGTACCTATGGATACTAACATAACAGCCTGCGCTATAGAAATCAGTTCCAGAATAGCACAGGATGCTTTCTCCCTAACGATCCTAATGGAACATGCGAGCTGCATCCAGCCTTATGTACCTGCCCCTGCATCACCGACACCTCGCCACAAAACGTCCACATGGCGACTCAGCATCTATAAGGTTCTCGATGTTAGTCTGACGTCACATGGTTATGTAAAATAAGAGCCAAGTCGACCACTTGGAAACTGTATAGTGTCCCAGAAATATGTTACGCTCGCTTTCTTGATGTCTCGGCTTGAATGCATGAAAATTCATGCCCTAAGAGAACCTGTTCACGAAAATAGCGCGGAATAACGCCGAATGCATTCTTCCTCACAGTCCTAACGTGGCACCACATCCATCACGTGTTATCCTTCCTGCTTTCAACATATGCAGAAGTTCTTGCACTATGTAGACGCTCTTGTATCCCTACACAAGGGATGTCTTGTGAATGAATCGAGCATTATGATTATCTCTTATCGAATTTACCATCCGAACTACTGATGCAGCTGGTGTGGAAGCACTGTCCGCCTTTTCTCTCTTCCTGCAGACCAGACTTTTAGCAGTTATTTTACAGAGATCGCCATATTGCACCAACTATTAAACCCTGCTAGTTGCCCCTACAAATCGTCAAATACGGAAAGACTCTTACTCAATTACACTGCTGTCCCATTGAGGACAGGAGCTTGAATATATCTCTTATCCTGCACCATAGAAAATAATCCCTTTTACATAATTTGTACATATACCGCAAAAACTGACAGCACCATATATACTCCTCACAACACTAGATATTTCCATGGAAGGTCGGCGGTCCTCCACCCTAATGGGTGACCAGAGCGCCCTCAGCAGACTGAAGTAACTCTCAGAACTGTTCTACAGATTTTGACTCGTTTCCCTCGACACAAACGCGTTACTGTTTCTGGTCTGGATCTGCTGGCTTGATAGCTTGCTTTTCTGTACCCATCTCCAGACTCAAGGATTACAAGATCACATGTATTTTCGCATGGCTTGCTAGAATATCAACCCATTTCCGCCGTACTTCTCGACATCAAACACATATCAATATCGGTTGCATAGCACTACAGCTTGCGTGATATAATTCCGAAGATATAAACTGGAAATTGTTTCTCTAGGAACCCAAAACCTTAACTAGTTGGGGCGTGCTGTAAACCACTGACTAACTAGAAACTTGTCACGTCTGTGAATACATTTACTTGGAAACTAAAAAAAAAAAAAAATAAATAAAATAAATAGAGAAAACTGATATTTCCACTCGCGAATACTGACGTCGGTGATGTAGCAAATCCCTATAATTTACAAGGTCAACTCAGGTGTTGCTCATGTCTAGAGAACCAGCAAACGTGTCTTCCACTTGCTAGATGCACACACAACAATCGATCTTCTCTCAGCTAAATAAAGGCGGAAAATGTGCAGAAACCGGCTACCAAACAATTTACATTTACATGGGTGGAGGGGGGGGGGGGGGATAACGGTCCAGAGCAAAGGCACGTCCCTATTCAATCTACTAACATTTCCCCGTGACCACGAAAGCTACCCAACACACACGAAGCATTAGTTCATTAGTTCGCTATTCGGTCGTCTAGTGGAGAATACAGTTAATTCATCTACGTTACTACACTCCAACAGACGGCTCTATTCTATCAGCTCTTACCGTTAATGGGAAACCTGAATCACCCCGCGCACATGTTACTGGCGCTGCAGGCTGAGCACGCACAGGTAGAATCATCATCCTAAGAAATCGGTCACATATATATTTTATCATTGTACTTACAACTAAATGTTATGATCGCAGTCTCAGTTGAACAACATTCGACAGTGAGCGAAGTATCAGAAATACACTCTGTTGACGGCTGTGGCTCGGAAATAGAAGTATTATGACCATTCTAATGACTTGACATACTCTTCCCTTTGCTGTCACCATACTCTACGTCAAATCCATACCTTCCTTTGCACATCTCTGAACACAAACACATACTTTATAAGCCTGATGCTCAAGGCTAACCTATCACACACACCCTAATACCAAGTATAATACTTCGTCAATAATTGAGCGCTGGTGATACGAAATAATACTGACCGCAAATCAATGATGGGTGGACATGTCTCATAAGTTTTTCTTGGGAGTGCTACCACTGTGAGGATTTTCTATGGCGCAATAGCCGGCCGGAGTGGCCGAGTGGTTCTAGGCGCTACAGTGTGGAACCGCGCGATCGCTACGGTCGCAGGTTCGAATCCTGCCTCGGGCATGGATGTGTGTGATGTCTTTAGGTTAGTTAGGTTTAAGTAGTTCTAAGTTCTAGGGGACTGATGACCTCAGAAGTTAAGTCCTATTTTTTTTTATGGCGCAATGTAGGAAATGTGTATTTACTACATCGACACGGTACATAGTGATATATTTCTGGATTGGACATTGGTTTCACGTTTAATACTCAAGCTCCTCTCCTCATTGGGAGAGCAGTGTAATTGAGTAAGAGTCTTTCCGTATTTGACGATTTGTAGTGGCACTTTGCAGGGTTTAATGTTCGGTGCAATATGGCGATCTGTGTAAAATAACTGAGGAAAGTCTGGGATGCAGAAAGAAAGAAAAGGTGGATGGTGTTTCCACACTGGCTGTATCAGTAATTAGGAGGGTAAATTCGATAAGAGCTAAACATAATGCTCGATTCATTCACAAGACATTCTTTGTGCTGGGATATAGGAGTTTCTACATAGCAGTGGGAAAGATTGCGTATGTTGAAAGGAGGAAGTGTAGGAGAGGCCTGTTGGAGTGTAGGAATGTACATGAATTAACTGTGTTGTCCACTAGACGACCGAATAGCGAAGTAATACTTAGTGTGTGTAGGATAGCTTTCGTTATGATGTGGAAATGTGAGTAGATTGAACAGTGACGTGCCTTTGCGGTGGTCCATTATTCCCTCCCAAGTAAATTGACGTGATGCCACGTTAGGACTGGGAGGAAAAATGCATTCTGCACTACTCCGCGCTATTTTCGTAAACACGTTCTGTTAGGGCATGGATTTCGTGCATACAAGCCGAGACATCAAGATAGCAAGCGCTAGCTATTTTTAGGACACTATACAATTTCAGATAGGTCGAATAGGCTCTTATTTTACATAGCCATGTGATGTCAGACTGACATTGAGAACGTTTTTGATGGTGAGTCAGCACGCGAACGTTTCACAGCAAGGTGTCGGTCACGTAGGGGCAGATACGCACGGCTGGACACAGCTCGTATGTTCCATTAGGATCGCTAGGGAGAAAGCAGCCTGTGCTATCCTGGAACAGATTTCTATAGCATGGTCTGTGACGTCAGTATCCATAGGCGTAGCATCAGCAACAGTAAACACAAGTGCAGCCCCGAGGCGGTTTGCTTATGGGATCAGTGTGAGCGAGCCCTGGAGTGTCGTAGCGAGGTGGACAGAGGTGTGTGCTGTACCTCATGTGATTGGTGAGGACGATACGGCGGAGGAGGAGACGCTGTGGAATCGGGCCGTTGCGAGCAGCCTGGTTGCTGCAGCCCTAACCCATTAACGTGAGGGAAGATGGCCCATGGACGACAGAGTGATACTGTGGCGGCCGCGGCAGGGGTGTTGTCAGAACCGGGGGCAGCAGTGTCCATGGCAGCGGTGGCAGTGGCAGTGGTGGGAGCCACGTCGGGCGTCGAGTGGTGGGAAGTGTTTTCTATTAGCAATTATTTGTTTAAACTGTATTTCGTCGATTTCACCAACCAATACGATGCTGTGATTAAAAAAAAAACCATCCCATACATGTGAAAAAATCAATTTAATTAATTTACATAATGTTTTATATCAACAGGGTGTTAGAAGTACAGTGGTTAATGGGAGGGTATGCGTGAGTGGCTGACATGGAGCAGAACAGCAGGTTAAGTGCAGAACTCTAGGTTGATTTGCATAATTTTTATGTAAAACTCAGTACAAAAGTTTAAGAGGGTGGGTGATGAAGAAGAATGCGCCTGAAATGCTGTTGAAAAATATGTGAAAATCGAAAAGTGTATAACAGAAAATGATAGGTAGGAGGACATAACTAATTACTTAATTTGGTGTCAAAGGTGGTAGAATAGTCTAAAGAAATGTGGGTGACATGGAGAACCACTTAACAGAACAATAGGTTAAGTGCCAACAAAGAGTCAAGCAGTAGGTTAAGAGACCCAGTGTATACGCCAAACATCAGGTTATTCAACATGTATGCTCCATGTAATTACTTCTGACAACACCTACATTATTCCGAACAGCAGAGAATGATGAGCAAGAGAAATCCAACCCTCACAAAGTGATTTTATTTATAAATAAACAATATACCCCTGAATATCTGGTTATGAGGTCCTTCCTCATCACCATGAGACCGCCATCTTGGATTACGTGACAGAAGGGATGACAGTGCCCTCTCTTGGCAGTACTGTGTACTAGGCCTGGACCTCGTGCCAAACACACTGTTTCCCACCATTTTCTCCCGCATCAGACAATCATCTTGGATTACATCATGGATGAGAGTGCCCTCTGACAGTGGTACTGTGTACTAGGACAGTTGGACTCCGGACCCAATGGCGACTACAGTTGGTGGTACTGCCTCTAATTGTTTAAATAATGACTGGTGCATGCAGGCTACTAAAGACTTACGGTGAGCACAGGTCGAGTCCTCTTCCTGCCATTTTTTAGGATGAGGTAGCGGTTGGGTGACTTACCTTAGTGGAGGTAGACTAAGCGCCCTTTCTTTCCCTTCATTTTCTTAGGTTAGTAGAGACAGCCGAAGTGAGCTTTCTTTACCGCCAAAATTGAAATTCGCGCCAATCTCTAGGAAGAGGTGGTGGTCAGATGACTTAGGTTAGTGGGGGTAACAAAAGTGACCTTTTCTTTCCCGCCATTTTCTTAGCTTAGTAGATGTTGCATTGTCCTGATGGAATTTGAACATCCCACTATGGGACGTGTGGCAGTGGGGGTACAGCAGGGGGGCGTGGCATTTTCCGCCATCTTGGTTAATGGTATTTGCGTCATCAGCTTACGTCACGGCCGCCATCTTGGATGACTTCATCAACTGACGTCACGGACGCCATCTTGAGTGACATCATCAACTGATGTCATGGTCGCCGTCTTGGATAACGGTACTATGGCGCATAAACTGCTTTGTCCCAATACTGATAGTGTACAGAAGCATATTGGAACGTCATATGCAAGATCTCTAGTTATGATCTGCGACACAGTAGTGGGTCTATTCAGTTGCATTATGTTCTTCTTTCTTGGAAACTGCAGGCAGAAAAGTTGTGCCGCAAAGACCCACATTCACACTGGCTCGGTTATTCTTCGATTTGCGTGATTTCTCTGCTCATCGTCATGACATGCAATCAGCGTAGTTGCTCAGTTTCGTGCCAACAACAGTATGCCTACACGTTGGTTGTTAATAACTGTTATGGCTACTTACTGCTTTGTGGTAAAACTATGAATGGCAGGTGCAATTAATCGTTTGCCCTTAACACGAGTACATATTCTGTAGAACCGAAATAGAAATTACAGTATTTTGTCTTTCTAACCTCACACCATTGCCCGCAGTCTGTCTGATCAGCTGGTGACTGCGGATCGTAGGTAGGCACGAGTCCACTTTATGCTGGGTAAGGAATGCATGCCTTGCGACCATTGAATAAACGGCACAGGATCTATCGTTCCATGTTGCGACCCATAGAATTAACTGTTATTGCTTATGATAGCTTTCTGAGTAGTACCCGCGTGGAGAGCCGAATGATATATTAGTTTGCTTCTGGAATATTTTATCAAAGGGGATGCCACCATCATTTAATCATATAGTAGAGCTGCATGCCGTCGACAGACGAAAATCACAGCTGCAGTTTTCCCTTGCTTCCAGCCGTTCGCAGTACCAGCTCATCAAGACCATATTGGCCAGATCAGTCAGCCATTCAGACTGTTGCCACTGTAATTACTGAAAAGGGTGCTGTCCCTCTTCATGTACCACGGGTTACCTAGCCTCTCCAGCGATACCTTCCATAGTGGTACATGAGCCATCCCACCATGACAAGGTGCAGTATTGATGATGGGTACCGTAACTTCAAAATCAGAATTTTGGATAATATTGGTCGGAAGCGGTAGACTACGTATTTGTATCAGTTGATCCAGAATAAGAATCAGAACATGCTCAGGTCTCTGTACACAAGTGTGCTATAACGAGACACTTGGAGGATTTCAAACTTCCATGGCAAAATCTTTTGCCTCCCCGATGTCACTGGTGGAAGAAATTATACTGATACTGTATCAGGTGCAAGAAGTGTACTCCAGTCGAGTGAACAGGAAACTTGTGGTAAGCGTTCAGTATATATATGATAGCTATATAATTTCAGAATTCAGAATTTGCTATACATCTCAACCAAATATTTGGTCTGTCTGAAAGTTCATTTGACTCTATTACTGTGATGTAGATTACAGGTTGGCAAGGAAATCTGCCGCAAACGGGGAAGCCTTTCAACACAGCGCAACAATATTAAAATGAAAGCTGAAAAGCATTAAGTAAATAGGAACAGCAGTTTTACGCGTCAGTCGAACAAAACATTCTATTAGGACCGGTTAAGTAGAAGATCGACAACCCACCATATAAATCGTAAGTAGAGGTAATATCGGTGTGCGATTTACCCATTGCGGGTTCCGGCACCGCCACTTCTTAAAATGAGTGGCCGGACTTTGCTGCCGAGCGGTTCAAGGCGCTTCAGTCCTGAACCGCGCGACAACTACGGTCGCATGTTCGAATCCTACCTCGGGCATTGATGTGTGTCATGTCCTTAGGTTAATTAGGTTTAAGTAGTTATAAGTTCTATGGGACCGAAGACCTCAGATGTTAAGTCCAATAGTGCTCAGAGCCATTTGAACCATTTTTTCTCAAGTCCCATAGTGCTCAGACCCCTTTGAACATTTTTAAAACTGAGTGACAACCCTGTGCCAGAACGCGACATCCAGGACACGGTAGTATAGCAAGTAAAATCAATGTAAAATCTTCAGGAAGTAAGTTACACATGTCATCGCACGCTAAGACCATAGCGCAACGAGAGTTGCGCCTGTCAGAAGAGAGTGCATTCTCGTGTTTCCTGCAGACAGAGGTCTGCTGCAGTACGGATACCGTACGAGGTGCATCAGAGCGTGCGAGTGAAATGGCACGGGAAATGTAAACCCATTCCAAAGTTACAGTAGGTGAGACGAAACGTCTAAACTGCACACAGATTCAAAGTCATAATCTGGCGGTGTATGGACCAAATTCAGTGTCGCGTCCAGCCGTAATGAAACACTGCGAACAGTTTGCCATCAGCAGAGAAGGTCATCGCCATTGTTTCGCCCAAGGTCGTATAGAGCTGTGTGCGGCAGATAGGGAAGGAAGTCCACTGACATCGAGCTCAGACGACTATGCCGGCCGCGGTGGGCATGCGGCTCTAGGCGCTTCAGTCCTGAACTGCGCGACTGTTACGGTCGCAGGTTCGAATCCTGCTTCGGGCATGGATGTGTGTGATGTCCTTAGGTTAGTTAGGTTTAAGTAGTTCTAAGTTCTAGGGGACTGATGACCTCAGATGTTAAGTCTCATAGTGCTCAGAGCCATTTGAACCATCAGACGACTATGTCAGTAAATCGCAGGAAATCGAGGAACTAATTCGCAACTTTCACGGTGTGCCTATCGTGGACATTGCTCAGCAGATGTGCATCTCAGCAGGCAGCGCACATTCCGTCGGCCGAGATCGTCTTTAGTTCTACGGAAAGTACTCACAATGGGTTCCGCGATCACTGTCGCCTGCGCACAAACGCTCAAGGTTTACGACGCCTCTTTACTTTCTTGAGAGTGGAAGGCAGTGTTTTTCTAAACCTAAATCAGATCATTAAGGCTGATGAGACACGGGTCCATCATTATACACCTGCCACAGAGAGAGCGTCTATGTGGTGCTGAAGAAATATAAATAAAGTAGCGTCATCAGCAGGGAAGGCCACCGCCACTGCTTTGTTTCAGTGTGAAGGAGTTGAAACAGAGTGTATGGCAAATGGCACAACCATTAATTTCTATTCGCATTTCATTATGTTTACATCGCTTCACAACTCCATAAAGAACAAGAAACGAAAATACATTTTTCTCCTGTAAGGCGATGACACATTAAATATGGCGCTCACCAAAATCTTGGCTTCATCGTTTTCAGTGTAAGGTTTGGAAGCATCCGCCGTACAGATATCGCACCATGCGAGCTCCACGTTTCCGGCAAGCTGGAACAACAAGCTACAAGAACTTCTGGGGCGCAAGACATTTTCCAATTACGAGAATGTTCACAAGGCAGTCTTCGAATGCCTCCGTGAACAAGGAGCTGAGTTCTGTCATCGACAGAGTGAACCAGTGGTAGGACGTTCCCACCGTTGTTTACAGGGACTAGGGGCCTATGCTGAAAAATGTTGTCATGTGTCTGTGCAGTGCAGTATTCGATAAAAGTTACATGTGACATTTAAAATTTTCCCGCGAATTAAATATCACTCCACTCCAATGGTAGGTGTCCATTCGAAGCATCGTGGAGTGAATATTACGACGTCCGGTTGCAGTTCCGCAAACTCTTAGAAAATGATTCTTGGCCTACCATAATAAAGTGTAACTTACTGTCTTTAGTCTCCTCGTAAAACTTAAAAATAGAGAACTGAATACACTTTCAGGCTGCCGCGCGGGCTAGTCGCGCAGTCTGGGACGCCTTGCTACGGTTCGCACGGCTTCCCACGTTGCAGGTTCCAGTCCTCCATCGGGCATGGGTGTGTGTATCGTCCCTAGCGTAAGTTAGTTTAAGTTAGATTAAGTAATGTGTAAGCCTAGGGACCGATGCAGTTTGGTCCCATAGGAACTCGACACCACACTTTCAGGCTAATACTTAGTCGTGTGGGGTACGCAGTCGAAACCTATTTTCTACGTTATTGTGGCTGCCGTTAGTTCGGTAGAAATATCCTGTTATGTTGAATTCATCACTAATACAATTTGGAGCGTGTAGTTACTATCGCGTGAGTATAGTACAGCACTTCAAGCATATTTAGGTTACAATATAAAATTTCACCTACTTATACGTTGTTAAATGTGGTGGTTTAGCTATCACAAGAGTGTACTGAACTGTGGAAAAGAAGCCACTTCGCCGATGGCAAGCCAGCGACCAACAAAATATATTTTAATCCAGCTAACGACAGCCATTTCGACAGATAATTCTCATTCAAGGACATTCAGAGTCTTCTGACATCGAAATAAAACGATTCACAAATATTTAAAGATATTCAGACAGGTTCAGAAAACGGAATTTTGAATTTGTGTCAATATAACCCATTAATAAATATTTCTATATTTTTCTAGTAGCTTAATTTAAACTTTTATTTAAAATACTACTTGCTGATGACCACTGGTATGCTACACAAACTGAAAGACGCCTTAACGTGTTCAGACAAAGTTACTTATGTAATTTGTTGTATAGGTCGAATTTTTCAACGTAAAATAGGATAAGATAGTGGTATGAGGCAACACGGTACATCAATAATAATAATAATAATAATAATACGACGCACGCATTATATCGAATTCTGCTTCACGTTTTGGTCTTGCAAACTAATGCAGCGTGTTAAGATACACGAACAGTTAAATTGTTGGATATCATTGACAAATAATTCAGTTCTTCAGGATTGTGTCTCGTAGAAACCACATTAGTCATACACAGCTGTGTATAACATAGAGAAACGTCACATGCCCTCAAAGCCAAGTATTGCTGCGAATTAATATGATGATAAAGAATTAATACTGAGTAACATTTTAGCTCTTTCTCTGATAGTGATAAGTTTAATTTAATTTCATACACATTAAAATCTTATGATGCGTATGTTTTTTTGTAAGCTAATCTGACAAGACTTTCGTTGTAGCCTTCACGTGTTTATGTTCCCTCCGACACACAGATCTTTTGAGAAAGTCATAAGTTGCTAGCACAAGCGAAGCAGTTTAGCATAACTCTGTTTGGTGAAGAGAGCTGGAACTGGATTATATTAATTTCCTGCCAGCGCGGGATTAGCCGAGCGTTAGAGGCGCTGCAGTCATGGACCTTGCGGCTGGTCCCGGCGGAGGTTCGAGTCCTCCCTGGGGCATGGGTGTGTGTGTTTGTCCTTAGGCTAATTTGGGTTAATTAGTGGGTATGTTTAGGGACTAATGACCTTAGCAGTTAAGTCCCATAAGATTTCCCACACATTTGAACATTTTTTAACATTAATTTCCTTTCAATTATTACTGAAGACAGTAGAAGTGATTATGCATATTTGGAACCGAAAAGCTGGATAGTGGTCGGTCTCTGGATTTCCAGTCGTAGGAACGTGTTAAAATGTGCCTTTGACCATGTGTATTTCAGTTTGCCTTACTTTTTGCAAGTAAATGAAGGCGAGTAGGGAAATCGATAGAGTGGAAACAATCGGTTGCTTATACTATCACTATTAGATAAGCACTAGTCATCGACGAGACTTGTTTGTCGTTGGAAAACATAATGCTACACGTAGATACTCTGGGGAGCAGGGAATGACTCGGTCGTGGCGAGTATACAACAGAGTGTAAGCTCTCTCATGTATACAATAAAGCCGCGCGTTGGCGTTGCATCAGCTAAACAGATGGCCTTTATACTCTAGGTGACAGAACACACGCGCTCGCGTGTGGTGTGCTCTAAGCATTTAGCATGTCCTCAAAGGGCAGCCCGGTTCGCGAGCAATTATTTGCCAGCAACAGGTGTGCCCTACTTGTTGAACACAGCTGCCACGAGCGGCAACCGCCGGAACTACCAGCGGAGCCTGTGTCTGTTCTCGTTTTATCACAGAACTTCGCAGTTTCCTCACGCAGCAAGAACGACACACACTAAAATAGCCACTGAAAAAGCTTTTGCTCGGTGACAGCATCTATTTTTTCTAGAAAAGTACTTGTATTTGTGACCAAAAATATCTGCTAGCTTCCATTATATGAATGTGAATTCAATACCTTCATTCCTTGAGACACAGAATTCATATTTTCTCTATTTCGAGATATATTCCTGAGGGAATAATGGCAAAAAGTAAATTAATTACAGATACGAAGTTCTTTTTCAACATCCTGTACAGGGTGTTCCCGGTGGAACGATCGATATCAACAGGATATGACAATTTTCAGTGATATGACGGAAACAATCATTATAAGCAAAATGTGTAGTAAACATTGGCTCAAAAATGCATACCATAAGAAGTTTACGTAGCTCTTAACGTATGCATTTTAGAGCCCAAGTTTACTGCACAATGTTTTATTGATGTTATCCATACTATCTCCTTCCAAAATGTGGAAAGCAAAGAGCTTCCAACTGAAGAGATTTGTTTCACAGTGTCGAGGATGAAATGCTCATAACTCTTAAGGTATATATTTTAAGCACATGTTTATTAGACTTTTTGCTTCAAATGATAGGTCCCGTCATACACCCGAATATCGAACATTCCTCCAGGTAGACTCTGTGTATGTTTTAGCACTGATCAAAGTGTTGGACAAAATGAAGCTCGTTCTGAGAGAACTGTTACTGTATTACAAAATGTGTTACACAGTTTACGAATACAAGTTTTGCTACTGTATGTACTAACAAACTTCTCTCAAACTTCCAGCCGCAGCAAGTGGTTTAAAATCCACAAGCTTTCATCCAAGTACCGCTTGGCTATTGTCAAGTGGCTACTGTCTTTTGATTGCTGGTACCGTCCGTATATAGCTGCGCTGCCTCAAGTAACAATTCTGGTCCTCGCTCCAGCGCCGTATAAGGTAATGTTTTCGTTATGCACCCACCGTGCTCGCTTCAAATTTCCGACGGCTGGCTTTCAACCAGTGCTTCGCTTGCAGGCCACCATCTTTGTTTAGACTGTTATCAGACAGTGTTAGCTCGATAGCTTCTGTTATTATACTTTTCCAGGAAGTTTATGTAATAGCAAATGTCTTGTCGAAAGAATACGATGTCCGTTTTCTACAGCATGAACCACCACTGCTGATTTCTCACGGTACCGAAAGCGAAAGCATCTCTCATATTCTAAACACCGATGATCAATAGTACTTACGATGTGCCAGAATTAATCCTGTCCACATCCAAACGGTATTTTATAAACTTCTGGCGTTCGAGGTCTGCATCGTCTTTTACAGGCCTCATGAGTTGTTGCACTTTTGCTGGAGCTCTGAAAGAATAGATTTTATGTGAAAGACGGCTTGGGAAATCCAGCGGTTGTTTTAGCCGTTTTCTTTTAATACTTTTCATAAGTGGCTCATTCGAACACGAGAGATATTTTTTCCCGTCGGTACCCTGAAAAATCTGCCGTAGCAGAGCATGCTCTATAAAACGGACTTAGTATTTCATTCTTCGAGACATCTGCTATTACAAGGAAATAATAGTTGGAAGGATGTAATAAAAGAACCGAGCGAGATAAAACTTTGTGACAACACCCTCAATAAAGACGTGCGGCACGCAAATAAGCACTGCTTAGGACTCGGTCATCGGCAAGTTGAAGCTGGCGTGGCGGGCGGGTGACGGAAACCTCACCTTACATGGCGCTATAGCGAGCACCAATGACGACCCAAAGATAGCGAAGCTATATAAGGACAGTAACAGCTACCAAAAGACGGTCACCACTTGACAATAGCCGAGAAGTACTCGCCCGAAAGCTCGTGCATCTTAAATCACTGGGCACGGACGAAAGCGCTGGAAAATTATATCAGTTAAGCGGTTAAATTCTCACGAGCATTTCGCTGACAGTGAGTACTTCTCCACCATTTTCAAGTGGTAACTGACAGCCGTGTCGTCTCTCGCCTTGTTATTAAATAATTCTACTTGATCTTTGATAAATTTTGACTCCATTACCAGCTACACTATCTGCATACCTATTGACTGTTGGCTTTTGATTGGTGAACCGCAGTCGACATTTGCTTAAAGGTTATTCTGATATTTCGCTGGCCGATTGGCTGGCCAAAATTTCTTCCTCCATTACTATTACAGTGGAGGATAGATTACCAACCTCTTGTGTTGGCGAAACGCCAGAAAAGTCATTAAACAAAGGTCTGCCGAATATCCCGATACAGAAGCTAACAGGAAATGCGTCGAAAATTTGTCACGAAAGACGCAACAACATTTTGTTATCTGAATAGACCAGAAAACAGCTCTCAGTCCATTCTATTCTGACCTCGACGTAATTATTCTCCTGTGCCAAATTCTTGAGATCCATCTAACGTGCTCAAGTGATGTCGGATATTCTCAAATATCCATCTAAACTTACAGTGTTTGAGCTCTATCACTTCTTCTAACACCATGGAAATTATCGTCTCACTCCTAACCACATGCCTTCGTATCGTCTCGTTATAGTCAGTGTTTTCCATTTATTCTTATTCTCTCCAATTTTACGTTAAACATACTTTTTTATCAGACAACTTCATCAGAATCCTTCTGTAACAGCCACAATTCTGTACAATGGTGTTCTAGATATGTTAACTCTCAGAAATTTCTTCTTGAAATTGACCCATATGTAATACTTGTTGGCTCCTTTTCGTAAGGACTCTTCTCTTCATCTGCCCCGGTGTGCTTTTTATATTCTCCTTGCTTCATCCGAACAGAGTTATTTTCTCTAACCGAAGAGAATTTCTTCACTTGATCTTCTATGTGGCCATCAGCGTTCATGTTAAGTTCATTCCTAATCTCGTTTCTGCTACTCCTCAGTAGATCCGGCCTTCTTTGGTTTACTCTTCATCCATATTCTATGATCATTCCATTCTATAGGTCGTCAGTCTCAATGGTAGCAATACCAGCAGAATTTTGACTACACTGATGAAACTTTTTGTTAAATCCTTAATTGTTTGTCTAATGTACAGGTCGGACAGCAGAAGGGAGAGAGTGCCTCATTGCCTTAAAGTTGTATATCTATTTCTGAGGATTTCAAACATTGTGCACCACGTTTCGCTGTCGGAGGATTTGACTGTGTCGATAAATCGTAAGCCAGTGTTTAATTTTTCTTCAGTCTTCGGTCCGTTATCAAGCGCAACGTCAAAATTTTATCTTTCTTCAAATGAAGGTGGTCGTCTAACTGATCCTTAGTTTTGTGTCCCGTTTTTCTGTATATTATTCTCGCATGTTGCGTGCACTGATCTCTCCTTGCTATCTTTCGGACTGTATGGACGAAAAAATTTCCAAAGTCAGGAAAGTGAGATTGTATGTCTCCAGTGCAAAGATTCCACCGAGAAGTTTGAACAATCATTTGATTAGTATTTGCTAAGGCTAACCTCTACGATCAAATTCAAGACAGAAATATTTCAGCGGTAAAAGCAAACTGTAATTTCTCGCTGTCATTGTTTAACATAAACTATCCTCACTGGTTAGATACACTGCCTGCCGCTTTATCATCTGATCATACCTCTTTCACACTCTATTGCAGATTATAGGCGATACAAGCAGATCCCAAAGTAAGAAAAATAAGAGCGAACAAAAAGGTCAATCGAATAATGATGATGTGGCAAAATAAGAAAAGTACATTTAACCAAATTATTTAATAAAAATTATAGTCTTTTATTTGGAAAAATAAAGAATTCTGTTACCTTCGTCGAGGTTCTAAACTACGACCTTCCTCACGTTCGTCTTACATGCTAACCACGAGGCTATGCCATTACATAGCGTAATGTTACTGTATTCAAATAGTTCAAATGGCTCTGAGACCTATGGGACTTAACTTCTGAGGTCATCAGTCCCCTAGAACTTAGAACTACTTAAACCTAACTAACCTAAGGACATCACACACATCCATGCCCGAGTCAGGATTCGAACCTGCGAACATAGCGGTCGCGCGGTTCCAGAGTGTAGCGCCTAGAAACGCTCGGCCACTTGATTGGAGGAATATGCAACGCATGAGGTGTCAATATAAACTAATTTTACTAGGACTATAGTAGAGTTCTCTTGGCTGGATAGACAGTTTTTGTAGCCTCCTTGTTCCGTCCAACATGGATTTATTTGCAGCCCTTAACTTGGTCCACTCCTTGATCATCAAATTTGATATTCATTTTCTCGCTGTTCTCATTTCTGCTACTTTTCATTGATTTCCTCTTTCTTCGATTTGCTCTCAATCAGTATTGTTCAGTCATTAGGCTGTTCATTCTATTCAACAGATCCTGCACTCCTTGTTCACTTTATTTATATTTCTTCAGCACTACATACACGCTCTCTCTGTGGCAGGTGTGTAAAGATGGACCCGTGTCTCATCAGCCGTAATGATCTGGTTTACAAAAACACTGCCTTCCACGGAGTAACTCTCAAGAAAGTACAGAGGCGTCGTAAACCTTGAGCGTTTGTGCGCAGGCGACAGTGATCGCGGAACCCAATTTTGAGTACTTCCTGTAGAACTGCAAACTATCTCGGACGACGGAATGGGCGCTGGTCTGCTCAGATGCACACCTACTGAGCAATGTCCACGATAGGCACTCCGTGACAGCGGCGAACTGGCCGGCCGGGGTGGCCGAACGGTTCTAGGTGGCCGAGAGTTTCAAGGCACTACAGTCCGGAACCGCGCCAGTGCTACGGTCACAGGTCCGAATCCTGCCCCGGGCATGGACGTATATGACGTCCTTAGGTTAGTTTGGTTTAAGTAGTTCTAACTTCTAGGGTGCTGATGACCTCAGATGTTAAGTCCCACAGTGCTCAGTGCCATTTGAACCATTTTAACTGAGGATAGCAATGTCATAGCGAATCATATCAATGATATATTTTCACCTACTATATTAATATCACTCTTGAACCATTACTTTATTTCCTTCGTTGCTTCGTCGACGTATAGACTTAACAATAGTGTAAAATACTACATCCCTGTCTTATACCCTATTTAATCCGAGCTCTTCGTTCTTGATCTTCCACTCTTAACGTACCCTGTTGGTTCTTGTTCATATTGTATATCAGCCCTCTTTCCTTGTAGTTTACCCTTCTTTTTCCGCAGAATTTCTAGCACCTCAAAAGCTTTCACCTGGTCGACAAATTCTGTGAACGTATCGATTTTTCTTCAGTCTTGCTTCCATTATCAACACCAACGTCATAACTGCCTCTCTGGTGCCTTCAAGATTCCTAAAGCGAAACTAAAAGTCGTGTAAGCACACACATATTGATTGAAATCAGCACCAAGTATTTCAAGTAATTCGTACGGTACTGCGAAGATAACTTGTCATCAGGTCTTTGAGAGAACCTGCCAAACTGTGCCGCAAAGAGGTGATCGTGAAGGAACACCACAGTGGTGCTCACTGATAAAATATTAAAGAAATAGTGCGATTTTCTTAAATGGTTCAAATGGTTCAAATGGCTCTGAGCACTATGGGACTTAACTTCTGTGGTCATCAGTCCCCTAGAACTTAGAACTACTTAAACCTAACTAACCTAAGGACATCACACACATCCATGCCCGAGGCAGGATTCGAACCTGCGACCGAAGCAGTCGCGCGGTTCCGGACTGAGCGCCTTAACCGCGAGACCACCGCGGCCAGCCGATTTTCTTAACCACTGGGCCACCTTACGTTGTGTTATAACGGAGTATATACATATATTTTCTTATTTTGTTTTATGTGCTTTGGAAAAAGGAAGAATACAGTTTACTGCCCCACGACAATGAGTTCCTTAGGAGAACACGGGTTCAGATTGTTTTAAGAATGGGGAAGGTAATCGGCCCTGCCATTTCAAAGGAGCCATCCAGGGATTTGCCGGGAGTGGTTAAGGGAAATGGCGGAAACTTAAATCTGAATAACCGGATGTAGATTTGAAGCCTCTCCTCCCCAATGTGAATAAAGCTTGCTAATCGCAGTTTCAAGCCGCTCAGTCGTATGTTTAGGGTAATAACACGCTGGGGGAAAACGAAACATAAACACTTCTCAATATGACGTAGCGTGTGTATGTACGATCACGGAAATAAATTCTTACACCAAACAATAATGAATGTGGTGTAATGAAATTTCGGGAATACATTTTTCTAGGTGATATATACTAGAGATTAACGTTGCACGATCGTATGTTACTTTAAGCATGAGCTAGGGCTTCGCGAATGTGAAATGCTGGTACATTGATAATCGGGGTATCTGCCAAAATGTTCAATGCAAGCATACAAACGTACCTGCGCCGAATGTCAGTTTGTGGGATGGAGTTTAATGTATGTTGCAACTAGTTGGTCAATAGAGGGCGGTTAATTATGTTTGTGACTGACTCTAGAGTTGTCGTCCGAAGATTTCCCATATATACTCGATCGTGACGGCTCTGGTAATAGACCAGCTCAAGGCAACATGTCCACATTCAGTAGAACATGTAGGGTTACAACAGCGGTATGTGTGCAAGCGTTATCCTATTGGAAAACACCTTATGGAATGCTGTTCATGAATACCAGGAAACAGATAGAATTACCAGACTGACTTACAAATTTGCAGCCAGGGTGCGTGGATAACCAAAAGAGTGTGCTTGTTGTACGAAATCGCACGCCTGACCAAATCCCCAGGTGCAGGTCCAGTGTGTCTAGCACGCATACATGTTGATTGCTGGCCGTAAAATTGCCTCCTAACCAACACACGACCATCACTGGCCCGAGACAAAACAATCTTTCATAAGAAGACACAACAGATGTCCATCCTGCTCTCGCTTAACACCACTGAAGATGCAAATGATGGTGGTTCTGTGTCAATGGAATGCACGCTACACTATGCTGTCCCTAAAGTAAGCGATTAGTAACAGCTCGTTGTGTCACTGAGGTGCCAACTGTTGCTCAGATTGCTGTACGATGCGCCAGAGTCATACGTCGAACCGACGGTCATCCCTCTCGAAAGTGCCACATGGCCGTCCGAAGCCTGGTCTTCTTGAGACGGTACATTCTCGTGACCACCGCTGCCAGAAATCATCTACATTGACCACATTCCTGCCAAGTCTTTTCGCATTATCGCAGAAAGAACAGCCCTATTACATGAACTTGTGCAAACTCAATGAAGTGTAGACAGTGGCGTCCTGGTCACCTTAAAGTCATTCTTGTCTAACTCACCAAGTCCAATCTCAAAGATGACTAACGCTCAAGACCGCTACAGTGTTTATTTAAAGCAAACCTGATTTGAGTCCTCAAGAGGCGCTAATAGCGCCCCTCTTATGCGACTGGCGCAAAATTTTAATAGACATCGTCTTTCAGATGTAGAAACACGTCTACCAACCATCATTTATATCGCACAACTCTTTCTTGATGCTGCATTTTTCCCCATCAGACCACTGATAAATGAGAATCAGGAAGATGTTTCTTAGTACTGAAGACACAGCATTTCTACCACTGATGATTTATTTCAGTTACAATTACGTTTCAGTACACGCTGTTATCAGTTTCACCCGTTATCGGCCATCGTCAGATTATTTACAATGTACAGATTCATTATCGACACTGTGTAAGACTGCGTCGTCATTAAAATACTTTCACCTTGAGGCAACCCTACATGACGATTAAGCTTAGGTGTTATATTGTGATTAGTCTGAAAAAATCTGAAGATGTCAAATAACTGCCGAAAACAAAATCGCCTCTATTGAGTTACAGCTGTCACTGAAAGGAACAGTTGCTGCCCCCCCCCCCCCCCCCCCCCCCGTTATTTCTGTCTTCATAAACTCTGCTGAAACAGTAATACGTGTCACGCATCCGACTTTGTAAAGGCGCTGTCGGCCAAAATTTCTGAGAACACAGTATTTTAATGCTATCGTGTCGTGTACTAGGCGGCGGCCCTATGATTCTTGTTGCGGCCTCAGTGCCGAAACTGGTTAATGCAGCTGGCAATGCTATTTTTTTCTGTGTAAGTCTCTTCATCTCTGAGAAATTAATGCAACCTGCATGCACTCGAACCCTATGCCGTACTCAAGCCTTCGTCCTCCTCTATTCCTCATACACTCCACCTCGCCCGCCTAACCTCGCCGGCCGAAGTGGCCGTGCGGTTAAAGGCGCGGCAGTCTGGAACCGCAAGACCGCTACGGTCGCAGGTTCGAATCCTGCCTCGGGCATGGATGTTTGTGATGTCCTTAGGTTATTTAGGTTTAACTAGTTCTCAGTTCTAGGGGACTAATGACCTCAGCAGTTGAGTCCCATAGTGCTCAGAGCCATTTGAACCATTTTTGAACCGCCTAACTTCTAACCACCTCAAACGCCATTTCCCTCTTCTACCTAGCTGACGATTCATTATTGCCCGTGGATGTTTTCCATTAACTGATCCCTGTCCCTTCTTTTAGTCAAGTCACCAATTTATTTTTTACACGATTCGATCAGTGTTTTGACATTAGTTACCGGTCTTACTCCTTTAATCTTAGGCACTCTTTTGTAGTACTATATTTCAAAAATTCTATTCTCACCTTGTCTCGACTGTTCATTAGCCACGGTTCACTTCCGCTGAAAAGCTACGCTCCAGACACGTACTTCCTTAAAGACTTAACCTTTACATCCGATGGGAAAAATAGTTCTCGCTGTAACAACCGCATTTATTGCTATTCAGCCTTTAACGAGAGGTAGTCGTAAAACTTAATTAACACATTTTTTTTTGTAACCAGTCTTCTGAGTATTTTGATGCCGTCCGCCACAAATTCCTCTCCTGTGTCAACCCTTTCTTTTCATAACAGCACTTGCAACCTACGTCCTCTATTACTTGCTGGATGTAGCCCAGTGTCTGTCTTCCTCTATAGGTTTTACCTTCTACAGCTCCTTCTAGTACCATGGAAGTTATTCCCTGATGCCCTAACGGATGACCCAAAATCCTGTCCCTGCATCTTGTCAGTATTTCCACATGTCCATTTCCTCTCCGATTCTGCGGTTCTGTCCTGGTTTCCCACATCCCATGTTTCACTTCCATACAGTGCTATGTTCCAAACATACATTGTCAGAAATTTCTTCCTCAAATTAAGGCATAATTTTGATGCCAGCAGACTTCCGTTAGCCACGAATGTAGTTTTTGGTTGTGCTGGTCTGCTTCTGATGTCCTCCTTGCTACGTCCTTCATTAGTTATTTTGCTACCTAGGTAGCAGAATTCCTTAATCTCATCTACTTTGGGACCATCAATCTTGATGTTAATTTTCTTGATCTTCTCATCTCTGCTTTCTTATTTCATCGATTTACTCTCAAAACAAATTCCGTGCTCATTAGACTGTCCATTTTGTTCATCACATCATGTAATTATTCTTCACTTTCACTCAGGACAGCAATGTCATCAGCGAATCTTATCATTGGCATCCTTTCATCGTCAATTTTAATCCCACGTTTGAGCCTTTCTTTTGTTTCCATCATTGGTTCCTCGGCATACACATTGAAAGACTACATTCCTGTCTTACACCGTTTTTAATCCGAGTACTTCGTTTTTGGTCGTCTACTGTTATTATTCCCTGTTGGCTCTTGTACATGTTCTATATTACTTGTCTCTCCCTACAGCTTACCTCTATTTTCCTCGGAATTTCGAACATCTTAAACCATTCTACATTGTTGAATGTTTCTTCCATTTCGACGAATCCTACTAACGTGTCTTAATTTTTCTTTAATCTTGCTTCCATTATCAATCGCAACGTCAGAATTGCCTCTCTCGTA
Organism: Schistocerca piceifrons; assembly: GCF_021461385.2. Classification (NCBI taxonomy): domain Eukaryota; kingdom Metazoa; phylum Arthropoda; class Insecta; order Orthoptera; family Acrididae; genus Schistocerca; species Schistocerca piceifrons. Next base: position 392,574,552 of record NC_060140.1, read on the forward strand.
CTTTTACCTTTCCTAAGGCCAAACTGATCGTCATTTAACACTTCCTCAAATTTCTTTTCTATTCTTCGGTATATTATTCTTTTCATCAACTTAGATGACTGATCTGTTAAACTGATTGTGCGATAATTCTGACAATGGTCAGTTTTGTAGGTTTGGAATTTTGCGGATGATATATTTCATAAAAACAGATGGTATATCTGCAGACTCATACATTCTACACACCAACGTGAATAGCCGTTTTGTTCCCATTTGCCATTATAACTCTAGAAATTCTGATTTAATGTTATCGACTCCTTCTGCGTCTTTTGATTTTAAGTCTTCCAAAGCTCTTTTAAATTCTGATTCCATTACTGGATCCCCCATCTCTTCAAAATCGACTGTTGCTCCTTCTCCCATCACATCAGACAAATCTTGATACGTACACATCTACAGTCGTCGAGACTCTCCTATGCCGACACGAGAAGATCTACGAATCCTCTCATCAAGAATCTGGGAAACCAGATTCACTGGAGAGAGACAACGAGATTGCCGGACTTGCTGTTCAGGCAGCAAGAGGAAGGAAAAGGAAGAGTGTCAAACCAGAAGAAATAAACCAAGACGCGATGAACTGAAAATCAACCAGAGGAAGATGAAGGAAAAGCAGCTAGACCTGCTAACCCTTCAACCTAACGAAGCTGCAGCTTCGAGATGATACAAACCACATACACATCAAAATTAATCTTTAAATTTTGCTACATGCTGGAAATTCATAAGGGTTTTTTATTAATTATGATGTTAGTTAATAATTGATACCCACCATCTTTTACAAATTTCACTAATACAAATTCTTCTACGTAATAGAGAGAGTCGTCAAGGAGAAACTTTTTCAGTTTGTTCTCCAATTATTGTTTTTTATCTGTAGTAGATTATGCACCACTGGAACAGCAAACAAAAAATTTGGTTTGTACACTGTGCACCACTTCTTGTGTTAAAGGCAACCTTATGCTGGAGTTATGAGAGTAAGTGCATGGAGTAATTAGAATACATACGTCAGCTGATTAACGAAGGAAGGAAGAAGAAAAAATATCCAGGGAGAGGCTGGGCGGTAACATTATACGCCCCTTATGGAGGAAATAAATACAAATTGGGAAATGGCTGCAGGATAAATGTGAAGAAAGCGAAAACCAATGGGCGTCGGAGGAACAGATTCAGCATAGAGAAAAGTAAAAATTACCTTCGATGAAACGTGAAAGCAGAAGGGTCAACGTTAAGAATGCCTCAAAAATTCTAATATTCAATGCAGAAGAGAGTGCATATAAATGGAATGAATACACTGAAGTACTCTACGAGGGGCAAACTGTCTGATGATGTGATAGAACAATTGGAAGTCTGTTTGGAAGACATGGGTGATAAAATATTACCGTCAGAGCTCCGGAAGACTTGCAGTTAAGTACGGCAGAAGGGATGGATACCAATTTTTCGGCCGTTCTAAAATCATTGGGCGGAATGGCAACTAAATGACTAACAGGTAGTATCTATGAAACTGTCTTCGGAACTGTGTGGATGATGTTTTTCCGAGAATCTGGTAGTTTTGCTTTCGGAATAAGAACATCCATACAGTTTAGAAGATAGCAATGGCAGACAACTGCAAGAATTGTCCCACAATCAACTTAGTAACGCATGTATTCAAGGTCAATGTTCCCTGTCAAACTGCCCTTTCATTTCCTCCAGAATTTCTTTCTAAAATCGCGAACTTATCTTTGAACATATACAGCGAAGACGTTCTACGGTCAGCTGCAGTCTGAAGTGCCAAACCCTATGAAGTGTTTCTCTGTGATACCACCGAAGTGTATTTGCATCTTTGTCGAGATTCCACTCCCGCTAGCCAATGAGGAGCACGTCCGATTCAATTTAGCCATATGACAGTAGGGATTCGAATAGGCACTGAATTGCATTGTTGTTTGTTTACGAATCCATCTTGATGTCAGCTGCGTGTGACAGATGAAAATTTGTGGCGGACAGGGACTCAAACCCGGATTTCCTGCTCATCGCTAGCGATCGACTACCATATGATGTCCTATCATCCTGCCCCTTCTCCTTGTAAGTGTTTTCCATATATTCTTTTCCTTTGCGATTCTGCGCGGAACCTGCACATCCTTACCTTGTAAGTCCACTAATTTTCAACATTCGTCTATTACACCCCATCTCAAATGCTTCGATTCTCTTCTGTTCTGGTTTTCCCACAGTCCACGTTTCACTACAGTAAAATGCTGTGCTCCAAACTTATATTCTCAGAAATTTCTTCCTCACAGTAAGGCTTATGTTTGATACAAGTAGACTTCTCTTGACAAGAATACCATTTTTGCCTGTGCTACTCTACTTTTTGTGTCGTCCTTGCTTCTTCCGTCGTGTGTTATTTTGTTGCCTACGTAGGTGAGCTTCTAAACTTCGCAATCATCATTTTTGGTGTTAATCTTCGTAAGGTGTGTGGGTCTATTTTGACCCACAAGAACATTTGATGGTCTATAATTCTGAAAATATTTGATTTTAATAAATTGCTTTCATTGACTTCACTTGTCCCTTAGTGAAGTAAAATCTGACAGAAATATTTTGAAACTTTAATGTTGCATCCACAGAAATAGCACTTCTCAAGCAGTTTGTGGCGTGTTTAGACAAGGTGTATTTTAACGTTCATTATTATAGCGAATTCTGACAATATTCAATTTGGCAACAATGGAACGTGTATAAGTGCAGTAAGATGGGTACGAAGAAGTAAAGTCATTGCTGTTTTGAGCAATGGAATGTCTATTCTGTGGAAAGGACGGAAGGGGGAGTGTGAGTCACTGTTTCTTTCCTGTAACCATATCGGTTTATAAGGTGATTAATTTCTTCTCATGTCACTAGGTTTCTACCTTTACGATTCATACAATTTGTAAGTTTTTTTCTCGAGGTAATGGCCTCTATGCAAGATGATGAAATAGCAGACATACTGATGAAAGTGATGAAGGGTTTCAGAGGATAAAGATCATGCTTCGGAAAGTAACTTCTCAATCTCTAGAAGGCGCAGATGATACACCAGGATGGAATGGAACACAGAAACCCTACCTCAACTGGTACGGCATGTAGGACCGACAAGGTATGCCACTCCTCGCACTACAAATGACTACGCATCTTTCAAATTGTTCCTTCCACCATCAATTGGAAACATCACATTCACCCAGTCTAACGCTGAAAGAATGCGGTTATATGGAGATAAGAAGAAAAAATTAGATATTCTTGATCCAGATGCTTACTTAGGTCTTTTGCTATTGGCAGGAGCTTCTAAATTAACTGAATTTTTTGGGATGTGTGCTGGCATAAGCTGGCGCCGGCACACCATGCGGGATAGAGGTCACAAGAAGATCGATCGAGGCCAACGAAAGACTCGCTGGAAACACACCGCCAACGCCCTTTCGGCCGCCAGTATTTAGGATCGCCGCCGCGGGACGGGTAGCCAGTTAGTTCAGTTAGTTCCAGCAGCCTGTTATGCAGAGTTAGATCGAGTCTATACGCTGTGTGAGTTCCAGCCTGTCACCGAGATGGAGCCGCAGTCACAGTCTCTAGATTAGAACTAGGAAAACTTTGAAATTAGAAATTTGTGGTAAGGTTAAAGGGGACCGAACTGCTGAGGTCATCACTCCCTAAGCTTCCGCACTACTTCATCTAACTTAAACTAACCTACGTTAAGGACCACATACACACCCATGCCCAAGGGAGTACTCGAACCTGTGACGGGAGGAGTCGTGCGGACCGTGACAAGGCGCCCGAGACCGCGCGGCTATCCTGCGCGGATTAGAATCAGGCAGCACATAGCAAACATAATAGTATTCATAGCTGACTTTGTGCTTCAGCCGCAGTGGGGTTAAAATTGACTAAATAGGAGAGCTTGTAACACTTATTTCGATTAGAAGTGGGTTTATATTATGTACCTGTGCATCTGCAATCATGAAGTGAGCCATGTGCGGCTTGCATTGATGCTGTTCATAGCTTGTCATCTTGTAATAGCGATAGTGGCGTCGCATTTTCTTAGTGTGTTCACTGGCACCACTACGTTTGCTCTCTTTGTCTGTCGGTGAGTGGCAGCAGCAGCGCTTATCGATAGCGCGTACTGTAGTGCCATCCTTGGAGCGGGCTCGGGTATTTCTGGGTCCTCGTGTGTCGAGCGAGTTGAGTTGGGACGGTGCAGCAGTGAGCGCCGGACAGCCAGTACTCACCAGACCGTTGGCAACACACGTGCACTGCCCGATGGAAGGATGTGATCGCGAGCGTCCACGACCACGTCAAGGACCGGATTCTGCGAGTTTTAGATGAATGGATCGTGATATTCAAGTAGTTCAACTTCCAGTTGTGTGTGTGTGTGTGTGTGAGAGTGTGTGTGTCCGCCTATCAAAGTACCCTCATGACAATAAGTTGTCACTCAACGATCTACACTGGGATATTTTCTGTCCCTGAATTGAGTGGGGACGACCGTTTGTTGGGCGTTCGGTCGGTCGTCGCATCGGACGACGTGCATTTGGTTTTTTGACCGCTTTGTTCTTCTCTGTGTTCGTACAGACTTATAATTCGTCCGTGTTGTTTTACAGTGACTGGTTTTGGTATTGTTTGAGCCATTGTGGAATTGTCTTCACGGATCCGTGTGTATCTTGTGTGGTTTTTAATGTCCAGTTATTTATATGCTGCCTGCGTTCTGATGTCGGTAGTTCGGGGCTTCGAATGGAGCAGCTAGGACAAGCCGCGACTGCTGGCAGCGTGCAGGCACTGTCTACGGGCTGAAGCCGATGACTGAACCCAAGATGTTTGAAGTTCAGTGAACCATATCCAGTACTGAAACGTCCACTGTTTGAGATCTCACAGTTGTTGGCGTGTTGCTGCTCCCAGGGTCGGTGATACCAACCGCAACAAGTGGATTCTGTCAGGTTGGTGGAAGCTATTAGCTGCCTTCTGTTCCTTGATGTAAGTGTGGATTAAGTATTATTCTTATTAGTGAAGTGCAACCAATGGTATTTTCTGCCTTGTGGCCGCATACGCCCCAGTTACCTGCCCTGCAGGTTAGCGTACTTTCCCGGCAGTGTACATTTCCTCATCGTGTTGTTGCTGTCCCACACGGCGTGTAGTTCGACAGCCTCTTGAATTGTACTGTGCATATGTTTTTATGGTGTCTACCTTGGTTCTAGTGTTTCCTTCGGCTTTGAGTGTTTTTCTGAAGACGTAGTGCTGTCCGTCTCTTCGCCCTTGTCTAAAAAAATATTCCATCGTTGTACCAGTGATCGGACGTTAGGCGGATTGGTTAGTCAGTCGGACGGCACTTAAGCTGCCCTTAATGTGAGTTGCCGTCGTGTTACGTGAGTACAACTCTTGGGTGCCTGTCTCACCGCTTACACAGCTGTAGTCACCTTCCTCTGGTCGATCCGGGGAGTACTGTCTGTGGATCACTCCATCTTAATTGGACAAGTTGTGCTAATTGTCTAAAATTTACCCCAATGTTTTAACATGTTATTGTCTTCACCACTTGTAATTCCGGCCTTCAACCGTTAATTGTCTGTAACATCGTTTGTGGCCTTCAGCCGACCAATAATTTGCAACTTTTTCTTAGTAAGGCCTTGAGCCGTTACTATAGCTGGTTCTCGTTTTCATTAAAAAGAAGAAAATATCTTAGTATTTGTTAATGTGTAACGCCTTCCTCACTTGTAATTCGGGCCTTCAGACGTTGCGTATTCTGAAGTTGCTGCTGGCCTTCAGCCGTTAATTGTTTGTAACATTGCTTGTGGCTTTCAGCTGATAAATAGTTTCAGTTCTGTCTTGATAAGCCATTCAGCCGTCACTATAATTTGTTACAGCTATTAAGACTGTTAAAAGGGTTTTTGGTATTTTTTTAACGGGTTATTGTCCACCTTATTGGTAATTCAGGCTTTCAGCAGTTGTGTATTTTTGAAATTACTTCTGGCCTTCAACCGACGAATAATTTTGAACCTACTTAATCAGACCTTCAGCTGTTGATTGTGTGTAACACTGCTTGTGGCCTCAAGCCGACAGTAACTTGCAATTCTTCTAATAAGGCTTTCAGTCACCAATGTAGTAAAATCTTTTAAAAATGATTGTTGAGAGTTTTGTTTTTAAAAATAAAGTGTATGTGTTTTCTGGGCAACCAACGGCAACTGATTAGGCCCCGTCCACAACTTCCTGCCTTTCCTAAGTCTCACGTCTCACGGAGTGTGTCTTCTGATTAATTTAAACTCCTTTGTGTGTGACAAGAAAAATTAGAGTTTTGTAATGTATATATGAAAAAAGCATAAGGATATTTTAAAATGAAAAATTACTATAATAATGTGTACTTTCACAAAAAGAAAATGTTTATTGAAAGCTGGTTGATGCTTAGGGCACTTTTATTTGTAAAATGTGAAAGCTGTAGGGAAGTTCCCCGGCAACGGAAGTGGAATGGCACGATGTAAAAGGTGATTTCGGAGGTCGAACTGAGCGGCTCCTTGGTGTGAACTTTACGCAACATGTGGCTAGCCGTAGCACGGTACACTTCGACGGTGATAATAGAGGGGCAACTGTACACTTCGACGGTGATAATAGAGGGGCAACTGGAAGCTGCTTTACAAAGGATTTGCCTCGTATGTGGATCTGGCTTATATTTGGTAATCTCGGCAGAAAGGAATGGCTCTAATATGTTGAAAGTCCGACGCGAAGAAGAGATTTTATAGAGCATTCGAACGTCAACAGCCGTGGGTACAGTTAGCCGCCATGTCGCTTGCCACCAATCTTCGCCACTGCTTCACTAACTTCGTACATTCAGTAATGTATATGGGCAAGCACCAGTTAATTTGTGTGATGTTTTAATATTAATCACAACATTATAAATCCGTGTCCGGAACCATATTTTCTATCTTGATCACGAACATATGCAGCGTTCTCACCTAAGTGCTACTAAAACCAAGTACCCCATTTAAATGAACAATTCTTGCATCCAAGTGTTTAAAAGTGATTTTTTGTCTAATATAAAAGGAGTATTAAAGGCTAAAGTTGAAACCACAGAAGTGAAGTTGGATAGGCTTTTGCTAAAGTATCCTTAGTTTATTACAAAATATAGCTTTGTAGGATTACAGTGCAAGATGGTGTAAATATTACTGTCTAGAATATCCGCTTCGCAGGTGATAAGAAGGTAAATAAGTTAAGCTCATTTTAAAAATAGTGTGGTTTTAATTTCTATCATGAATGGTTCCTTCTTTGAAGTTAATTAAGGACAGTGTTGTATTTTATTGTCTTGCAAAGTAAATTATGAACTACTTCAAATGAAGTGAATGATTAGCTTTTTGAATTAGTCTTTTCTACTGTAATAATCAGAGAGCTTTGACTAGTGAAACTATAGTAGTTAATGGGTCCCATCATATTCTCCACTTATTACAAAAAAAAAAAAGAAAAGAAATGGACTGTTACTGTTTCCAAGGAAAATGGATATATCTAGAGGAGCTTAAACATTATATTTGTGATATTATTCATCTTTATTTGTTTTTGTCATGTCAGTTAGGATAAAAGCCCCTCATGTCCAAATTTAGTTCTGCACTTCATGCAGTAACGTTTTAGTCTTTGATTAAGTAATGCTTTAGAGTTTAGCTGTCTTTAGTAAGAACTTGGTGCAAAATTACATTCAATAATTTGCTGGTGTGTGCGTTATTGGTAACTGTTGCTACACACAATTCAGAGTGCACTGTGTCAGTTTGTATCTTGCTTGCTATTCAAAGGGAAATGTTAATGAAAGTATCTTCAATAACGAATATTCAATTTTCTTAAACATATATTTCCCAATTAATAAGACTAATTGGGCTAGCGACAGTTCATTTCTTTCATTCAATTATGATTTTACCACTTTCAGTGACTCCCAGGGTTAAAGGCCGTTTGTTTTTTCTGTTAATTTTACCATATTCAAAATTATAGTGCAATACCTTTGTCCATGTCAAAATTCTGAATCCTCTCAGAGGGTAACATTAGCTTTTTTCACGGCTCGTTAGTTTTATAAGCTTGTACCACAGCACATGGAAGCTTAAGTTGAGTAGCACCTTGGTTATGAATAAAGAACCCAGTTAGTAATTGCGTTCAGTTTGTGTTATAGAACGAGAATACCGGCCACCAACAAATATACTCTCCTTGCTTCCCATGATACAGCTCTACAGAGACAACTAGACCACATAAAAGCGGCTAACGAGGATTCAATAGCATGAGTGCGAAGATCACCCAATTTTCTTAGCTAAAATGTCACTAGAGACCTTCAAAAAGATAAGAAGGGTTGTTCGATTTAATGACCGTGTGACAAGACTACAAAGACGTGAACCCGGTAAGTCTGTATCTATAAGAGATCTGGGTAGAGATGTTACCTAAATTGCGCACTGAAGAGCCAACCAAACTGGTACACTGCCCAACAGCGTGTAGGGCCCCGCGAGCGCCTAGAAGTGCGTGAACACGACGTGGCGTGAAGTCGACTAATTTCTTTAGCAGAGCTGAGGGCATAGACACCATAAATCATGTAGGGCTGTCAGTATATCCCTAAGAGAACGTGGTGGTGGAGATGTGCTCTGAAGCAAGGCATCCCGCATATGCTTAATAATGTTCATGTTTGGGGAGTTTGGTGGCCATTGGAACTGTTTCGACTCAGAAGAGTGTTCCTGGAGCAACTCTGGACGTTTGGGGGCGGGGGGGGGGGGGGGGGTGTCGCATTGTCCTTTTGTCCTTTTAGAACTGCTCAAGTCCGTCGGAATGCACAATGGACAGGAATGGAAGCAGGTGATCATACAGGATGCTTACGTGCGTGTCAACTGTCAGAGTAAGATCTAGAAGTACCAGATGTACCGTATCACTCCAACTGCACACGTCCCACACCATTACAGAGCCTCCATGAGCTTGAACAATCCCCTGCCGATGTGTAGGGTCCATGGCTTCATTGACTCCATATCCGTACTCGTCCATCCGATAGATAAAATTTTAAACGAGGCTCGTCCGACTGGGCAACTTGTTTCCAGCCATCAACCGTCCAATGTCGGTATTAACGGGCCTAGATGAGGTGTAAAGCTTCACGTTGTGCAGTCATTAAGGGCAAAGGAGTGGGCCTTCGGCTCCGAATGCCCATATCGATTATATTTCGTTAAACGCTTCGCATGTTTGATAGCCCAGCATTGAGATCTGCAGCAATTTGCGGAAGGGTTTCACCTCTGTCACGTTGAATGATTCTCTTCAGTTGTCGTTGGTACCGTTCTTGTAGGATCATTTTCCTATCGCAGCGATGTCAAAGATGTGGTGTGTATCGGATTCACGGTACAATCGTGAAATGGTCATACGGTATAATCCCCACTTCATCGCTACCTAGGAGAAACTGTATCCCACCGCTTGTGCGACGACTATACTACCATTTTCAAACTCAGTTTACTCTTGATAACCTGAAACTTGGTTCAAGAATCATGAAAGAACGTTGTATACATGGAAGAACCCTGGAGATACTAGATAGTTTCAGATAGATTATATAATGGTAAGACAGAGATTTAGGTACCGGATTTTAAATTCTAAGACATTTCCAGGGCAGATGTGGACTCTGACCACAATCTATTGGTTATGAACTGTAGATTAAAACTGAAGAAACTGCAAAAATGTGGCAATTTAAGGAGATGGGACCTGGATAAACTGAAAGAACCAGAGGTTTTACGGAGTTTCAGGGAGAGCGTAAGGGAACAATTGACAGGAATGGGGGAAAGAAATATAGTAGAAGAAGAATGGGTACTTTTGAGGAATGAAATAGTGAAGGCAACAGAGGATCAAGTAGGTAAAAAGACGAGGGCTAGTAGAAATCTTTGGGTAACAAAAGAAATACTGAATTTAATTGATGAAAGGGGAAAATACAAAAATGCAATAAGTGAAGCAGGCAAAAAGTAATACAAACGTCTCAAAAATGAAATCGACGGTTAAAGCAAAATGGCTAAGCAGGGATGGCTAGAGGACAAATGTAAGGATGTAGAGGCTTATCTCACGAGATAGATACTGCCTACAGGAAAATTAAAGAGACCTTTGGAGAATAGAGACCCACGTGCATGAATATCAAGAGCTCAGATGGAAACCCAGTTCTAAGCCAAGAAGGGAAAGCAGAAAGGTGGATCGAGTATATAGAGGGTCTATACAAGGGCGATGTACTTAAGGACAATATTATGGAAATGGAAGAGGAGGTAGATGAAGATGAAATGGGAGATATGATATTGCGTGAAAAGTTTGAAAGAGCACTGAAAGGCCTAAGTCGAAACAAGGCCCCGGGAGTAGACAACATTCCATTAGAACTACTGACAGCCTTGGGAGAGCCAGTCCTGACAAAACTCTACCACCTGGTGAGCAAGATGTATGAGACAGGTGAAATTACCTCAGACTTCAAGAAGAATGTAATAATTCCAATCCCAAAGAAAGCAGGTGTTGACAGATGTGAAAATTACGAACTATCAGTTTACTAAGTCACAGCTGCAAAATACTAACGCGAATTCTTTATAGTCGAATGGAAAAACTGGTAGAAGACAACCTCGGGGAAGATCAGTTAGGATTTCGTAGAAATGTTGGAACACGTGAGGCAGTACTGGCCCTACGACTTATCTTAGAAGAAAGATTAAGGAAAGTCATACCTACGTTTCTAGCATTTGTAGACTTAGAGAAAGCTTTTGACAATGTTGACAGGAATACTTTCTTTCAAATTCTGAAGGTGGCAGTGGTAAAGTACAGGGAACGAAAGGCTATTTACAACTTGTACAGAAACCAGATGGCAGGTATAAGAGTCGAGGGAAGCAGTGGTTGAGCAGGGAGTGATACAGGGTTGTAGCCTCTCCCCTATGCTATTCAATCTGTATATTGAGCAAGCAGTAAAGGAAACAGAAGGAAAGTTCGGAGTAGGTATTAAAACCCATGGAGAAGAAATAAAAACTTTGAGGTTCGCCGATGACATTGTAATTCTGTCAGAGACAGCAAAGGATTTGGAAGAGCAGTTGAACGGAATGGACAGTGTCTTGAAAGGAAGGTATAAGATCAAGAAATGCAAAACAAGGATAATGGAATGTATTCCAGTTAAGTCGGGTGATGCAGAGGGAATTAGATTAGGAAATGAGATATTTAAAGTAGTAAAGGAGTTTTGCCATTTGGGGAGCAAAATAACTCAAGATGGTCGAAGTTCAAATGGTTCAAATGGCTCTGAGCACTATCCGACTTAACTTCTGAGGTCATCAGTCGCCTAGAACGCGTTTCTGAAGAAGAGAAAATTGTTAACATCGAGTATAGATTTAAGTGTCAGGAAGTCGTATCTGAAAGTATTTGTATGGAGTGTAGCCCTGCATGGAAGTGAAACATGAACGATAAATAGTTTAGACAAGAAGAGAATAGGAGCTTTCGAAGTGTGGTGCTACAGAAGAATGCTGAAGATTAGATGGGTAGATCACGTAACTAATGAGGAGGTATTGAATAGAATTGGGGAGAAGAGGAGTTTGTGGCACAACTTGACCAGAAGAATGGATCGGTTGGTAGGACATGTTCTGAGGCATCATGGGATCACCAATTTAGTTCTGGAGGGCAGCGTGGAGGGTAAAAATCGTAGAGGGAGACCAAGAGATGAATACACTAAGCAGATTCAGAAGGGTGTAGGCTGCAGTAGGTACTGGGAGATGAAGAATCTTACACAGGATAGAGTAGCATGGAGAGCTGCATCAAACCAGTCTCAGGACTGAAGACCACAACAACAGCAACAACTGCCATCGTAGCAGCAGTAGCCGATCTAAGAACTGCACCAGACTCTTGTTGCCGACCACATCGCCGATTCTGCCTGTTTACATATATCTGTATTTGAATACGCATGCTTGTACAAGTTTCTTTGGTGCTGCAGTGTACAATCGCAGTATTTTTGTTATAGTAGACGAACAACTGTTGCATTCAGAGGAAGCTACCCTTTCCGCATGCATATGCCCAGTAAATCTGCAAAATATGGTATCCGTTTTTCAGTGCTTTGTGACAATGGAACAAGTTATGTGAGGAATATTCAGCCATATACCGAGAAACAGCCAGTTAGTGCCCCTGAAGAAACTAAGGTCTAACGGTTGTAAATAACTTGTTTTGTGGCTTGAAAGGGCATAACATTACCCGTGACTACTTTTTCACCTCCTATGAGCTAGGAAAATCTCTGATGAAGAAAACTCTGACAATTGGAACTCTGCGAACAAACACGCCTTCCATCCCATCAAAAGTATTCCTAATTACACATCGATATCTGTTTTCGCAAAGCACACAATGTTTGTGTCATGCATCGCGAAGAAAAGCAACTGTTGTAAAAGTGGATGATGGCACCAAAAGAGATCCCAATGTATTTTAGACTACAACGCTACGAAATGAGCTGTGGGCTCCTTAGACAAGACCGTAGTGAATTATACAGTAAAGAGGAAGCAAATAGATGACGTATTGTTGTGTTCTCTAATATCATGGACATATTTGCATATAGCTTATATGCTATACAAGATAACTTACCCTCAATGGAAACCAAATACCCTAAAGTGAAGAAGGCCCTTCCTAGAAACCTTTGGTGACCAGTTAATTGATAGGGTTTTGGTGAGACGAGGACATCTTCCAAGAGAAAATGCTGCAATAGAAGCTGTAGAGAGAAGAACTTGGTTTGAATCTCCACATCAGAAGAAAATGGTCCTGGGAGTAAAAAAATCGGATCTCATCTATGTGGGAAAACTTAACAACAAAACTTCAGTAAAATGTCATAAGTGAGAAAATTTCGCTTGCAAGAAGCATCTAACACACATGTAACAACTGTTAGCAAAAGCTAGGGTTGGTGCAGTAAAATCAAAAAGCAATTATATTATTTGATTACTTTGTTGTTGTATTATTCTATTGAGCAGCTTCAATGATTCATCGATTAAAGTATTGAAATTTAAGATTTAATTTTACAAATGTGTAAAAGTATTCCTGCAGGAAACAGAAAAATCCTGGTCTTTTTTTTACCCGAACATCCGTATATGAACGAAATAAACACCGTAGTAAAGTTTCTCGCTCCTCTCATTTATGCTACTTACTACTTTCGTCTTTTTCGAATTATTCAAAGTCCGTTTACTCTACTGATTAGACTATTCATTCCATTCAACATATGCTGTATTTCTTCTTGTTTCACTGAGGATATCAGCGAATCGTACCGTTGATATAATTTCTCCTTTAATTTTAATACCATGTTTGACCCTTTCTTTTATTTTCGTCATTGCTTCTTCAGTGTCCAGATTGAACAGTAAGGGCGAAAGCCTACATCACGGTCTTACACATTATTTAATCCGGGCACGTCTTTCTTGGTCGTCCAATCTTATTGTTCCCTTTTGGTTCGTCTACATATTAGGGTGTCTTTACCGTATCTGAAACCAAATCGATCGTCGTCTAACAGAGCGTCAATCCTCCTTTCCATTCTAAAGTAAATTACTCATGTCACCGACTTGGCTACATGACAGGTTAAGGTGATTGTGCGATAATCCTCTCAGTTGTCGGCTTCTTGCAATTTCCGATATATTGTGTATAATATTTATGCTGAAAGCTTGATAGTTTATCTCCAGTCTTGTAGAATCTACAGATTTTGCCCATCAACAGACAGATCCTCTCTCTATAGAGGCCATCAAAATACTTTTTTCGCCTATCTGGTATCTCATCTGGCTTTAACAGTGGAATTCCCGGTGGGTTATTAATGTTATAGCCCTTGTTCTTGATTCGACTTTTGTATATGCTGAATCCGTCCTCCCGACATTTTTCATTCAACCAACTTGCCTTAGTTTCCCTGCACTTGCTATTTATTTCGTTCCTAATTGACTTGTATTTTTGTATTCCTAATTTCCCGGCACATTTTTATACATCCTTCTGTCGTGGATCATCTGAAGCATTTTTTCTAATGTATCCATTTCCGCGTGGTTACCTTTCTTCTACTTATGTTTCTCTTCTCTGATCGTTCTTTTCAGAGATATCCATTCCTCCTCAACTGAACTACCTACTGAACTGTTCATTACCGTAATATCTATAGCCTCAGACAGCATCAGGGGTATCTCTTCATTCCTTAGTATTTCTGTATCTCGTTTCACTGAGCATTGATTCTTCCTGAATAGTCTCTTGTTATCATATCCATGTCTGCAGACCTGGTAGACAGTGAAACTCGCGTACCACAATATCTTAGCAGACCTTCGCTCCATGTATTTCATCATCACCACCTTCATAATTACAACTTCCAGCTTACAACTGGAACAACTTCCAGTCAACATTCTTAAAAGATTTCTCTAAGTCTGCAAATACGATACATATGAGTTTGTCTTTCTCTGGTCTGCCTTCTAAGTCAAGTCGTAGGGTCGATATTCTTCTTCAAGGTCTACTTCTAAGAGTTATTACAAACTTCTATGAGTAACTCGTGTCAGTATTTTGTAATAATTACTTATAAAACTGGTTGTTCTATAATACTTATAAATCTCAGCACTTGCCTTGGAACTGGGATTATTACGTTCATTTTGAAGTGTGAAGGTATGTCGCATGTACCACATATCTTGCATACCAACTAAAGTAGTTTCGCTAAGATATGTTCTACAACGGATCTCAATAATGTTGAGGGAGCATCGTCCACTCAAGGAATCCTTTTTCGGCTTAAACCTTTAATTTCCCCTTAAAATTCTCCTGGTGATAGCATATCTCCAGTCTCTTCTTTGTCTAGTTCATTTTCCACTTCCATAATAAAATCTTGTAGATTCTCCTGCCCTTGAATTTTAGACCTCGGGGAGGTGGGGTGGCCTGCATGCCCTTACCATACAGATAGCCATACAACAGCTGCAAGCACGACGGAAGGCCAGTGGAACCCATGGTTGAAAAAGGGGCACCTGTCTTTTCAGTAGCAGCAGGAGCAGCAGTGTAGACGATAGATTCAGTCACGTAACATTAGCCTTGCTGTGCTGATACCCACAGTTGAAAGCAAGGTGAAACTACAGCCGTTGATATCTCTCAAGAGCATGCCATACGGCTAAATGATGTTGGTATTACCCCGGGTGAAATACGCCTGCCAAAACAGACCATCAGTCATATCTCCGTACGCGGCCGTCATCAGGAGAAACAGTACTGGTGTTCTATGAATCAGGGAGACCAGGTAGTTTAACAGGGTAGGTAGCCTACAAAATTTAAAAAGTGAAATAGATATTTTAAGTTGGATATAGTGGGAATCAGTGAAGTTTGGATGCAAAAAGAACTTCTGGTCGCACCAGTACAGGGTTATCAACGCAAAATGAAAGATGAGTAATGCAGGAGTAAAACTAATAACGAATAAGAAAATATGAATGCGCGTAAGTAATTATAAGCAGTATAAGAAAACATTTTCGTAGGCACAATAGACATGAAACTAACACCTATCACAATGTAGTTTGTATACCAACTATTTGCACAGATCAAATAAAGATTGAAGGAATGAAGATGAGAGAAAGGAAATTATTCAGATAGTTTAGGGAGACATAAATTTTATTGGGATATTGACTGGAATTCGGTAGTAGGAAAAGGAAAAGAAGGTAAATGTTGATGAGGAATAACGACTATGGAGCAGGAATGAAAAAGGTAGCTGCCTGATAGCATTTTGTACAGAGCATAACTTATTCATAGCTGTTTGTTGGTGATAGAATCATGACAGAAGGGCTGCATACGTGAGAAAGACCTGAAGAGACTGGGAGGTTGCAGATAGGTCATGTAACAGTAAGATCGAAATTTCGAAACCAGTTTTTAAACTGTAAGGTATTACCTCGGGCAGATATGTAGTCTGACAATAATTTATTAGTTAGGAACTGTAAATCGACACCTGCTGCACCTATTCGTTAGCTACTGAGAAGTACATAGCAGAGGATGCGTCACACTGTACCAGTTATTAGGAGTTTTTTCCGTACCATTCACATACAGGGGTGTCTGTGGAGCGATGTGTAGGGGGCTGTAACGTATTCATAAATTCATGACTTAAAGTTAGTTCTTAAAATTTATAGGTAGATTTTCACTGGATAATTTGCATCTACCTTCAAGTGTCTGCCAGTTCAGTTATTTCAACATCTTCCTGTCATACTTCCTTGCGTCAAACAGATCTAAGATCGTTCGTGGTGCCCTTCTTCGTTCAGTGTACCCTGTTAGTCCTAAATGTTATGGGCATCACACACTTGAGCAGTGTTCTAGGATGGGCGGCACAAGTGTTTTGTATGCAGGCTCCTATGCAGACAGACCACTTCCATAGTATTCCACCAATGAACCGCGGAGACTGGAAGGTGAGTTCGACGGAGCACCAAAAGATCTAAGTTGAACATGGCGCGTTGAATAGAATTATTGAAATTCTCAGGGGCCAGCCAGCCAAGAAAAAAATACTTTGGCACCTGGTGCGCACGATATGTGAGACAGGGGAAAGAAGAATGTAATAGCTCTAAATCTAAAGAAGGCAAATGCTGACAGACGTGAGTATTGCCGAATCGTCAATTTAAAAAGTGATACTTGCAAAATATTGACTGGAATTACGTACAGAACAATGGACAGAATGGTAGAAGTCGACCTCGAGGAAGATTAGTTCGGAATTTTGGTAATTGTAGGAACACAAGATTCAGTACTAATCCCCTCGTCTTGCCTTAGAAGATATGTTTAAGAAAGTATACTTACATTTATAGAATACGTAGATTTGGAGAAAGCCTTTGATCATGTTGAATGGGCTGCGCACTTTGAAAATTAGAAGGCAACAGGGCTTAACTACAGTCTGCGAAAGTTTATTTACCAATTTTTAAGAACCCACACTGCAGTTGAATGGGTCGAAGGACATGGAAGCCGTACTTGAGAAGGGGTCAGACAGGTACGTAGGCTTTCCCCAATGATATTCAATCTCTACGGTGGGAAAGCTGCGAAAGAAACGAAGCAGAAATTTGAAAAGGAAATTAAAGTTCACAATGAAGGAAACACCTTTAACGTTTACCGATGACATTTTAGTTATGTCACAGACGGCAAAGAACTTGGAAGACCAGTTGACTGAAAGAATATTATCTTGGAAAAGAAAACACAAGATGAACGTAGGCGAAATTTAATACGGTTAATGGAATGTAGTGGATCTAAAATGCTGAGGGGATTGTATCAGGAGTCGCGCCAGTAAAAGTGTTAGAGTGGAGTTTGGTATTTGGGCAGCAATTTGCAGTTTGGGTAGCAAAGCAAAAAAATGGTTCAAATGGCTACTTAAACCTAACGTAAGGACATCACACACATCCATGCCCGAGGTAGGATTCGAACTTGCGACCGTAGCGGTCGCGCAGTTCAGACTGTAGCGCCTAGAACCGCTCGGCCACCGCCGCCGGCATGGAAGAAGTCAGTCCGCATTGAGTGAGAGAATTGCTGAATATCACCCTGAGTGATATCGTTCCAAATTCTGTGCAATGGCTGTGTCAGATCTTCAAAATGCCGAGTTAATTGGGCACCCTGCCCAAAATGCTCCAAAAATTCTCAATTGGGAAAGATGACCTTGCTCGCCGTGGTAGGGTTTAGGAATCACGAGCACATGCAGTAGAAATTCTCGCCGTGCGCTGGCGAGCGTTGTCTGGTGAAATGTAAGCCCTGGATGACTTGCTATGAGGGGCAACAAAACTGTGAGTAGAATATCGTCGATGTACCACTGTGCTTTATGGGATGATAACCAAAAGGTTCCTGCTATGAAGTGAAATGGCATCCAGACTTCCACTTCAGGTTGTCGGGTCGCATGACAGCGACATTCAGGGTGGTACCCCATCGCTGTCCAGGGCGTCTCCAAACTCGTCTTCGGCTAGAACTCTCATTGTTCTAGAATTGTCTTCATTGATGAGTTCCGCTTCAAACTGAGCCCCGATGAGCAGCGATGACGTCGCTGACAGCTAAGGGATACCAACATGACTGTTGCCCGGCATACGGCCGGGCAACCAGGAATGATCGTCTGTGTTGACGTTTCTTTTCATCTACATCTGCATCTTACTCAGCAAGCTACCTAATCGTTTATGGCAGAGAGTACATTTTGTACCACTAACAGAGCCCTTCAACCCTGTTCCACTTGGTAATAGCGCATGGGAAGAATGATTGTCAGTATGCCTCTGTAATCGCTCTAAGTTCTCGAATTTTCTCCTCATGACATATGTGGTGGGGGGGGGGCGGTAGTAACGTGTTCGTCTCTTACTAGAATGTCCTCTCTCGATGTTTAAATAGTAACTGTCTTCGTGATGCATAACGCCTCTCTTGTAACGTCCGTCAGTGGAGTCTGTTGATCACCTCCGTAACGCTTTCGTGCCGAATAAACGAGCCAGTAACGAATCGTGCCGCTCTTCATTGGATCCGCTCTATCTCTATCAGCGCTACCTGGTAGGGATGACAGGCAGGTGAACAATAGGCAAGAATCGGTCGTACAAGCGCCGTATAAGACAGTTCCTTCGAGGATGAGTTACGCTTCCCTAAGATACTTATATGAATCTGCGTCTGGCATCTGCTTTCCCCACTATTCGTTTTATGTGGCCATTCCACTTAAGGCCAGTCCGGACAGTTGCTCCTAGATATTTACTGAAGATACTGTTACCAGCGGTTTGTCATCAATAGTGTATCTATACAGTAATGAATTTTTTTCTTTTGTATCCGCACTATGTTACTTTTATTTAGGTTCAGGATCAACTGCCCGGTCCTGCACCATTTATCAATTCTCTGAAGGTCATTCCGCAAATCGTTACCATCTTCTGGCGTTGCTGCTTTATTTTAGACAACCGCATCATCAACAAACGGCCTTGAAGAGCATCCGACTTTTCTACTTGGTCATTTACACATATTGTAAACAGTAACGGTCCTAACAAGCATCCTCGGAGTACACCGGAAATTACCTTCACATCTGTCGATTTTGTTCCGTTAAAATCGAAGTGTTGAGTTCTGTCTGCAAGGAAGTCTTGAATCCAGTAGCAAATCTCATGTGACACTCGATAAGCTCATATTTTTTTCCACTAAACGGCAATGTGGGACGGCGTCACAGGCATTCTTCAAGTCGTGGAAGACAGCATGAACATGAGCGCCGTTGTCTACAGAGCTGTGGATCTCATGGAGGAAGAGAGCGAGCTGAGTTTCGCAGGATATCTGTTGATTTTTACACAGGAGTTTTCCTTTCTCCCAGAACATCGTAATTCTTGTGCATAAAACACGTTCATAATTCTACAACAGACTGGCGCCAACGATATAGGTCTATAACTCCGTGCATCTGTCTACTATAAATTACTGCTAAAAGGGGACCAAGTTCTTTCGCATAATCTTTGTAGACTCATATCTGGTCGTGACGCCTTTACACACTACTGGCCATTAAAATTGCTACACCACGAAGATGAAGTGCTACAGGCGCGAAGTTTAACCGACAGGAAGAAGATGCTGTGATATGCAAATGATTAGTTTTCAGAGCATTCACACAAGGTTGGTGCCGGTGGCGACACCTACAACGTGCTGACATGAGGAACGTTTCCAACTGATTTCTCATACAGAAACAGCAGTTGATCGGCGTTGCCTGGTGAAACGTTGTAGTGATGTCTAGCGTAAGGAGGAGAAATGCGTTCCATCACGTTTCCGACTTTGATAAAGGTCGGATTGTAGCCTATCGTGATTGCGGTTTATAGTATCGCGACATTGCTGCTCGCGTTGGTCGAGATCCAATGACTGTTAGCAGTATATGCAATCGGTGGGTTCAGGAGGGTAATACGGAACGCCTTGCTGGATCCCAACGGCCTCGTACCACTACCAGTCGAGATGACAGGCATCTTATCCACATGGCTGTAACGGATCGTGCAGCCACGTCTCGATCCCTGAGTCAACAGATGGGGACGTTTGCAAGACAACAACCATCTGCACGAACAGTTCGACAACGTTTGCAGCAGCATGGACTATTAGCTCGGAGATCATGGCTGCGGTTACCCTTGACGCTGCATCACAGACAGGAGCGGCTACGATGGTGTACTCAACGACGAACCTGGGTGCACGAATGGCAAAACGTCATTTTTTTGGATGAATCCAGGTTCTGTTTACAGTATCTTGATGGTCGCATCCGTGTTTGGCGACATCGCGGTGAACGCACATTGGAAGCTTGTATTCGTCATCGCCATACTGGCCTATCACCCGGCGTGATGGTATGGGGTGCCATTGGCTGCACGTCTCGGTCACCTCGTGTTCGCATTGACGGGACTTTGAACGGTGGACGTTACATTTCAGATGTGTTACGACCCGTAGCTCTACCCTTCATTCGATCCCTGCGAAACCCTACATTTCAGCAGGATAATGCACGCCGCATGTTGCAGGTCCTGTACGGGCCTTTCTGGATACAGAAAATGTTCGACTGCTGCACTGGCCAGCACATTCTCCAGGTCTCTCAGCAATTGAAAACGTCTGGTCAATGGTGACCGAGCAACTGGCTCGTCACAATACGCCAGTTACTACTCTTGATGAACTGTGGTATCGTTTTGAAGCAGCATGGGCAGCTGTACCTGTACACGCCATCCCAGCTCTGTTTGACTCAATGCCCAGGCGTATCAAGGCCGTTATTACGGCCAGAAGTGGTTGTTCTGGGTACTGATTTCTCAGGATGTATGCACCCAAATTGCGTAAAAATGTAACCACATGTGAGTTCTAGTATAATATATTTGTCCAATCAATACCCGTTTATCATCTGTAATTCTTCTTGGTGTAGCAATTTTAATGGCCAGTAGTGTAGTTGATTTTCCTTTCCGTAATCAACTATCTCAATATCTGCCATTTCGACTTTCGCACGAAAATTGAAAGGAAGGATCGTGTTACGATTTCCGCTGTGGAACTACTTCGGAAGACCGAATTCAGTATTTCAGGCTTCCCTGTGTTATCTTCCGTTTCTGTGCCAGTATGGTCACTAAGTGACAGAATAGACGATTTTGGTCCACTTACTGATTTTACATATGGCCAAAATATCTTAGGTATTTACTCAGATCGGTTGACAAAGTTTTACTTTCAGTCATTGAATGCCTCTCTCATTGCTCTCTCTTTTTCGGTTAGTTGAGCTTTGGTTTATCAGCTAGGATCTTGCTTCTCTTGAATCTGTGCTGCAGTTCTCTTTGTTTCCGTAGCAGTTTACTTAACACGCCTATTAAACGATGGTTAGTATTAGCCATCCCTTAAGATCTGACTCGGAACATATATGGATAACTCCCTTGATTTTTTCCATTTTTTCCACATCTTCGTCCTCATCACCGAATACTTCATGCTGACTGCTCAGACACTCTGAAATTTGTATCCTGTCACTTTTGCTAAGCAAAAATTAACATTCTTTGTCAGACCCGTTGTCATGATCACTGATACCTTCCTCTACGTTAAGTGATTCGACAAGTTCAGATCTGTTTGTTGCCAGGAGGCCTAAGACGTTATCCTGAAGAGTTGGTTCTCTAACTATCTGGTTAATTATATTTTTGGAAAAGACATCCAGAACAATGTCACAAGGAATCCCTGTCTCTGGCACCAGTTTTGATAGCATGACACTCCAAATCTGTTCCTGGCAAGTTGAAGTCACCACCTATTACAACGGAGTGATCAGAAAAATAATTAATGTTATTCCACAAGTACTGTCTGAAGCGCTCTACCACTAGAGCTCCTGACCCAGGCGACCTATAAAAGTAGTCGATTACCATTTCTGACTGATCTTTGATACTTAACTTCACCCAGATTAATTCACATTCGGAATTCGTAGTAACCTAGCTAGATTTTATCGAATTCTTTACTGCAATAAACAAGCCGCCACCACTGGCGACTAACCTATCCTTACAATAAACATTCCAATCTGAACTTAGGATTTTTTCTTATTAACGTCTAGTTTCAACCAACTTTTGTCTATGCATTATGATCTTTAGCATGTGACACTGATTCTGCGATCTTTCCTTGGATGCACCGAGGTTTACTAGAATCATATTAACCATTTCTATCTCTGATTTGTGACGACGAACTTTCTCTGAGGTCACTGTGGTTAATTTATCAGGTAAATCGTCTTTGATAGCAAGGGAGGTTTTCTCTAACCTAAAGAAGCCCCATGTGCACGCAACAACGTACTTCGCTACGGTAGTAGTCACTTCCTGGGTGTAGTGCACCCCTTTCCTATTGTGGGGAACCTTACAATTCTGTAACCGATAGCGGAGGTGGAGAAATTCGAATGCGATACCGTCGCGGAGTCGTCTGAGCCTATGGTGACCGTGATCAACACTGGGTACGATGCTACAAACACACAGCTTAGCCTGAACCCCACGTGCGTGCCTAGTTGTCTTCACCAAATAAACCAGCTGCCGACAGGAGCTGAGGATGGCCTCAGAACCCAAGCGGAAGACATCATTCGCGCTGACATGTGCCACTATATGCTCTGAGCAGTATGGGACTTAACATCCGAGGTCATTAGTCCCCTAGAACTTAGAACTACTTAAACCTAACTAACCTAAGGACATAACACAAATCCATGCCCAAGGCAGGATACGAACCTGCGACCGCAGCGGTCGCGCGGTTCCAGACTGAAGCGCCCAGTCCGCTCGATAGCCACCGGGAGGGCCTCTTCCACATCACGGACGAGATCACCCCAGTAAACATATCGAGTGCACAAGGCATTATTTCCCGTCTTGCCTTCTATTTCCTGAGGGGCTCCATCATTCGCCTATCATTGGAGCTCCCACTGACAAACATACAACGCTCTGCACTTGTCACTTCCTTTTCGAAATGCAAGTTGTTTTTCCTGTAATAGTTTCTAGTTTTCACTTCATCATTCTGAGCGCTGCTTAAGAATACTTTCCAACTCCATCGCCCAGCACAGTACTAAAGTGGTAGGCTGATATGACTCAGGTTTATCATGTCATTCTTTCCTATTTTTTGATGGAGAGGGCATGACGCATTTTAAACGTTGTCGATCTTTTGTGCCCACACGCTGTTGCAAATTTTGATCAGGAGCGAGAGATGTGTCGCACATTGTGAGGTCAATATAATCTGGGCCAGGTGCAGCACACTGCCATTGAGAGAGCGCAATCCAGTATTCTTCCAGCGAAAAGGGCTGCTAATGACACTGTTTTCCCCTTCATATTCCGTCCCGTCTTCCTTATCCATTACGTCAGGTGGAGCTATCATAAACAAGAACGACTATGAAACCTCGTAGGATGATGAAGGTGAATGAACATTAATTGTCTGACCGTTTTTAATGTTCCGTATTACATTCAAGATCCTGGGCAACTGACTTTGTTTGCAGACTGTAGTGCGGAAACTGTGCCGCGATTTTCTTTTTCTTTTGCGTTTCAATATTTTCTTGGTGGCACCTTGTGCATTCTTATGGGAAAGATTTTTGTTTCATTAGAGAAATTTTTGTATTTTCTTAGTGCCCCTCTTTGTTCCTTGAGGATTGCGTCACGTTCTGAATCATACCGAAAAAGTAATGGGCTATGAGTAGTCCGCTTGTGTCAATTTTGAGGTACTGATATTTCCACTGCTTCACTGATAAGCGATACCCCATTCTCATAATCTATTTTGTGATTCTCAGTTTCAATAATCGATTACAGTTTGTTTTCCAGAAGTATTTCGTGTAGGTTCCAACCGGATCTGTGTTCCATTTCCAGCTAATTGCGTGTCTGACACTCTCGTCAGGTTGTGCGTTTGTTATAATTTCAACTGGCAAATGATTCGAACGTGAAGTATCAGGTATCGCTTCCTGTGTTGTTCCGGTAGACAGTGCAGGACTGCTACGCTGAAGTCCACTGCCGTCGGAGCAGCCACAACACAAACTGGAGACGGCTTTATTACCGTTTTCCCGATCGCATATAAAATTTTATTAAATCACCTGACGTTAGTAACTTCGCAGCAACACATTTCCTCTAATAATTAGTCCTTACTAGTGGAACTTTCAACATTACTGAAGACACCTTGTTTAGTATTGAAGGACTTCGGAATGTAGGTCCCCTCTTTTGCTTTGTGTAAGGAAGAGCGGTGAACCAAGTCATTGGCAGTCTCTCTTTTAGTTGCTTTTAAATTAGCAGTGCATCTTATCTGCTGGTGGATGATGATTTCTTCCTGGAGGATGTCTACGAGTAGCACTTTCTCCATTTCGTCTCGTTCGTCGTTGTCGTCTCCTTCGAATTTGGTCCCGTTGGCCTTTCTGTGAGAGCTGCACGTATCTTGCTCTAGTTAAATTGACAGGCATATCGTGTTGGAAAGTGTCTGCCTTGTGGGACGCGTTGATTATAACGTTAATCACTTCACTGGCGTATGCATGAAGTGATTCAGTATACATTGCAACACTGCGTCGCTGATCGCGCGAAGTTCGTGGAGCAGGGTGACTACAGTCGCCACCGTCCATGGTGGTGATCTGAACGTAACAACAGTTTTAACGATTCGTCAAAGCCTACGGAAGCAGAACAAATACAGACATGAATATCGGCTGTTGCTGTGCCATGGTGAGTGGATCGGTGGAAGTGCTTTGCCTCTGTTACGTGCTGTGTTAGCAGGTCAGAGAATGCGGCCATTTGCGAATGTCGTAGATTCAGTACTTAAGAATGAAAACGTGATCTCAGAAGGCTGCATTCTTTTTGTTATCTATGCAATCGGCCAGTTTCAAACTTGGGTCATTTTCATGCACGTATCTAAAGCTGCCAACTTCATTTTACATTGCAATACATCGCTCGTACTAGTGGACAGGATATGTAGACTGAAGATGAAAGCTTAAGGAACGTGCTTAAAATGATTCAAGGTTTAAATTGGCCGATCGAACACATTATAAAGAATATAGCCTACATGGTCCATGATTTCATTCTCAAAATCTGTTGAAACTGTGGACCCCAGAAAAGTAAAACGTTAAAATTCAATACTCGGCTCTGGCTGGGACTCCTTCCATTACAGCTCCTTGATTCGTCCGCCAGGTATATAATGGCTCAAATGGCTCTGAGCACTATGGGACTTAACTGCTGTGGTCATCAGTCCCCTAGAACTTAGAACTGCTTAAATCTAACTAACCTAAGGACATCACACACATCCATGCCCGAGGCAGGATTCGAACCTGCGACCACAGCGGTCGTGCGGTTTCAGACTGTAGCGCCAGGTATAAATTTGCCTCTAAGGTATCGGAACACCTTCACTTCACCTAGTTTTGGGTCATCTATTTTGATGTAAGGTTTATCGCTAATCGCATTTCTGTTACTCCTCATTCCTTTCGTCTTTCCTTGGTTTACTCTCAACTGATATTCTACACTCATTAGACCATTCCAGTCAGAAGATCCTGTAATTCTTCTTCTTTTTCAGTGAGGACAGCAACGTCATTATTGAATCGTATCGTTGATATCCTCCCACAATCTGTTTTAATTCCACTCGTGAACATTTACTTTGTTCCTCCCTTGATTTTCGATTTGTAGATTGAAGAGCAGGGCGGGGAGATGGGGGTGGGGGTGGTGGGAAATGGTACCCCTGTTTTACACCTTCTCTAATCTGCATACTTCCATCGATTAAGTTTCATTCTTATTGTATATAATTACCTCTCCCTATAGTTAGCTCTAATGTAAATACTGTGTTCAAAGGCTATTTTTCCTCCTACCGAGCTACATCTACGTAAAAGTCTAATCTGTTTCTATACAAACCAATGTGACGTGCATAGTGAAGGGTACTTTCCATCTGACTATGTGTTAAGGTTTATTCTCGTTCAGTGTGCCGGCCGCGGTGGCCGTGCGGTTCTAGGCGCTTCAGTCCGGAACCACAGGACTGATACGGTCGCAGGTTCGAATCCTACCTCGGGCATGGATGTGTGCGATGTCCTTAGTTTAGTTAGGTTTAAGTAATTCTAAGTTCTAGGGGACTGATGACCTAAGATGTTAAGTCCCATAGTGCTCAGAGCCATTTGACTCGTTCAGTGTGCTTGTGGACTGCGGGAATAATGATTGTCTAAATGTCTCAATGCCTACTGAAAGAAGGGTAATAGTATCTTCACGGCACCTACAGGAGCGTTAAGTATGGTGCTGTAGTAAATTCCTTGATTCCCACTTCAAATTGGATTTTTGTTTCTTAGATAAGCATTGGCAAGGTAGCTGGCGTCAATCAGCAATCGTCTGGATGTTCACGTTTTTACTTCTCGGTGATGTTCTTTTGTGGGTCAAACAAACATCCTACAAATTTTGCTGTTCTTCTTTGTACAATTTCCATATCACTTGTTGTTCCTCTCTGATAAATGAGATGGGTCCACGAGGAATCGCATTTTCCCAATATCTTATCAATGAATTGAAATCTACCAGCTGCTATCCTACGGTGGAGTCTATGTGATCACTCCATCACATTCCTGCAAATTTTCACTCCCAGATATTTTGAATATTTACAGTTAGTAGCCAATGCCCCACTTTAGAATCTTATAAAGATGAAACTTACTAACTGACATATGTTCTGTGAATAGCATATTTATTTTTATCATACGGTAAGAATACAAAACCTGTAGTCGAATAAGTTTAGACAGCATCAGAAGAATCGGGTCCGTGGTGCTGTGACGTGATGCTGTGCAGGCAGGCAGCAGACGTAGTATCCTCGAGGTCTCCAGAGCCGCTCCTCCCGCAGCAAAATGGGGTTGGCACGCGCGGCCGGTTACAAAATGGCGCCATATTTTTATTAAGCGGCGTTATTGGTCGGTCGTGCGGAGCTGAGTTATGGGCCGCTGTACGACCCGCTCGCCTGCCCTCAAGGGCGGCGCCGGCCCTACGCGACGGCTTTAAGGGCTGCCCGCCGTTCCGGAAGCTCCTTCGCATCAGCCGAGTGACACGTGCTCCAGCTAGTCTGATAATCGTGGGCGCGTCGTAAACGGTAGGTGGTGTAGCGGGTGTTCGGAGGAGCCGTATATCATCCCTAGAATACCATTTGTTACACTGTCACTAGATATTATATTGCTACTGACACATATGAAAAACCATTTTACTACTTCATGATCTCCCACCCTCCACGGTATCATAGAATTAAGTATTAATAACAATCCTACCTTATATCCACATCAAAAACGAGACTTCGTTTCACTTATTTTGGAGAATAAAATTATTTATGGAGTTACTATTACTTTATCTCCTGATGTTTCCGTTTACTTTTTAAACTTTTTGTTAAATGAGGGTTGCCTGAAAACTCAGACTGATGGCGGCTAAGACAATTCTAATGTTTCTTTATCAGGTTTCATTCTATTGGGAATCAGATGCGCCAGCTACTACACTTATTTCAAATAGTAAAGAACAGAGCAATCTGTCGTAAATAATATTTATTGTATATCCAGTCGGCCGCTGTGTGGCCATCTTCAGTGCAGTAAAAGTAATTTAAGACATTAAAACTTCATATAAGGACCTAGTCCCAACTAGACTATTCATGTCAAAGGTATGACTGTGACATCAAGAGTCCAGTTGGAACTACGTGCTTGTATGTGATTCTAACGTTTTAACTTACATTTACTGCACTGAAGAAGGCCACACAGTGACCGAAATCTGGATAAGCAATTTTCCACTGATTACTGTACCCTTTACTACTTGATATTTTCCTTTAACTGTCAGAAAATATTCAAACGTATGTGAATTCTTAAGGGACCAAACTGCTGAGGTAATCGGGCCGTAGACTTAACTCTGCTTATACTAGCTTAAACTAACTTATGCTGAAAACAAGACACACCTCCATCCCAAGGGAAGACTCGAACCTTCGGCGGGAGGGGCCGCGCAATCCGTGACACTGCGCCTCAAACCACGCGGCTGCTCCGTGAGGCCCTATAACATGAACACACTTCACCCAGAGTTGTTGCACAGTCATCATTCCGGCTCAGCAGAGTCCCTCTAGAAATGATTCAAAATACTCATTTATATATGGGTTCCCTTCCTGAATGGATGATAAACACTGACCCACTATACTTTCCGAAGAGATGAGAATGTCAGGGGACCATATATGAGTAGCGAGCTTAATGTTGCAATACTCTATATTGCAAATTCCTAACTTTTTCAACTTCCAATAAACGTTTTGGAGGAAGGTCCTAACGAAACATGTTTTTTTTTTCCTACTCAGCTGGTGTCTTTTCTGGAAATTTTCCACTCAGGTCCGTTAAAAAGTTGGAATAATATTCAACACGTATTTTATACCTTCATGAAGATATTCAAGAGAAGTTGTTTCACACCCCAGATCACAGAAGCCATGACATTTCCCGCTGATGAGATGGTCTTCGCTATTTTTGGAACTAAAGAACCAGTTTCTGCCTCCTCTTTCAGTTGTTGTTTGTATCAGGAGTGCAGTGATATTTCATCCGTTTTCAAAAACTGTCCTAGAAAATTACTTTTACTTTTTCGAAAACGCACTAGCCGCTGGTGGGAAATTGTGATGTGAATTCGTTCTTCATTCGCCTTGAGATTGGGTGGCAATATGAGCAGAGGTTTCCCACGTGCAAGTATTCATGCACAATGTAGCCAAAACCTTTCTTTTAATAATTCCTCTAGTTGCATCAATTTTGTGTTGACACTTTATTGTAATTTGCTCTTGAATTTACGTGACAAATTGAGAGATTGGGAGTGCTAGCCTCTAGAATATAAGTAAACGGTCACAAATCTTTATTTTGACAAACAAAAGTGTGTTGGACCACACCTATAAATAATATCCAAATCACTGGCACAAAATATTGAACCTCTTTCCACAACTGCCAACAAAATAAAATAAATAATGTGCCGATATCAACAATAAAACTCAGAATCGTTATCAAGGATTTAAAATATACTTGATAAGAAATGGAACTGACAGCAGGAATTGGAGTGGAGTGCTGCAGTGTAAGTCGACTGGCGGCATCTCCCAGTGGCGTCGTGGATGTAGTGGGCTGTGTGTGTCCTTCAGCTGCGACCACATTTAGGTATTAGGTGTTACGAGCAGTGACGCTGTTAAACTAAGTACAGTCACGCTCATGCTACGAGTCCCTACTCTGGTGTTTTCGAACGATGTCTCTACTACCGACGCTGCCTGGGAATTGCTTCCTTCTTTCTCTTTAAGTCCCCCTCTAGGACAATTTGACTGCCATCTTTCTTCAGAGATCTGTCCCTGGGCACGCCCGTATACCCGATTGGCCAGCTCATGTTTATTTTCTGGGCAGTCATAATATTTTACAACCACCTCAATGTGGCGTACAGCCCACAATTCCCACGTTAGAAAGACCACGCACATCCACCAAGGAAGTTCTCCTATTAAGCATGCCGTCACATCACAATTGTATCTCATTCGCTAAGTGTCAACATCTCGTGTCTGTTGACATGTCTATTTATCATCTTTACCTTCGAAATGCACATTCACGTCTTCAGACGTGTTTTTCAAGTCCAGTCTGACAACATCGGTTATGTCAACGACCCCTCCAATACCTGTTCAGACATACGCTGTAGTCTGGGTGAGCAGCCTCCATTGCCCTTCACCCTCTGACTGCAAACTGTACAGGCGTTAGCCGGCCTCGGCACCGGGGGGCTCCTTTATGTCAACGGCAAGCTGAGGTTATAGTGTATCCGATATATTACACTACAGTCACGGTAATTCCACGCACCTTCGTACGCTGATTTTACAAGATCGTATCGTGTAATTTTTCGATGAGTGCTGTTGTGATAGCACGTTTGTGATGTCCTTCACGTGAATCATATCGGCCAGTTTCATGGCCTTTCATTACTTCAAAGTACCATATAAATTTTTGAACGTCCAACTAATTTCGGTTGTAAGTCTTTCTTTTTCTTTGAGAGAGAAATTGTCACTGGATTACTTTTAATTTTCTCAGATTCAGAGCATTCTCACAACGCGACTTCTACAAACAATTGTCTAAAGTCAACTACTGCACGGAATGACTTACCAACCATCCTCTGGGGAATACGCTAATACCTAGTATTTTTACTATTTCAGCGATCTAAGTATCTTCAGTCTTATCAGCATCGCAATCTATGCCATATACATTTGCATATATACGGCGTCAAGCCGGCAAGATATGGTAAACGGTATCTATCATTAATTGTAAAAGCGAGAAAATAAATAAACATGATGTACAGTTGTATTTGAGATAAATAATTTTATCCTATAAAATGTTTTGCACATAACGTCAAAAATTTTCCGAGCAATTTGGAAGAAACAATATTTTCATTTCCCTGCAAACGCGCTCCACTAATCTACTCGTATTGTGTCTCACTGTTTAGAGGCACAAAACGCGTGGGTGTTTTCAGCTCGTTACTAAATGCAAATAAGTAGGAGGCCGAGTTGATAGGAGCTGAAGGAGTCCAGGTTGCAATAATATGCGGTACGGCACACTGTTAGAGAGAAGGATTATTATTCAAGAACCACATAATCAGTAGTTGGTAGGACTGTAGCTGTGCCTTCCAACTAACAAAACATATTCTCAGGGACTAAGACTGACAGGCCCTCCTCAGAGAATCAATACAAACAGAACTGGCTGAGGGTCGATTATGAAAGTGCGTCTGCCCAGGTTGAAATCTAGCTAATAAGTGAACGAGGCACACTCCAGTTCCGTCGAGCTGCACAGCCCGCTAGAGTGCGCTGTGCTTGGCAGACGACGGGCTGCCAACCTTGTGTTGGCGCGGCGTTGTAGTAATATCTGTGGCATTGATACTACATAATCAGTACATTCTATGGAAGGAAATGCAAATGTTTTCTCAGATGTCATTAGTTTCTATAAATATTTATTTCCCAAGGAACTGGAGGTTAAAAATTTTTGGAAATTCGTCAATAATTCGGTGTTGAATATATTATCATTATATCATTATTTGAGTCTTTTTTTTTCAAATCACTTAACGTTACATATGGAATCAGCAGTGTTCTGTCTGCTCGAATAACCTCTTCAAATATATTCACGACTATTCGTTGATTCCTGTTCGGGCATCCAGGCACTTTTTAATGGTTGCAAATAAGTCGTACTGAAATAAGAATACTATTTCTTCCTTCACGTAATACTTCAATCATATAAAATTTCGAAAATCTCTACTTTTCTTCCGCCATTTCAAATAATTCCAGATGTTTCCTTTGGATTAATGTCGCACGCCGGCCGGAGTGGCCGTGCGGTTCTAGGCGCTACAGTCTGGAACAGAGCGACCGCTACGGTCGCACGTTCGAATCCTGCCTCGGGCATGGATGTGTGTGATGTCCTTAGGTTAGTTAGGTTTAATTAGTTCTAAGTTCTAGGCGACTTATGACCTCAGAAGTTAAGTCGCATAGTGCTCAGAGCCAATGTCGCACAATTTACCGGGCCAGTCGATAGTTCAAAATGGCTCGCAGCACTATGGGACTCAACATTTGAGGTCATCAGTCCCCTAGACTTAGAACTACTTAAACCTAAGGAGATCACACACGTCCATGCCCGAAGAAGGATTCGAACCTGCGACCGTAGCAGCAGCGCGATTCCGCACTGAAGCGCCTAGAACCGCTCGGCCACAATGGTCGGACAGTCGATAGTGCCTCAATGTTTGTCTAGCCGGAAACATGTACGTGCAGCGCCGAAAGCGGGGATATTGGTATCTAGGAAGATGATAGTGTTCACAGCCTGCTTATCATGAACGTATAGAGAAAGTGTAGTATATCGGGAGTAGGCCGCATGAGTTCGCTGCCAGCCCAACGTTTATACCTTGCGCAGATGCGTACCCTTCGCCAGCAAGTGACTCTCCTCCGGCGATCTGCACTCGCTTCAGTTGGCTAATCGCGAGTTTTTATCGAGATATTTCATGAGCACATGCCGGAGCACTTGATAGTATATACATAACTGTCTTGAAATCATTCACAGTGCGATGCGCTTTCCTCAGTCACCGCTGTAATGTCTATTGTAAAGTCACCATGTGTTTCTGATAATGGCCACGATAGTCCAAGTGCAGTATTGTCTTGCTGAGGTACTACTAACCCACCAGGATATTACAGCAGTTGGCCTCGTGCGGCCGTTACTGAAACTCGCAGTGACATTAGAGTAAACGAAAACCACATCATGCTTTTCGACTGTCGTATACTGTGTGAAAGCAGGAGCAAGTTGTCCAGTCTTTAAAACAGCAGATCGTATTCTGATTGCCCTGGAGTGAACAAGCAAAGAGACGAGCCTACCGAATCACCGTCACTACTAAGTGCATTAATATTGTGGTCGACTAATACACGACGGGCGTCATGTGTCACGAGACCGTGCTGCATACGAGCAGCATGTTTATATACCGTTTGTTCCAGAATTCACCGGATGGCACCAGCTACGCGTCCGCGCACCTCGCTTTGGGGAAACCGGCGACGCTGCTAGCGAAGAGCAAACACCGTCCGCAGATCACGTGGGCGGAAACGTACTTCCGCTTGCTGTGTACACAACGTCAGGCACGGTCTCCAGCGGGCCAGTTCTAGTTCGAGTTCCAGTTTGAGTTGCAGTTTCAGCGCACTACAGTCCCTCATCAGACGCCACCCTGCAGCCATACGAGATGATGCTTCCCATGGACCTGTTTTCACGCCAGTAAATTTTATGTTTATTGTTTCAAGGGATCGAGAAAGATCTTTCCTTCTTGGTTTTTGAAACAAGTCATTGTGAATTTCTCAAGTTAATGAAGTGTTTGTAAGGTGTCAGGCAAATCCAACACCTTCCATAAAACCCTGACATGATAACAAATCCGGCAATATGTCACATAGCTCCGCATAAATACTGACATTAAATTAACTAAAGTAATACGAGCAAATGGAATACCACAGACTAACACAAGAATGCCTAAATGCATGTCATACCTTCCCACCGTGAAACAGATGCAGTTCCAAGGGGAGAAACGAGAACAGAGGCCGAGAGCAGAGCCGTGTAGGCTAGAAGGTCCCACGATAAGAGCAGGACAATGGGACACCCACATCGCTGGCCGGCCAGCGGGAGGTCCATCCCCCAGCCCATGTTAAAAGACAGAGCCCTCCAGAAGAACCGTATAGATCTTGCAATAACACTGAAAGGGCCACACCAACTGCAAGTTTTAGCGTGAGACTGTACTCGTCTCTGTTACGTAGCAAACATTCAAAACATTTCCCCACCGTGAAAAGTATAACGTTTCTCATTGGATAGGCAGAATTTTTGTAGGCGGAGCTTAAGGTTAACATTGAGACGCTGAATGGTCAGTTGAAAACACAGCCGGATACCTTTTTCTTAAAACAACTTCGGTAAACAGTAGTAAGGATAAGTTCGACAGAGTTGCTACCGAGACGGTGACGTGTGTGGAGGTGCGCCGCCTGCGGTCCTTGACGCTGCCTAACCACTGACAAGGTAATGAATGCACACGCTGCCGCATAAGAGCGCATAAGGCTTCACTCATAACTGCAGAAGTCTCATCTGTTACATCCCCTTTTTGCGTAATACTAGTGTCGATCGTCAATTAAACTTCGTGGTATTTTCTGTTATATAATTATTGAGAAACCACATCAGCCACTGTAATTTACAACAAGTTAAGTAAGTAATTAAAGGTAATTGAGGGTCACTGTAGACCATTTTTGATAGTTTTCTCTTTTTTGAAACTTAATTTCAACCTAGATTAGCCGGCCGCGGTGGCCGTGCGGTTCTAGGCGCTCCAGTCCGGAGCCGCGCTGCTGCTACGGTCGCAGGTTCGAATCATGCCTCGGGCATGGGTGTGTGTGATGTCCGTAGGTTAGTTAGGTTTAAGTAGTTGTAAGTTCTAGGGGACTAATGACCACAGCAGTTGAGTCCCATAGTGCTCAGAGCCATTTCAACCATTTTTTTCAACCTAGATTATAAATGTGAAATGGCATAGGTCATCCTTCGATCCATTATAAAACATGGAAACCCATTTTGGGGATTTTCGTTCACATTTTTTGTTGAACACAGTTGGTTTTTATCATCTTGTATTAAAATATTTCCTTTTATCAATAGTACAATTTATAAACAATGTTTTGTGAGTAGAATAAAAATTCCAATGGTAAACTTAACTGCTTTTTCGACGATAATTTACCAGCTTAATAAAAATAGGAAAGCCTCGAACCCTTCCACTAAATTTAGTTAGTATTAAGATTCTTTTACAGGGAGTGCAGTGGAGCTGACCCTGAAATCATTAAGTATTTGATTATATCATCGCTAGTCTCACTAAATTCTTCTGAACTCTACATGTCATGTGTGGTCTGGCGTCTCCTTACCAGCAACAGGTCCCATGTTCAAACCAGTCAGTTCCCTAAAAAACACGCTCAGAGTGTCGTTGCGCCGAAGTGGTAGGGAGACACGACTTAGAACAAACAGACACCACGCAGAATGTTAGATGTTCTGCATTCCAACTAGAGAACCATCTTTTAACACAGTAAGCAACCACATATAAAGCAATACGTAGAAGACAGGACGACATTTGGTCACCGACAATGTTGGAGCACACAAAGTTCTTCAAATGGCTCTGAGCACTATGCGACTTAACTTCTGAGGTCATCATTCGCCTAGAACTTAGAACTAATTAAACCTAACTAACCTAAGGACATCACACACATCCATGCCCGAGGCAGGATTCGAACCTGCGACCGTAGCGGGGCTCCAGACTGTAGCGCCTAGAACCGCACGGCCACTCCGGCCGCCTGGAGCATAAATCGTGGTTCATGTTCACCCAGTAGCCTGAATGAATTTTCCCAAGTCACGATACGGATAAAACCTGTAAAGATCACAGAAACACCCTCAGTCGGAACTGCATCCACCTCACACTACGGTTTAACCGCCTCAGTTCACTTTAAACCTGTTATCATTAGAAAAGGTCGGAAGAAGCTGTGCAGCCGTCAACCGTGTTTGTCGCTATGAGGAATGGCCCGCTGAGAGGTAACGGCCTCCGAATGTTCACTGCCCGCAGTTCCCTCCGCCGTGTCTGCTAGGAGACTTATTGAGATGCTCTTACATTCACCGACAGCAGCAATTCCTATCGGTGTCAGTGACAAGGAATGACAGCCGAATCTACTCTCCATTATGTTACTTTTACAATTATCGTTTGTACGTCGTGTTACGTTACACATTTTACATTTCGCCTAGATGCACCAACAGCTTAGGGAACTTCATCCACAATGTGGTCATGGTCATGTCAAAACACGATAACTCTTTTCTGACATTCCGTATATCTCCATATCGACTCATCTCACTGCGCTGATGCAACATAACTGATTGGCACGTAAACGCCACTTCACTACAATGACTTACGTCAATGGTGGAGGGTAACTTTACCTTCTGGAACCAGTTCCACCCAACATGCAGCGCTCCAAAGTAATCACCATGCTTCCTTAAGAGGAGTACCTAATGCTTGGTCCCGTAAGCTTACGACGCACCAGACGATAGCGTTAGAAGAAGAAGGTGTACTATAGTTTGTCTTATGAGATGAACTCCGAGGTGGCGAGGGGCAGTGGTGTTCATTCCAATAGGAAAATCTCAGTACGACGGATTTCCTATCTTAGCTGCAAATCTGCATGGAGCCCTTACAGTATTTTCAGTTAATGAAAATTTAAGATACTAATAAAAATTATGAAAAATATATTACCCATCTGTAATTCTACGAGATAGGGTATTTGCCAAGACAAAAATATTTCCAGTAATTAAAGAGAAATAAAAGCTAGCGATACAGGAAATTTTCTAGAGAAAATCATGTGGACTGAAATGAATATATGATCATTCTCAAAGCTTGTAGATGCAGGAGATACATCTTTTATCATAGAAGCTTAAAAATTATTCCGAGGTAAAAACTAAAATGACGAAATATGTGTGCAACTGTTTAACCCACGTAACGAAAAATGGCGTTTTGTTGAATCTTGCTGAAACTTTTAATGAGAAAGTTGTTAAGAAAACTATAAATTTTATTATGGTCACGTATGTACAGTTTACACTCTATGAAAGAAAAAAGACATCGCACCAAGAAGGATGCATCCGAGTAACACGGAAATCGGTAGACGTGATGTATTTGTACAGACAAACAAATTATTACAATTTCAGAAAAATTAGATGATTTATTCGGAAGAATGAGCTCCACAAACTGAGCTCATCAGTAACTTGTTGGTCCACCTCTGGTCCTTAGGCAAGCTGTTATTGGGCTTGGCACTGATTGATAGTATTGTTGGATGTCCTGAGGGACATAGTGTCAAATTCTGCCCAATCGGCGCTTTAGATCGTCAAATTCACGAGCTGGTTTGAGGCGCCTGCCCATAATGCTCCAAAATTTCTCATTTGAGGAGAAATCCGGCAACCTTGCTGGTCAAGGTAGCGTTCGCCAAACGTGAAGGCAAGCAGTGCAAGCATTGGAAATTCTCGCCATGCGCGAGCAGACATTATCATGCTGAAATATAAACCCAGGATCTTGCCGTGAAGGGCAACTAAACATGATATAGAGTGTCGTCGACGTACTGATGTGCTGTAAAGGCGCCGCACCTGCAACCAAAGGGGTCCTACTATGAAATGAAATGGCACACGTAACCATCTCTACTGGTTGTTGGGTCGTATGGTGGGCGACAGTCAGGCTAGTATCCCACTACTGTCTGTGGTGTCTCTAGACACCTGATCATCGGACCTCAGTTCGAAGCGGTACTCTTCAATGAAGACAATTCCACTCCAGTCAATGAGTTTCCAGGCCGAAAATGATCAACGCCACTGCAAACGGGCTTGTTGGTGTGTAGAGGTCAATGATATAAGGTACATAAGGTGCAGGGGGTGCCATCAGCTCAGCCTTCTTTCTGTGAGACGGCTATTAATAGTCACTGTGGTCACTGAAGCACCAGTTGCCCTTCAGATTGATGATTTTGATGAATCAGTGTACCTAAGTGCCTCTCTTACGATAGCTCGGTCCTCACGTTCTGTCGTCTCTCTATGTCGCCGCTTTCTTCTTGACGCTGTGTCTGGCTATGGTTCACCCATTTCCGCGAACATCGTGGAACAGTGGGATCGCCTCTGTTCAAATGTCGAGCCATTCGCCGATTACTCAAACCGGATTTTTGGAACCCAGCTGCACGTCTTCTGTCAAATAGTGACATCTGAGCGTTTTATTAATGTGCCTGTCTGCGAGGCATGATTACTATCCAGCTGAGTACATAGAATGAAATTCGCAAAGACTTTATGTCCTGGTATCGACATGTCACCTATTTACTATCCTTCCAGCCGCGAGGCAAAATTGCGATGCAGCGTCACCCATTCATCCATCGAACGCCAAAGTTTGCAGTTGTGTGTTTTCAGTCGATACGTGAATGACCGTCGTTTTGTGACCATTTTTCATAGCTCCTTCGTGGTGCACCTTCAATATTTTTGTATCGTCCGCTCGTCTTAACAGGATTGATAATACTCGGTATCTCTCGATATTTGTTTATTTACAAGTTGCCGACCCTTCGTCATTGCACAAATCATACTAAACGCTGATATACGCCATACAAAAGTAAATGCAGGTACTTTCGGGTCACAGTTTCAATTTTTTCGTACAGTTTTGTGAAAACCAAGTCTTATCTAAGAATACCACAAGACTTTTGTTCTCAGTAAGCAGTAAGTGCAATGTACACAACGATTTCCCTTTCGCTGCTGCAACGTCTCTGCATTCCATTCAGAATCTTCGTCCATCGTTACATTCTCTAAATCGAAGACCAGCTGATCGTAGAAGACGAAGAACAGAGGTCTCTTAGCCACATTAACTAATTTTTTTTCTTTTGAATGAGATCGCACCGTATTTTTCCAGGTCTTGGATACTCTCCTGTCTCGTAGTACCCAAGTAGAGTTCTATGCACTAACTTTTTGTTGAAAATCTCCTAATTCCGTAGATTTCCGTTTTCCTTCACGACCCTTTTTTGGAGTATCGAAACAAGGGCTTATATGAGGATATTCTGCTGATTTTCTGCACTATTAATATGGAATGGAGTCGATTTAAAAATACAGCCTTTTTCTATTAGCTTATGAATTTGCGAAAAATTTGTATCATTGCTGGCTGCTTCACTGTTTCCAAACCAGTAAAAAAGGAAAAACTTCTGTACTTTCTGTACGACACTTTTCGTTTTCGAATGTCTTATTGCCCTATACACACACTGACTAGGTGAGGCCCTTGCTCCTCCGTTACGCTGATTACAAAACAAAGTCAATGCACCTGTCAACGCAAGACTGAACCCGCACTTAAACATACGATATCAGACGGCAAAAATGAAAATATACCTACCGCTGGCCTCCATCGCTGCTGCACCCTGTATGTGGCAACAAATATGGGAAGCAGACAAATCACAGTGTTTCGTGTCTGACTACGTCAAGCAGCGGGTACGGCCTTTAGGTACCTTTTTTGGCGACGGCCACTGTAACGACAGTTTAATAATATGTGTTCACGTAATCGGCTTATTGAATCTGCTTTTTAAATGTTATAAATTTTTAATGCTAATTTAACAGAGCTGGTAGTCTTAAAGGTTATTTAAATATTTTAGTAGTGACTGGACCAGGTGTTCCTAAACCAGATGGATCTAGCTAAGCGCTAAAAATATTACATCCGTTTCTTCTATTTAATTCCCCTTTGTGCAATACATATGACAGCAAAAACGTTGAATTGTGTTTGTTTAATGCTGACTTCTTCCCTACATTAAATTCTACTCAGATCAGAAAACAAGAAACTATCAACCTAATTAAGACATATCTTAAAATTTTTCAGGAACAGAAATTAACCCTAGAAAAATTTAATAGGTTATTCAGAAATTGATTGCGGTTTTCACGGTTTCCAACATTAATTAGAATGCCACAGTGTGAAATTCAAGTTTTATTTAGAAAGTAACAAATAAATTCTGAGGAAGTTCGCTTATTTTTCTGGGTTAAATCGAACCTCGAAGAGTTTCCAGTCGGCAAATGTTCTGAAAGCTATTTTAAGCAGTTGTACGTCACATTTTTTACTAATTATTTGCCCCTGGTTGTTCCTACACACAGGTCTTAATTCGAATTTAGAGAAATGTTGTAACTTGCGATGTGTGTGCAGCGCATATTCATCATATGCCCATTCAGTCGTTTGTACCTACGAGTCGCTTGTAGCTACTTTTTTTTATACGCCAAAGACACACATCAAAAAAAATTTTGCATCACCCCAGTTCCCAGAACTTCTGAAGATAGACGTTGACTGTGGATATTGTATCACAGACACAGTCCTTTTCATTGTTCAGATATGTCACTAAACCCGCCCAAAAATGTAAAAAAAAACATGCATGAGCAGCGCCTATCAGAAGGAGGGAATCAGACAGCTGATCAGTTTCAGTCATTCCACCAGGATGGAGGTACACGGCTCGTGTTGTCTGTAGTTCAACTATGCCTAGACCGTCAATACCGCGATTCGTTCGCGTCCGCATTGTTACTTGGTGCTAACAAGGGCTCTCAACACGGAAAATGTCCAGGTGTCTCGAAGTGAAACGAAGTGATGCTGTTCGGACATGGAGGAGATAAGAGAGACAGAAACAGTCGATAAGATGCCTCGCTCAGGCCGCCCATGTTCCACTGCAGTGCATGATCGCTACCTATGGATTATGACTCAGAGGAACCCCGACAGCATCACCACCATGTTGAATAATGGTTTTCGTGCAGCCACAGGACGACGTGTTATGAGTCAAACTGTGCGCTGTAGGCTGCATGATTCATAACTTCACTCTCGACGTCCATGGCGACGCCTACTTTTGCTGCCAAGACACCATGGAGAGCGGTACAGATGGGTCTAACAACATACCGAATGGACCGCTCAGAACTGGCATCACGATCTCTTCACTATTGAGAGTCGCATACGCCTTCAACCAGACAATTCATCGGAGACGTATTTCGAGGGAAGTCGGTCAGGCTGAACGCCTTAGACACACTGTCCAGCGATTGCAGCAAGGTGGAGGTTCCCTGATGTTTTGGGGTGGCATTATGTGGGACCGACGTACGTCACTGCTGGTCATGGAAGGCATCGTAACGGCTCTACGATACGTGAATGCCGTCCTACAACTGATAGTGCAGCCATATCGGCAGCATATTGCCGAGGAATTCATCTTCATGGACGACAATTAGCGCCCCCAACGCGCGCAGCTTGTGAATGACTTCCTTCAGGATAACGACATCGCTCGACTAGAATGACCAGCATGTTCTCCAGATATGAACCCTATCGAAAAGGCTGTTTATGGACGACGTGACCCACCAACCACTCTAAGGGATCTACGCTGAATCACCGTTGAGGAGTGAGAACTCGCTATGGCTTTACGTTAGTGAGGCCCGTCATTGCTGCCTATGAAACAGAGCTAGCAAGTCTAACTTTTCTTTAAGCTTCGGAGGATACGTAACTTTAGCCTCGAGAAAGTTGATTACAGACAGCGGGTTCACTTCTGCCCATGCACACTAACAAACATTGAGAATGAGATATTCGTAACTTCCATTGTGTCTACGAAATTGATCGAGATATCGAAACTAGTTGTTATCACGCCATAGCACACGAAAATACGATAGTGTTTTTCCATATGATATACTCTTAAATGCAGACTTTTCTGGTGGTACAATCCAATTTTTAAGTGTCATGTGTAGTTGGAGGAAAGAAAATTACTGTCTCTTTGCAATAAAATATGTGAAGAAATTACGCGTTTATTTTTATACTGGGAATGTGGTTATCCAACAGGTATTGACTTCATGTGCCCTCAGCTCCTCATTCAATCAACTACTGCTTCAGTATTCTGCTGCTAATACGACAATAAGTTATTGGGATTACATTGTGTTTCTCTACTGTATACTGGAAAAAGAGGCAAGTTTAAGCCGAGGAACAAGATAAATGTAGGGTTTTCCCCCAAATTCGCCACTGATTGAAGAAGAAAACGGGTACTAATAATGGGGCAAATAATCACTTCTCCTGTTACAATTTTGGGCAGAATCCTGTAACACAGCGTGTTTTTAATGATGGACAATTGGGACTGAAGCTTTCACGAGCTCCTTGTATCTACTCATCAAGAAGAAAATACATTATATCTTTGACATATGAAGAGATATTTGAGGTGAAACAGTTCAATAATTTACTCTGAATGGAGACAGAAATAAATTTATGGAGTACTATGTGCTGCGAATGGTTTTCATAATGCTTAGATCATTGATATATGGAAATAAAATTCTTTGATAAGTTTTCAAGATAACCTGCTACACATAAGCCTTTATCTGAAGAATAGAAATAGTAAATATAGATCTCCTCCCTAGTTTAAAGAAAAATTCAATATGTTGGTTACATTTTACACCTTCTATTTTTCATTGAAATCTATTCGAATCTCGTGCGGAATGCTACTTAAATGCAAAATGCCACTTTAACTATGACTATCAACGATATGATACGCAATTTAACGGAAATCTAACGATTGAAGCTATTACATACGCAAGAATCTTACTAAACAACCTCTTTAAAAGCATGCGAATGTTCTACTTGTAGTGGCATTCTGCACGCTGATTAGCGGGCTAACCTATGTTCTCTGTGTGCACTCGTAGGAACACATAATTGCACTGAACTCCATAACTATTCAGCTCGCATACTACCAGCTCTCTTTGTGTTCCGACACGTAGGTTCAGATATTTTTGCTGTCTCTCAATGCGTGACACTTGAAATAGTAACCAATGTGACACTGAGATCTAAAGCCGTCCATGTATTATCCTACACGACAGTGATCGCCAAATCGTCGATCATTAGGTACTAGTATCCCACAGGGACGTTTTCGATTGCTTGCGGTAACGCTCACGACAGCAAACGCTTGTTTCTCCGGAACGGATACCGTTGACAGTATGGAATACTGTTTTGACAGCCCCATAGTGGATTGTAAACTCTTGAGGTAACGCACATTATGATTTCCGTGTGTATATCAGACATTTGCAAGGTGTTCTCCTCGACAG
Organism: Schistocerca piceifrons; assembly: GCF_021461385.2. Lineage (NCBI taxonomy): Eukaryota > Metazoa > Arthropoda > Insecta > Orthoptera > Acrididae > Schistocerca > Schistocerca piceifrons. The sequence goes on from NC_060140.1 coordinate 392,616,457, forward strand.
TTCAGCGCGCCAGAATGCCATGCGAGCGGCCCGTGTTCAATTCTCGGCTGGGTCTGAGATTTCCTCCTCTCGGGGACTGGGTGTTGTGATGTCTTCATCGCCATATCATTCTCATCGACACGCATGTCACCGAAGTGCACCAGACGACAGGTCTACCCGTCGGTAGACTCTAGCCACACGACATTCCATTACGAGTACATTTCATTTGCTGAAGTGGATAATTTGACTTACACATTAATAACTAACTAGCTTTGTTCTAATGATGGAGTGTCCAAGCAAACACCAAAAGACTTACCACTTTAATTCGGAATGGGAAACCAGGTAAAGGACAAACATGTGTTAACTATGCTGTAAAAATCAGAAAGGGAACATCGAACGTCACTTCAAAACCATTCACTCAGTGACGGAAAAGGATATCCCTCTGGATTCTGCACTAAGAAAAGTAAAGTAAAGGCATCTAATATCCAAACTTACTGCTCAAAGCAGCAACTGAGGGGTTATCTCGAGTCCCAAAAATTATAGCACAGAATAAGAAACAGTAAAATGATGACGAATCAATCAAAACTGCGTTTTTAGTTGTTGCAGATTCTTTACTTGATAGTTTTAAAAATAAAATTGAGATAATGTCTGCTACTAAGTCTGTAACGCTTTATGTAAATACAATAATGATGGACATTGAGATTATAAGTTCTGACGTTACGTCACAACGTATAACTGACTGATCGTTGCAACTATTTATCGTTTGCGAATTGTTGCAAGAATGGGAGGAGATAGGAAATATTATACCACTAGCAGGACGCTGAACAGGACAGTTATCAGCTCTGAAAATATTCCTGTAAAGAAGTTGAACTTACCAACTGGTGGGGTTCCGTCGATGGTAGGCGGAGAGAAGGGATTCATAATCTTTTGCCGCAAATTCTTCCTAAGTGTTGTGTAATACACCTATGGTCACTGTTTGGAAAGTTTGTAAGTTTGAAAAATGTGGTGAACACAGCCATAAGTTGAGACACAAGTTTGTTAAGAGCACCAAATGATGAACTATATTACTAATACGGTTATGTACTGTTTCATATGGAAGTGCGATGGTTTTACAACGTCTTAAAGACTTACTTCATGCCTTAGTACAATTTGTGAAAGAACAAGGCTAATCCTTGAGTGAACTAGAAGATCCACTTTTGGCTACCGGATTTCCTTCGTATCACACGATGTCCATTTGTCGTCACAGTGGTGACTACAAGTTCGGAATACACACTCTTGACACGTGTCCACGGCACCTAATTATTTTATGGGCCCTATGATCCGTGAGCCAATGAGTGGAAGTACTAATTGCGTTTACATTATAACCTGAAGATAACGCAAATACAGCGTTGAAACTAGTAATCTAGAGAATAATTACTTCCACATCCATTACCCATGCTGTTGGCTGCTGTCACACGTCCGCAAGGATAATGGACTTTCATCAGTTGAAAAGCTAAATATCCCAAAAGCGCTGCTTCAAGATAATCTCAGCACAATTTGTTAAAGCAACATTTATACAGATTGATGCTGAAGAATTCTGCTCTTTTGTCATGGAGAATATTGTTTTCCTGGTTATTGATGATAAAAACCCGTGCCATCTGTCTCATCAAAGTTAACACGCTTAATAAAAACATGTCCTTACATTTGCAATTTATTGCTAACCGCACTTCATTTCCTGTATATGTAAAATTCAACTGCCATTTGTTTTTCTTACGCACAGTTTACGTAAAATTCATTTCATTTTTACTAGAAATTCAGAAGCAAGCTTTTTTAAGGTTATTATTTTGTCCTAGTTTTTTTCGATGCCTCACTTCTGAATTTTTTTTACACAAAAAGGTGCGGCATCTTATTAGCTTTGTAAGTATGGCGATCACTGCCATTTGAGAACGCCCTGCTTAGCAGCGAGTTTCGATTTAATAAGATTAAGTACCTATATACTAGCAACACAATCTTGAAAAATGGCGCTGATGACTATGCTGTTTAGCACTAAACAATCCTAAATCCATCCATCCATTGATCTTCCCTCCATATTCATATTCATCAACACGATGTAGAAGCTGATTGATACACTGTACTTACGAATGGAGAGGGTTTTTAGCATTCCTCACCAACATAAATGAAAATGAGTGAAAACTCTAAGGTTGAAACAAACAGCTCTACCTACAATATTCGACTATCGTCAATACAGGAATATATTGCAGCTTATTACCCATAGCTTTCTGACAAATGACTGATAACTCTTTCGAGGGAAACACCATAAAAAATTTCGGTTAAATATAAATTGATAAGCACTCTGAGCATTGCTTTCATTCCTGAGAACTGTATCCTGTGGAAGATAGTCTTGTAGACAAGAAGTAACAATATTGTAAGGAGCGAGTGTGAATGCGCTGCAAGTTCCTTGAGGATCAACAGCTAGGGCCGTTTCTACACCTCTAGGTGAGCATAACAGAAACGATTTAGTTAGCTTTAACTACTACAAATGCTACTTTGTTGACCTATTGTACTGCGAAAATGTAACACGTTAATTCATAACCGACTTTATCTTAACAATTACCGTATCCACTACGTCATTTCATACCAAAAATACTGAAAATGAGAGTTCCTAAGGATCGTCATGAGGAACATTTCAGAAACAGTGCGAAAGCTCTTATAAAGACAAGTACATTCTTCCAGCAACGCTGAACGGTGCTACGTGAATTTGACGTTCTTCACTCAACTGCTGAGAGCACAAAGGTGAACGTTAATGTAAGTTGGCTGCGGGGGCTGTGAACGTATTTCCAGGGGCACGCGCAAAGGTGGAAGCGGACTGCCTCACGACTAACTTCCCCTCCCCCACCCCTCGGCCACCTCCTCTACCACAGCAGTCCCTCTTTGTGGGCGGACGGCAATTTCGTCGACCGCTTGTTGCGTCAGAGGTTTCTGTCCGACGGGAACGAAAATTACGATTCCAGGCAGCAACGGCAACGACGGAATAGCGCAGGCAAAAAGGGAATCTGAGTGTAACTGTTCGCTCTTTACGGTCGCACCATAAAATCTCTTTTTTTTTCTTGCATTCAGCGTACGGTTTATTGACTCTTTGTCTTTGATTGCGTGGTTTAGTTCCGTTACAGACTTTTCATTGATGTGGTACTTCTTTCTACGGTCTAATGGAATTCATAATGCCCAACATCTCCAACAGTAAAGTAGAAAGGAATGTGACTGAGTAATTATCGTAGGACAGTTAACTGTAATGGGCAAATAGAAACAAAGTAGAATATAGTCTATGATCTCATAAAAAGTATAAAAGTAAATAGTTCTGAATCCAGACGATGGCCACAGTAGTGAACGCATGAGCTAGGAGACAATAAGACAACATAAAGTGAAATGCAGACAACTGTAGTCGGACTCACGAAGATGATAACAAGCCAACAGCGGATAGAGGAGAGAATGTACCGTATGGTGGCAACGTGGTGAAAGAGAGAAGCGTTCTACGAAGGAGGAAGACGCGCAGTAAATTGATGGGTTGAAAATATGGCGGAGGACGCCCTCTTCATTTTCAAAATAATACCCGGCATCTGTTAAACTATGGAATAAACATTTAAAGTGTGGAAACGCAGCTGAAGTAACATTGCTCTATGAGAATGGAGTCCGTAGAAACTGCTAAAGCTTCCGAGACAGATCTTAAGAAAGTAATATGATATATACATTGTTTTTACAGATTGTGAGAAAGCCTTAGACCAGAACAGCCGACATACACAATTGAGGAATTTAGAAAGACGAATGTACACCAAGCACCATCTACAACTTATTCAAAGCTTATGTCAAGAACCAGTAATCGTGATAAATGTGGTCACAGAGAACACTGGAACCGTAACAATTAATAGGCAAGTCAGACGAAGGTCCAGCTTATCGCCCACACTTTCTTTTAAGATCTACAGTGTGAGTAATGAAACCTAACTACTTTCATTGGAAATCAGGACTTCAATAAAAATGGCAAGGTAATGTTAATCAGAACACAGGGAGAAGTTGTGATCTACATGCCAATCGATGTATTCATCTTTAATTACAAGACAAAAGAAATGACTAAATAAATGTCACGCAAATATTTTCATTTCACAAACGCTTTCACTAATATAGGTTCTATGGTGGACAAAGTGATCAGCTGTGGATCAACACACGACACTAACCATAACACTAATTGCTGTATCTGACTTTAAACTCGTGAATCAGGAGTATGGCACAAAAACTACCCCGCAATCTAGCATCTATACTCTACTATTAAGAAAATGAAAAATATAGAATGAGATTTTCACTCTGCAGCGTAGTGTGCGCTGATATGAAACTTCCTGGCCGAACCGAGACTTGAACTCGGGACCTTTGCCTTTCGCGGGCAAGTGCTCTACCAACTGAGCTACCCAAGAACGACTCACGCCCGCTCCTCACAGCTTCACTTCTGCCAGTACCTCGTCTCCTACCTTCCAAACTTCACAGAAGCTCTCCTGCGAACCTGGCAGAACTAGCTCTTTTCCTCCACCTCAGATAACTACATGCATCTACCTACTATTGAATTCAGCATTTCAACATTCTCTAATAGTCTCATTGTCCATAGAGCATGTAATTATCATTTCGACTGTGTAAATAAAGTAAAGGCTAGTCGAAAAGACCTGCCCTCTTTCACAACCCTCAACTCGCAATAAATTTTTGCACAATACTTGTTACACTTAAAAGAGGATACTGGCGTATGTACAAGCAAAAATTTGAGCTTTAAACGATACATTTCATGTCAGTCAACCGTCAATCATGAAGGGAGATGAATCATCAATCAACACACAAACATTCTCAGGGATCCCAACTGATATCGATATATGTGTCTTACTGCTGCCCACAGGGCAGGCCGTGTTGAATGTTGCTGACATTTGATAGGACTATATGCTCGCTGCAAGCATCACAGTTACACACTTACACCTTTAAAATAAACAAAACTCAAATGAAACGCATTCAGCTGATAAGAAAAACCTAAATCATCTACTGAGAAAATAAATCAACAAAAATTTTTTACAAATATTAAAAAGTTTCTGAACCTCCAAAAAAATATGGACTTTCTGATCACGAGTCCCAGAAACACGTTTTTTAACTGACTTTTTTATTCCAGCATTCTACTATCTCCTCTCATCAACACTCTTTCATTTGTGAGAAATGCAGTAACTGGTGAGAGAAATGATCTGTGACATATGTACGTAATACCAAGACGTTGAAATTTGTAACTGCCTTTGGTAAATCATGGTGTACTTGCACAAAGAATTATACTAATAAATATGAATGTAATTGGAAATGTGCCATATCTCTAATGCGACATTTGACAATATCGTATTTAAGTTGATAACTGGGTAAGAATTTACTGTGAATTACAGTCCACAAACAAAAGCTGAACATGAAACTTGCAAGTACATATAAACAAAATACGTGTTACATATGTCACTGTACTCCATATAACAAGAATGGATATATATTATCTCCGTGACGACTAAGAGAATAAATGGCATGTAGTATCAATGCACATATTAAACGCGCTTGAAAACAACAACGAATGCATGCTGCCTTTGGAGACATAGAGAAGGAAATGAATTCACGGAGAATATGTATCAGGTGTGGTCATCAAGTGCCAGGCTAAGAACAGTGTAGAATGTTAAAGCATAGAAATAAGAATAAGAATTACAGAAAATATACAGATTTATATATATGTATGTTCGCAAATGTGGTCAAAAATTTTAATGGCGTACGTGCGAGGTGAGAAATTGAAATCTCACAGGTTTGTAATCGTGAGAATGAAGGTGACAGACGGCCATAATGATCGTTTACTACACTGCACATGCACTATAACTTCAAGCTGACTGGTGAATAGTGGCTGTAGTTGATGGGTAGGTGTATAGTTGATGGCAATGGAAAGGACCACTGGGAGGTATTGTCCTCTGGGTGTGGGACAGTTGTGGCAGTACCGAACATCTTCTTCTCCTGTCAAAAGCAGTATGGGGCGGAATGGCGGACTCTCGTGGACGTATTGGCAGCACTGGGTGTTTAGATGGCAGTGCAAACAATTGTAATGGTTGGACTAAATTTTTCTGTCTTACGATCCACCTATTATGAACCCCCTCTCGTTGCCCTTCTTGACTATGAGTGGCTGAAAAGATATACAGTGACCTAGACATGGCTCTATGAGGAGGAAGATACATTCAGGAAGAAGGAAGGAGTGGCACAACAGGCGTGTTGTCGTTATCCAAAATGCCAGTATACAGAAGTTGGTCCTGATCGTTTCCGAGTACGTTGCTAATGGGAGCTGGCCGTTCTCACAAGGAGAAAGACATACGTATATACATGTTACAAGTGATCTCATGGCACAATGCTACATTTAGTTACAGCCTGGCCGAAGGTGATGAAACACATGAATTCAGTTTTCAAGATTGAATTTGTGTGGATTGTTGGATCCGATTACAGAGAGAATTGCTGTAGTAGATCTTGACAGATGGTCTGCCAATGAGGTGTTAAGCTATCCAGGAATTCTCCAGGCGTTTTCGAGCACCGGTAAAGTACTTTGTCGCTACACTGTCCTCGGGCGCCATGCTGTCTGCTACCTCTAGAGTTTATCAATACCATACCAGTTACAAGTTTCCTCCACAGCGTTTGGGGGCGTCAACCTTGCCGAAAGGCAGCGTGCCTGTTGTAGCAGAAAGCGCTTTCAGTAGGGCATTATTTTACTACGCCAGGTCACGAGCGCTCACAGTGGCACGCCTATTTCCATCCGTACAGAGTGCTTTGGCCACTGGTGAGCCATGCAAGATCAGTTACGCCCTAAGCCTTTAGTCAGCGGTACCAGCATTTCGGTCTAGTCGCATCAGCAGTTCATTCCGAGCGCTACAAATTGATAGTACCAGCAGTTTCATCTCAGTACTCCACGCTGGCTGTACGAGCCCAGTTTCGTCCTGGTCTTCACCAGCAGTACGCCAATCATCACACGCCAGTAGCACTGGCCCACTAACGTCCCAAGTTGTCCTCGATAGTGAGTGTTCATCGGAGGTGAGGGTATCATCTGGGGTACCCCAGGGAAGTGTGGTAGGTCCGCTGTTGTTTTCTATTTACATAAATGATCTTTTGGATAGGGTGAATAGCAATGTGCGGCTGTTTGCTGATGATGCTGTGGTGTACGAGAAGGTGTCGTCGTTGAATGAGTGTAGGAGGATACGACTTGGACAGGATTTGTGATTGGTGTAAAGAATGGCAGCTAACTCTAAATATAGATAAATGTAAATTAATGCAGAAGAATAGGAAAAATAATCCCGTAATGTTTGAATACTCCATTAGTAGTGTAGCGCTTGACACAGTCACGTCGATTAAATATTTGGGCGTAACATTGCAGAGCGATATGAAGTGGGACAAGCATGTAATGGCAGTTGTGGGGAAGGCGAATAGTCGTCTTCGGTTCATTGGTAGAATTTTGGGAAGATGTGGTTCATCTGTAAAGGAGACCGCTTGTAAAACACTAATACGACCTATTCTTGAGTACTGCTCGAGCGTTTGGGATCCCTATCAGGTCAGATTGAGGGAGGACATAGAAGCAATTCAGAGGCGGGCTGCTAGATTTGTTACTGGTAGGTTTGATCATCACGCGAGTGTTACGGAAATTCTTCAAGAAATCGGGTGGGAGACTCTAGACGAAAGGAGGCGTTCTTTTCGTGAATCGCTACTGAGGAAATTTAGAGAACCAGCATTTGAGGATGACTGCAATACAATTTTACTGCCGCCAACATTTCTCCCTCGTTCTGTTTGGGAGTGGAACAGGGAGAGAAGATGCTAGTTGTGGTACGAGGTACCCTCCGTCAAGCACCGTATGGTGGATTGCGGAGTATGGATGTAGATGTTGATGTAGAAGCCTTCACGCTGCTTCCTATCACGCCTCTAGAGTTTGTCTTGCAGGCACATCACAGACAACATCATAGGGGGAACATTTATGTTGTATTTATTGTTATTGATATTCATCCAAGGACTTTGTAAATGAGTTTTGGATTCGTTAATGAACAAATATTCTTTTAAAATGTCTTCGATCAGATCTCAGTACGAGGTTACTTTATAGGCCATCCTCCTGGGACGCCAGCTGGAACTTTTGCTCTCCCTTACTACGTCCACCCAGTTAGGCGAGGCCACGTGCCTCGGAATCCCCGCTTTCTCAAGTGCCAGTCAGGATGCCAGTCAGGTGTACACACCAGCTGGGTCTTGTGCAGACTCCGATACCCAGTTTCTCAGACGCCTCCACAGCCGCACCTCGCTGATACTGTGCATCGTTTCTATGACCCATGACGCCCCAAGTCCAAATCTACACACATCCCACACATGCCATCAGTAATCAACCAATGGTAATCCATTTATAACCACAATTTCAGAATGTAAGCAACACATTGATAATGTGAATTCAAAAATTGACTTGCGTGACATTAGTAACAAAATGAAGCTTACACTAGCTTATCTACTACCTGAAGTACATGCACGATGGGTCACAACCATGAAATTAGGGTATGGTGTGCAGTGTGTGTTTTGCTGACTGTGATACAGCATGAGCTTATAGAACTACCACGAGTCCCGAGTTGCATCATTTATGACCAATGATCTTAATATTATGTTTGACTATTGTCTCCACTACTGAGCGACATTAATTTTATCCTAACATACAAATATCCACTGATCTGAAACTACAATTACGAAACTACGGCGTATCTGCACAGATACACTACCATAATGTGACAGTCTTAATCTGGCGTTCCTAGCGGCGACGTGCACGGTCGGACGTCAGTGGTGCAAGCTGTTGACATACAAATGAGAAAGAACGACAAGTAGCTTTCATACTCTAGTGTCCAGCTGGGCTGACTATGTAACGCGTGGTACTACCCACACAAAAGTGTTGCTATTTACTAAACTTAGGCCAATTTAAGTGGTTTCAATCTCTTACCACTAAATACACTACTGGCAATTAGAAATTTAACCGACAGGAAGAAGATGCTGTGAAATGCAAATGATTAGCTTCTCAGAGCATTCACACAAGGTTGGCGCCGGTGGCGACACCTACAACGTGTTGACGTGACGAAAGTTACCAACCGATTTCTCATACACAAACAGCAGCTGACCAGCCTTACCTGGGGAAACGTTGTTGTGATGCCTCGTGTAAGGAGGAGAAATGCGTACCATCACGTTTCCGACTTTGATAAAGGTCGGATTGTAGCCTATCGCGATTGCGGTTTATCGTATAGCGTCATTGCTGCACGTGTTGGTCGAGATCCAATGACTGTGGAATCGGTGCGTTCAGGAGGGTAATACGGAACGCCGTGCTGGATCCCAACGGCCTCGTATCACTAGCAGTCGAGATGACAGGCGTCTTATCCGCATGGCTGTAACGGATAGTACAGCCGCGTCTCGATCCCTGCGTCAACAAATGGGGACGTTTGCAAGACAACAACCATCTGCACGAACAGTTCGACGACGTTTTCAGCAGCATGAACTATCAGCTCGGTGACTATGGTTGCGGTCACGTTTGACGTTGCATCACAGACAGGAGCGCCTGCGATGTTGTACTCAACGACGAACTTGGCTGCACGAAAGGCCAAACGTTATATTTTCGTATGAATCCAGGTTCTGATTACAACATCATGATGGTCGCATCCGTGTTTGACGACACTGCGGTGAACGCACATTGGAAGCGTGTATTCGTCATCGCCATACTGGCGTATCACCCGGCGTGATCGTATGGGGTACCATTGGTTACACGTCTCGGTCACCTCTTGTTTGCATTGACAGCACTTTGAACAATGGATGTTACATTTCAGATGTGTTACTACCCGTGGCTCTACCCTTAATTCGATCCCTGCGGAACCCTACGTTTCAGCTGGATAATGGACGACCGCACGTTGCAGGTCCTGTACGGGCCTTTCTGGATACGGAAAACGTTCGACTGCTGCCCTGGCCAGCACATTCTCGAGATCTCTCATCAATTGAAAACGTCTGGTCAATGGTGGCAGAGCAACTGGCTCGTCACAATACGCCAGTCACTGCTCTTGAAGTACTGTGGTATCGTGTTGAAGCTGCATGGGCAGATGTACCTGTACACGCCATCCAAGCTCTCTTTGATTCAATGCCCAGGCGTATCAAGGTCGTAACGACGGCCAGAGGTGGTTGTTCTGGGTACTGATTTCTCAGGATCTATGCGCCCAAATTGCTTGAATATGCGTTCACATGTCAGTTCTAGTATAATATACTTGTCCAATGAATACCCGTTTATCATCTGCATTTCTTCTTGGTGTAGCAATTTTACTGGCCAGTAGTGTACTTACGTCTTCCATGGAGATCAGTCATCTCGGTAACGATTTGTCCAGCTTACAATCCTGTTGGCAGGACATCCGCAACTGAGCACTATAGCAGAGGTAGAAAATACCGCTTCAGTTGTAATTTACTTTATTTTCACACGACCGGTTTCAGACTGTTATAAGCCCATCCTCAGGTGTCGTACTGGAAATAGCAAAAGGTGGGAGATAATTTTCAGACGCCACAACACACATAAAAAACGAAAAAACAAATTTTTTTCTAAGAAGCTAAAAACCTTTAAAGATCTTTTCGGAACCTCTGGTCGGGCTAGGTGCAATGAAACCTATGTCAATGCGTACGTAGCACCAGACAGTACCACGGACGACAGCCTGGGTAGGGAATATATGCAAATGATATCACGACACTTACGCTGCGCTATGGTCCCCGAGCGCCGTGTGTACCAGACGCGGTGTGCTGCCTATGGGCGCAGAACAGGGAGGAGCGGATACAAACGAGGAGGCAAATTGGTAAACCAGAGTGGCAAAAGTGCTACCATCTATTGACGGAGAGAAGAATACGGGGCCACAATCCCGGCCGTGTGAGGCATAGGGTGAACAAAAGTCTGTGATTGGTTGCTGATGAACCCTAGTGTACAGTGAGTGTCATTTTTAAGTGATTGTAGGAGGAAACGGTTTGGATATAACATCTATGGCAGCTTGCTCTAGATGCGGGAAATGTAAGTTAATGCAGATGAGTACGAAAAACACTAGCTAATTTATTGTATACAGCATTTGTGTGCATACTGACATCGATGAAACATTTAAGCCTAGTCCAAAGCGAAATGAAATGGAACGAGTATGACGTCGGTTATAGGGAAAGGGACTAGTCAGCTTCGGTTTAAGGTGACAATTCAACGAAAGTGTAGCTCATCTGTAAAAGTGACCGCGTAGAGAAAGATTGTGAAACTCATTCTTCACTAATGCTCGTGTGTTTCGGATACCAGACAGGTCGGACTAACGGAACACATAGAACGAATTCAGAGGCGTGTTGCTATATGTGTTACCGATAGGTTCGACCAACATGCCAGTTACGTAGATGTCTTGTGAACTGAAATGGAAGTCCCTGGAGGCAAGACGCTGAAAGTAGTATGCATCGAGAACTGGCATTTGCAATAGACTGCACAACGATTTTTTTTCCCAAATACATAATTTATAACACGCGTGAGAACTGCGAAGAAATAAGTGTTCCATTTGTTAGTGACTAACAGTAAAATAAGGTTCTGTCAACTACGCACCGTAGGGTGCTTTGCGGAGTGTTTATATAAGATACAGATGTTGATCGATCTGACTAAGGTCGATGCAGTCCGGAACCGGAAACACATTGCCATCGAAAGATACAAAACAAACTTCATAAAAATAAAGATCGTGGATCGGACTCTACTGACAAGTATGTGTAGTTTTCACGATACCTGAAATTGGAAATTTGTGGTAAGATCTTATGGGATCAAACTGCTGAGGTCATCGATCCCTAAGCTTACGCACTTCTTAATCTAACTTACACTAATCTACGCTAAGGACAACACACAAACACACCCATGCCCGAGGGAGGACTCGAACCTCCGACGGGGGGAGCCGCGCAGGCCGTGAAAAGACGCCCTAGACCGCGCGGGGTAGACAATCGTTTAAACCTTCTTTACTGAGACACACACAGAAGCGCCAAAGAAACTGATATACACAAGCGTATACAAATACAGAGAGATGTAAACAGACAGAATACGCCGCTACGGTCGGCAACACCTATGTAAGACGCAGTTGTTAGATCGGTTACTGCTGCTACGATGGCAGGTTATCAAGATTTGAGTTTGAATTTGCTGTCATAGTCGGCGCACGAGCGACGGGTCACAGCACCTTTGAGATAGCGATGAATTGGAGATTGTACCGTTCGTCCCTTCCACGACCGTACCGTGAATATCAGGAGGTGGGTTGAACCAAAATCTCCGACATCGCCACTGCCGGAAAAACATCCTACAAGATTGGGACTAACAACGACTGAGGCGAATCGTTCAGCGTGACGGAAGTGGAACCCTCCCGCAAACTGCTGCACATTTCAATGCTGGGACATCAAGTATCAGCATGCGAACCGTTTAACGAAATGTAATCGATATTGGCTTTTGGAGCCGAATGCCCACTCGTGTACCCTTAATGACAGCACAACAAAAAGTTTTACACCCCGCCTAGGCCCGTCAACACCGACACTGGACAGCTGGTGGCTGGAAACATGTTGACTGTTGGGCGAGTCTCGTTGCAAATCGTATCGAACGGATAGACGTGTACGGGTATGGAGATATCGTCATGAATGCATGACAGTTCAAGCTGATGGAGGCTCTGTAATGGTGTGGGGCGTGTGCAGTTGGATCCATATGGGACCCCTGATACGTCTAGACATAACTCTTACGGGCGATACACACGTATCCATTGTGCATTCCGACGGATTGGGCAATTCCAGCAGGACAATGCGACTCCGCAGACATTCAGAAAGCTACAGAGTGGCCGCAGAAACACTCGTCTGAGTTTAAATACTTCCGCTGTCCACCAAATTCCCCAGACATGGAAATTATTGGGCGTATCTGTTATGCCCCGCAACGTGCTGTTCAGAAGAGAAGTCCACCCCCTTGTACTCTTACGGATTTATGATCAGCCCTGCAGGATTCATGGTATGAGTTCCCTCCAGCACTACTTCAGACATTAGTCGAGTTCAAGCCACGTCGTGCTGCGGCACTTCTACGTGCTCGCGGTGGCTCTACACGACATTAGGCAAGTGTTCTAGTTTCTTTTGGTCTTCTGCGCATGTGCAGTTTTGATAATAGAGATCTATATGATTATACTTCATACCTCTAATTCGAGGTCTGGCCAGAATTCTGATTACTTTGTAATGAAACAAGCACATAAAAACGAAGAGGCACTGTGAGATAACCATTTTGTATCATTAGAACCAGTCAAACTACTCGTTTTTATCAAATAAAATTTTGTGGTCGGTAAATAATGTAGTCTGCACAAAATACTTTTAAAATGAATTATTTCAGTGCCATAACCGGTTTGATCTATCATGTCCATCTTCTTGATTGGCGACTCCATGGAGTGTCCTGTGCACCACGACCATATAATGGGTATACTTGGAAGGAGAGACAGCATTGGTCGCTTTTTTTGTTTTTGTTTTATTAAACGCAAAATCGATTTTCGGTCACTTAGTGACCATCTTCAGTGCTTAATATATAATTTAAATTGCTAGGCACTGGTGTCAACAAGCTTACAGCGATCACATAAACATTCCAAAGCACATACGGACACGAGTTTCTCTTAAGGAAAATGAACAATAAGTCTAACTGAATCAAAATCCTTAAACAAAATCTGTGTTTCCTTTAACAGCATAACAGCATAAGTCATCAAACCCTTACATACCTCATGTTGTAGGAAGACAAGATCTTAGGTAAACTGAATTACAGATACCGAATAGCCATACACGATATGTGAAACTCTTAAGAAACAAGAATTGCTTGAACAGAACAGCGACAGCCTGGTTAAGCATGATGCATATGCATATCACTTTCAAGAAAAGATAAGTTTACTTAAATAGAATTAAAAGGTATAATAAAGCTTAGACGATAATTACGTCACCCGAACGTTGAAAAAGTCACAGCACCTTTAATTAATATGATCTCAAATTGCTCATTAACTGGCCGTGACTCCTTATTCTTATTTCAACGATTTTCCCCCTTGTCAGGCGCGGAAAATAATATAACACCAACCGCTCTTTCACAGGACAGAATAAACGTTTAACGTCCAAGACTATCTGCGAGAATGCAACGCCAAATGTCAAATAAAAAGGCAAACATTAAACGGATCTGTGAAAATTTTGGAGTCCTCACTATCCACAGTAAAGGGTTAATGCCAGTTACTTCAGTGGCGAAATAACAAATCAGAAAGGGTTTTGATTAAAGCGTAAATTTTAACTGAGATGGTACAATTCCTTCTGCTGAAATGATACGAGCCGCGCGGGATTAGCCGAGCGGTCTTAAGCGCTGCAGTGCGGCTGGTCCCGGCGGAGGTTCGAGGCCTCCCTCGGGCATGGGTGTGTGTGTTTGTCCTTAGGATAACTTAGATTATGTAGTGTGTAGGTTTAGGGACTGATGACCTTAGCAGTTAAGTCTCATAAGACTTCACACATGTTGTTGTGGTCTTCAGTCCTGAGACTGGTTTGATGCAGCTCTCCATGCTACTCTATCCTGCGCAAGCTTCTTCATCTCCCAGTACGTACTGCAGCCTACATCCCTCTGAATCTGCTTAGTGTATTCATCTCTTGGTCTCCCTCTACGAGTTTTAACCTCCACGCTGCCCTCCAATACTAAATTTGTGATCCCTTGATGCCTCAGAACATGTCCTACCAACCGATCCCTTCTTCTAGTCAAGTTGTGCCACAAACTCCTCCCCAATCCTATTCAACACCTCCTCATTAGTTATGTGATCTACCCATCTAATCTTCAGCATTCTTCTGTAGCACCACATTTCGAAAGCTTCTATTCTCCTCTTGTCCAAACTAGTTATCGTCCATGTTTCACTTCCATACATTGCTACACTCCATACACATACTTTCAGAAACGACGTCCTGACACTTAAATCTATACTCGATGTTAACAAATTTCTCTTCCTGAGAAACGCTCTCCTTGCCATTGCCAGTCTACATTTTATATCCTCTCTACTTCGACCATCATCAGTTACTTTTCTCCCCAAATAGCAAAACTCCTTTCCTACTTTATGTGTCTCATTTCCTAATCTAACTCCCTCAGCATCAGCCGACTTAAGTCGACTACAGTCCATTATCCTCGTTTTGCTTTTGATGATGTCCATCTTATACCCTCCTTTCAAGACACTGTCCATTCCGTTCAACTGCCCTTCCAAGTCCTTTGCTGTCTCTGACAGAATTACAATGTCATCGGCGAACCTCAAATTTTTATTTCTTCTCCATGGATTTTAATACCTACTGCGAATTTTTCTTTTGGTTCCTTTACTGCTTGCCCAATATACAGATTGAACAACAACGGGGAGAGGCTACAACCCTGTCTCACTCCCTTCCCAACCACTGCTTCCCTTTCGTGTCCCTCGACTCTTATAACTGCCATCTGCTTTCTGTACAAATTGTAAATAGCCTTTCGCTCCCTGTATTTTACCCCTGCCACCTTCAGAATTTGAAAGAGGGTATTCCAGTCAACATTGTCAAAAGCTTTCTCTAAGTCTACCAATGCTAGAAACGTAGGTTTGCCTTTTCTTAATCTAGCTTCTAAAATAAGGCGTAGGGTCACTATTGCCTCACGTGTTCCCATATTTCTACGGAATCCAAGCTGATCTTCCCCGAGATCGGCTTCTACCAGTTTTTCCATTCGTCTGTAAATAATTCGCGTTAGTATTTTGCAGCCGTGACTTATTAAACTGATAGTTCGTTAATTTTCACATCTGTCAACGCCTGCTTTCTTAGGGATTGGAATTATTATATTCTTCTTGAAGTCTGAGGGTATTTCGCCTGTCTCATACATTTTGCTCACCAGATGGTAGAGTTTTGTCAGGACTGGCTCTCCCAAGGCTGTCAGTAGTTCTGATGGAGTGTTGTCTACTCCCGGGGCCTTGTTTCGACTTAGGTCTTTCAGTGCTCTATCAAACTCTTCACGCAGTATCATATCTCCCATTTCATCTTCCTCTACCTCCTCTTCCATTTCTGTAACATTGCCCTTAAGTACATCGCCCTTGTATAGACCCTCTATATACTCCTTCCACCTTTCTGCTTTCCCATCTTTGCTTAGAACTGGGTTCCCATCTAAGCTCTTGATATTCATACAAGTCATTCTCTTTTCTTCACACATACGAAAAAAAATGATGCTAGTTAGCCTTAAAACAAGACGTTAAATCGTCAAGAAAATGCTAAATCAAGGAATTAAATTAATCACCGCGTCAATCTAAATCGGAGTCTCAACAAGCCTATGCACAAGCACCTTAACTACGGTTATTAGTATGAGCGATTAGCGAACACGTCACATTTGCAAGGCAGAATAGCGCAAACGATACACAAATATCGACTGAGCTAACGACAACAGTCGTCTGCCCCCAACTGACACTTGTAAACTTTCTATTGAAATTGTTTGTATGTGAGGAAACTGAATATATTGATTTAAAAACCTTCTCCACAGTTAATGTGCACTTTAGATATGAAATTCAATTACCGAGGAAAACTTACTGTTGGTTGGCCCTGTGACGCGCATGTGAACAGTGCCGTTAAAAAACCGTTAAAACTCATGATATATAAAATTTGAAATAAAAAAATTGAATTTAATTAAATGACAAAAAAGCTAATTGTGTGCTAAACGGAAACTAGATAACCGAAATTCAGTACCGAAGTACATTGTGAACGTTGCGTGATATGAAGTGCAATGTTCGACTTTGAATATCCACAAAAATAAATTATTGCTCCACTCGGAAGAAAATAACTGTTTGACATTACGTACACTGATCATTGTAGATTAATATGCTTGTAGGCACAACAACTGATAATTCCGACTACACACCGTATGCTCACAAGAATGAAAGATGAAATCTGTCCTGAAATAAAAGTGACTTAACTCCTGCTCAAAAGCTGTTTTGCGTCTGGTGTACTGACTTTCATGAAAGCAAATACGAATCAGCAGATGCAGCAGCTAAAGTAAAATAAACTACCCACTACTAATTTCTTTCTATTAGCTTCTCAGAAACATTCTGTGACTTCATGTGGTGCATGTGCAGTGCGTACACGCACAGTTATTCAAAACATTTCTATTATTCAAGGAGCGAGTTTCACTTTAAAGAAAATTTTTTTTTTTGAGAAATCAGACACCGATTATTGACAATAAGAACTGCAAAACACACACAGACTCTAACAATTACAAAATTCTCTCATTACAAAAAACTACAAACGTTTCAGTCAATAGGGTTACTTGCGACATAATAAAAAACAATTAGATCAGATTAGCAGTATTCATGAAAGTTATTAGTTATCTGGTGGAGAAAGATTTCCTTCAATTAATAGTTCTGAAAAATAAACATATCATTCTTGCACTTGCATTGGTTACCTCAAAAAATTACTCAAAGGAAGAATCAAGTATTTTCACAAACAAGTTTTCGTCTGCATAATATTCCAGATAATTTCTTTCATATTCGCATTTATCAAATCTCCTTCACTAAAACTCGACTGCTCGCTACTATGTCTCAAATAAGAATGACTGACTAGCAAGTCAACCACAGATAAAACGAAACACAGAGTCAAGGAGCTTATTCGTTACTCATGCAGTGTGCTCATCGTCTTTGTTCCAGTACAGTAAAGGTGAATTATTCACAATAACAGAAAACATATGAGAATCCTACATTGTTAACTTACAACTGTGCGTTCGCACCCAAACGGAAGTACACAGCCAATTACAGTAATTTCCTAAAATACAAAGAAGAATACAATGAGTTAGCTCGAAGTATTGAGATCAGTGGACACAGTTCTTCGTTAATACAGCCACTGCAAGTGCGAGTGAACTTTAATAAAAACTTCCTGCGAACAGCAGATCCATGAATGTAGTACACATCAGTGACTCATGCGCTTTCAGACCAAATTAAACAAATTGTCAATATTAATGAAATTCTCCGACAGTCGTCTAACTAAGATGTTATTTTATTTTATTTTGACGACAGCCAAATTCGGCATTCCACTATGCCACCTTCAGGCCCCTTATCCATCTCTCAAGGTAAACGTCAATGCCATATATGCCATATATCCCTGGATTTCATGAATTCAAACCATTGGTAGCAAGTCTTCGAATGAAGCACTTGTGAAACGGTTTCAATTCACGAAATCCGGAGATATATGGCGCTGTATGGCTTCATATTGACAAATACTTAACCAGCTGACGTCCCCTTGTCCATGACGGATCAACAGAGATAGAAATTAAATAGACATCACACTAGGCAGTACTCACTACTAGTAGTGAACAGGAAGCCGAACGAAAGCCACTGGCTTGACACATACTTATTTCCAAAAGAGCACTTTTCCGACGGCTGCAATACTACAAGAGCAGTAGTAAGCAGCCCTTACTTGCCCAGGCTCTGTCAATATTCACAGAACTAGGTGTTCCTCCACTCGGTACCGTCCAATATCGGCTGCCGCCGCCAGTACACGTTGGCCCAGTTTTACACAACAGCGTCCGCCCCCGGTAGCTGAGTGGTCAGCGCGACAGACTGTCAAGCCTAAGGGCCCGGGTTCGGAGATTTTCTCCGCTCAGGGACTGGGCGTTGTGTTGTCCTCATCATCATTATTTCATCCCCATCGACGCGCAAGTCGCCGAAGTGGCGTCAAATCGAAAGACTTGCACCAGGCGAGCGGTCTGCCCGACGGGAGGCCCTCGTCACACGCCTGTGTAACACAACAGCCATAGCAGCACTGATTGGCACGTCTCTGCTCCACAGTCTCGCTCTCCTCAACACCCCTCTCGCTTCAGCTGGATCCCAAAGACCCAGACTAATACCCAAGAAACCATAGATATACGCTGTTCTCCATACAAAGAAAACTTGAAATATGTTAATAAAAGAAAAATTCTTTTACTCTTAGAGTTCACGAGGTGAAAAACATAAACTTTAATTTCATGAACATCTTTAGTACGATATTTAGGCCGAGTGCGGTGTTCTCGATCGTGGTACTGGAGCAGAGCGCTCTGCGGGCTCATTTCCTCGGGTAATCGTGTGTGTGCTCCTTCCCGTAGACGAGATCGCGCCGCCCGTGATGGCGGCCGCCGCCTCGCTTCCGGATGTCTCGGCGTGAGAAGGCGCAGTGGAGGGTGGCGGTAGCAATCTGTGCCGTGCCGTGCTCCGCCGTGCGCGCGTGCGGCGGGGACGGCAGCGGCCGTGGTGGGTGTCTGCGCCGCTCCAATCTAGTGGGCGCGCGGCGAACCGGGCCGGCAGATTGTTCCCCGCGGGGCAGTCACCGCGCTGGCCGGCGAGAAGGGGCGGCGGCTGGAAGAGGAGGAAGGCAGGAGGAAAAGAAGGAGACAGCGCTCGGAGGCTGGCCGGCTCATGCATCAGCAATAGCCTCGCCTCTAGACAGTGGCCATCGTCACTGAAAGTACGTTGTGCCTTCCGGCTCTACACGTAGATATGCCTGTATATGAATAGTCTGAATTTCACTCTTAAGTGCCTGGCAGAGGGTTCATCGACCCACCTTCAGACTAAGTGGGGCGTTCGATAAATAATATAATTCTTTTTTCTGCCACTTTCTCTTAAAAAAAGCGGAAATTTGCTGATGTTGCTTGAGCTCGAATAGTTTCATGGAGTTCCGATAGGTGGCTACGCTGTACGTAGCCTTGAAAATGGCGTCAGTAACGGAGGAGCGTTCCAAGCAGAGAGCTGTCATTACGTTTCCTTTGGCGGAAAACCAGAGCATCGTACATGTTCACAAGTGCTTGCGAAATGACTACGGAGACCTTGCAGTGAACAAAAGCACGGTGAGTCGTAGCGCAAACCGTCTGTAATCGTCGCAACAAGGTCGCGCAAACGTCCTATCTCCTGCCGCACACAGCTGTGAAACCCGCAATGTTGGAACGTATGACCGACTGATCACAAACAAACAGGTCGCTGCACAACAGTTGGTAGCGCTGAAGCATTCGTCCACCAGCTGGGGTACTCAAAGGTGTGTGCCTCACTACCCTAAAGAACACCATAAAGATTGACTAAGGACGGTCTGTGCGGAACTGCTTGTATTACGTGGCTGATTGTGTAAATTGTTTGTTACATGGGCTCAAATGGCTCAAATGGTTCAAATGGCTCTGAGCACTATGGGACTTACATCTGAGGTCATCAGTACCCTAGAACTAATGAAACCTAACTAACCTAAGGACATCACACACATCCATGCCCAAAGCAGGATTCGAACCTGCAACCGTAGCAGTCGCGCGGTTCCGGACTGAAGCGTCTAGAACCGCTCGGGCACCAGCGGCCGGTTACATGGGTGCATCACTTCGATCTGCAAACTAAATGGCAACCCATGTAGTAGCGCATCACCACCTGTCCTTCGACGAAAAAAATCAAAGCCACACCCTCCGCCCGAAAAGTCATGGCGATGGTTTTACGGGACTCTGAGAGGATTATTCTGTTTCATGTCATCCCTCACTGTGCATCAGCAAACTCCTAAGACTGAAGAAACGACCTCATCGTGTTCGTCGCCACTAAAATGCAAACAATATTCTCCTTCTACATAAAAAGGCAAGGCCTTACACAAATCTGTGCATCCCAGAGAAGCTCACAAAACTTCATTGGTCTGTTTTTCCTCGTCTCGCACTATCCGACTTCGATTTGCTTGGCCCAATGAAGAATACAGAATGGTTCAAATGCCTCTGGGCACTATGGGACTTAACTTCTGAGGTCATCAGTCCCCTAGAACTTAGGACTACTGAAACCTAACCAACCTAAGGACATCACACACATCCATGCCCGAGGCAGGATTTGAACCTGCGACCGTAGCGGACGCTCGGTTGCAGACTGTAGCGCCTAGAACCGCTCGGTCACTCAGGCCGGCTAAGAATACAGTCCACGGGAAACAGTACGTGCATGATGAGGAGGTTACTGATGCAGCAAGAGCTTGGCTCCGACGTCGACCTGCACAGTGGTACCATGCGGGCATACAGGGCCTCCAAAGCGAGGTGGCGTTGGGCCGTCACGTTGAACGGAGATTATATAAAAAAAAATATGATTTTGTATCCAGATGAGCGAGGAATAATATCATGTATTGAAATCCTAAATAAAACCAACCTGCTTTCAGAGAAAAAGTGTTGCAGTACTTACTGAACCCGCCTCGTATATGTTAACCCTTCCTCTGTCTAACAGCGTGCGGCAAAAACAAACACGTACCATTTCGTGCGACCCTGATTTCTCTTATTTTCTTACAACGATCGTTTCTCCCGATGTGGCTGGGTGTCAAAAAAATATTTTCGTATTCGCTGGACAGTGCTGGAGATCTTACCGCAATAGAAAACACCTTTGTTTTAATGAGTGCCATCCCAAGTTGCTTATCAAATCCGTGACACTCCTCTGTTTCACGATAATAGAAGACGTGCTATCCTACTTGGTGCTTTTTGGATGTCTCTCGTCAATCCGATCTGCTATGCATCACATACTGCTCATAAATACTCTATCAGATCTTTTGCGTCTTCTAAGCGTGCTGCCAACAAAACACCACCTTTGCTTTGCCTTTCGCACAACATTGTTCCAGTTTAAGTTGTTCGTATTTTTAATTCCTAGATGTTTCGTTGAACTGACAGACTTTAAATTTGCGTGATTTATCAAGTAACCGAAATTTAAGAGGTTCCTTTTGGTACTAATGTGAGTGACATTACACTTTTCTTCATTTAGGGTCAATTACCACTACATATATCTTCTCTATATCATTTATGAATTGGTTTTGATCTTTTTATCACTGAACTAGACGTCAAATGACAGTGTCATTCGCAAACAATCTTATGTGCCTGCTCAGATTGTCTTCTAAACCGTTTACGTAGACTAGGAACAGAAGACGGCCGATTTTACTTCCGTGCGGAACGCCGGATATCAGTTCTGTGTCAGTTAATACGAACTGTGACCTTTCCGAGAGGAAATCACAGATCCAGCCGCACAGTTGAGACAACACTCCATAGACGGCAAACTGGATTATAAGCCACTTGTGAGCAGCAGTATCAAAATCTTTTAGAAAATCTAGAAATACGCAATCAATTTGAGATCCCCAGACGAGAGCCCTCTTTGCTTCGTGAGAATAAAGAGGTAGTGTGTTTCACAAGAATGAGATTTTCTGAATCCGTACTGTTCGTGTGTTAACAGATAGTATTCCTCGTGGTAATTCACACTATTTTAACACAGTATATGTTGCAAAATCCTACTGCAAATCGAAGTCAGTGATATGTGTCTGTAATTCATCGTATTACTCCAACTTTTTTTTTTTTTTTGTTGATCGTTGTGTTTGGTCGTTGCGGACGTCATACGACATCCGTTAAAGTTCGTTTTCTTGATCCTTCCACTCAGCTTTTTTTATTACAGAGGCCAACCAGCACTCTGACCGAACACGCTGAGCTACCGTGCCGGCCCTACTTCGTTTCTTGAGTACTGGTGTGACCTGTGCAGCTTTCAACTCAGAACAGGTATGGATATTTCATCGATCGAGGGGTTGTCTATGTTATTAAATACGGTGCTATTATATCACCGTATTTTGGAAGGAATCTTACTGGCATAAAGTATGGACCACGGGACCTTAAGCTACTTTTCTACTCCGAAGATATCTACTTCTAACATCGATATCTCCACATGTCATACAGTCATATCGGTACCAAACATTATACATATATCGATAGACTGTTAACGAAACCACCGCTACAATTTCTGCTACGCGCTGTCTTCCAAGAGAAAGCGCGTAGAGGTAAGTAAGACATGCGACAAGAATACGGCTCACGGGAAATGAGTAACTGTAAGCAACTGTTGTGTGGAGCTACCGTGGGCAAGTCAGTAAAACATTAGTTCGCAGTATCAACGGGCTCAGGCACTAGCCTTTGATTATGTCAGTTTTTGTCCTGCAGTTCGTGTGAAACTGTTATATGGACAAGAACCTCATGGCATGTCAAATTACTGTAAAGAGTTTAGAGATGTGCGACGGTGCTGCCATCTAGTAGTCAGGTGTTATTCTTATTGCTAATATTATTGTTACTATTAACACTTCCGCATGAGTGATGCAATTGTTTCTTTATTCTTCTAATCACAGATTTTCTGTTTATTCTGCTAAACAATAGATGTACCTTAAAGGTTTGCTTCTTTCAAATAAACGAAGCGAAAGTGAACTCCGAGTAGCACAGTTCTATAAAATCCGAACAGTCCTTTTTCATGTCAGGAACATATTGTCCCATAAAACAGCTTCACACATACTACAGTACAAAAACTGGTAAAATTACGGCTCGTACCCGAGACCCTTCGTATGACTGACTACCGCCCTACCAGTCTCACCTCCGGAGCTCGACGCGACAGCCGCTAACACATACACTTTTCCTGCGATCCGTAGATCATGTGTTGTCAACTATTTTCCGTTTATAATAATCAGCACTTGCGGCCGAGGACTTCCTGCATCAAAAGTCACCCTCTTTCTGCCAACGACCTTGTCAAAGACATAGGAGGAGAGGACAGATATCAAATAAGGTGCTGATATGGTACACAAAATCATAATCCATGTCCTGAGAAAATGCGAAAAAATTTATCAGTCATGGAGTTGGAAGCACTGGCGGTCGTGTGGGGCTTCGTAAAATTCAGATTATTCTTGTGTGGTCAAAAAGCGAGAGTATACACAGACCACTGGCGTTAGAGTTTCTTCTCACAGCAAAACTCCGTAACAAAAGACTGGCAAGATGGGTTATCGCATTATAAGAATTTGAGTTTACAATCACTCACATATCTGGTGAAGAGAATATCATCGCTGATGCTTTGTCACGATCACCTGTAACGTTGGGGATGAATAGTGTGAATCCATTGCTAGAAGAGCACTTGACTCTATACTAAACTATAGAAAAATGTAGAATTTTACATTTATACGACTGCGAGCTTGAGAGAAAAGGAGAAAGACCCAGTTCTGTCAGTACTGATGGGGAGACTCAAGGACTTCGCAGAAACAAAGATTAGGCAGTTTTATTTGTTACGTAAAGGGGTGCTTTCCTACCGTGACGAAGGGGAGGATGCATTGTGTACCGTTTGCATCCCTAATGAACTCGAAAATAAGGTTATATGGCACACACACTTGAGTTACGCGCACTTCGGTGGCAGAAAGTGTTATTTGAAGCTAAGCACACAGTGCTAATTAAAGATATGAAAAGAAGGAAAAAGATAATACTGGCGGTGTGTAAGGCACGTCAGAAATAGAAACACACAACAGCAAGACGCAGGCGCCACAGTACCCTATCATTCCGACGAAATTAAAGCATATGGTCGCCACAGATACGATGGGACCTCTCCCACGCATGACTAGGGGGTACTGCTACATAAGAGTTGTCGTAGAGCTAACGTCTGAATACGTCACTCTGACACCCCTGAAGAAGGCTACCGCACTAAGTTTTTTGCAAAGATTTTCTGTCGCAAGTAGGACATTGGGATAGAGTCATCTCCCACAATGGACCGCAGTTTAGCTCAAACAAATGGAAGGCCATGTTGAGACGGCACAGGATAAGACCAATCTATGCAACTATAAAGTATCTTCAATCGTCGCCGGCGGAGAGAATAATGAAGAGCCTCGGGAATCTCTGCTGCATCTACTGCACGAAAATGCACGCCACCTGGGATCCTTCTTATGTGATTTCCAGGACGTACTGAATGAGCTGCCATACGGAGTCATCAGAATGACGCCAGTGACCGTGCTAAAAAATTGCAGCCCAAAGATGTGATTCGCGGAGTAGGTGACTTTCCACTGCGAACCCGGAAACAACTTAAAAATGTTTTAAAACCGGCTCACAGACGTTTGCGGGTGGCAGGTGCAAAGAGAAAGGATGGATGGGCCAGGAAAGCTCTAAAACGAGAGTTTTAGATTGGACAAAAAGTCCCCCTGAAAAGCTTCGGACTATCAAATAAGCAAAATTATCCGTGCTACAAATTTTATTAAATCGGTATTGGACATAATTGAGGATAGCTCATCGAAACATGGTACAACTCGAAACATCGAAATCCAAGTCCTTGTAGATTCATCATATCTTCCATGAGAAACCATTCATAGAGTAAGACTTGAAGAATATTGTAGCATTAACTTAGAGTTGAGAATCATTTGTTTCCGATTAATTCATGTAGTGATTTAGAGTATTGTTCTTTACTTGTTTGCACTTACACTTTTTGGATGATTTATTAATATAATTAGGGGATAAGGTCGCTTTTTGTAGTTTTTCTGTACAGCATTTGAACTTTGATAATTTACCGTAAATTTGAGACAACCTGGTAGCCGCTCATATTTTTCAGATAGAAATTAATTTCGTGGATAGGAATATGCCGATTTCTCGGTGGAAACCTCTCGGGCTTATGATAAAAGTGAAGGGTTTAATACTAGAGCTTTGCCATATTTGTAGCTCGTCATGCCACAGCAAAGGTGTGTGTTGGAACAACGTGAAGCTTGCATTTTTTGTTCAGAAATAATTGCACAAGTCTTGGAGAAACAATTCTTCTCAGAACTCATCTTGGAATGTAGTAATGGTTTGATTTCTTGCGTTGATATTGTGTGCGTTGCCGGTGTGACGTATGCACGGTCTGTTCCACCATTCGGAGCCAGAAGACGATAGTGATGCCAAAAAGTGGATTTGCGATCCTATAATTGGTCGTGGCGTGCTTTGGATCATACCATCTGTACCGAAGGGGGTATCTTGCGAAGTGGACAAGGGCTGTCCACTCCAGATGCATGTAGACGATCAAGTACGGCATCTTTTCTCGCTGTGGTTCGATCAGGGTTATCGATGTGTTCTCGTTGGTAGTTTTCGAGTGTGGTTACTCTTCTGGGTAATCGTCTATCGTGCGCTATTTTTTCGCTGGTGGCACTTTTGCGACTGTGGTTATCGCTTACTAATTATCACCATTTCGGTCATGGATCGCCAGCGCCAGAAGCTCTTCATTGGTGAAGTTGTGTATGCCATGAGCACGTGGGGTGTGAGTCACGTTAGTACGTTTTTAGATGAGTAGGAAGGAAATGGCGAATGGGACCAGACAAAAAAAGGAAATTAACCCCTAAACCTTAAGCACTACAAATTATAAAACGAAACTGTTATTTTATATCTTTGCAGCAGCTGTTGTTTGATATCTGTACGTCGATTTTTGAAAGTTATTGGTCAGTTTCAAGAGGAAAAGATGAAATCGCACCGATGTCTGATCTATCCTGATAGGACAATTAAGGATTGTACAGATAGCTGCGAGCGTTATTCGACCCAGATTCTTTGCCAGATATCATCATGAGCGTCACCATGCAATAAGCTGTCTCAGGAGAAGTATCAAAGCCCAGATTAGGGTAAGGTACAAAGGGTAAGAAGTGGCTAGGTTTGGTAATGGGTACAGAAATCAGAA